>NW_027596289.1:0-433757 GCF_964194155.1 Cetorhinus maximus | reverse complement strand
TGGCTCTGTTGTGCTCTGTTGGCTCTGTTTGACTCTGTTTGGCTTTGTATGGCTCTGTTTTGCCTTGTTTCGCTCTGTTTGGCTCTGTTTGGCTCTGTTTAGCACTGTGTGAATCTGTTTTGCTCTGTTTGACTCCGTTTTGCTCTGTCGGGCTCTGGTTGGCTCTGTTTGGCTCTGTGCTGCTCCGTTTGGCTCTGTTTGGCTCTTTTTGGCACTGTTTTGCTCTGTTAGGCTCTTTATGGCTCTGCTTTTCTCTGTTTAGCTCTTTGTGACTCTGGCTGGATCTGTTTAGCTCTGTTTGGCTCTGTTTGGCTCTGTCTGGCTCTCTTGTGTCTATTTGGCACTGTTTGGCTCTGTTTGGCTCTGTTTGGCTCTGTTTGGCTCTGTTTGACTCTGTCTGACTCTGTTTGGATTTATTTGGCTCTGTTTTAATCTGTTTGGCTCTGTCTGGCTCTGTCTGGCTCTGTAGTGCTCTGTTTGGTTCAGTTTGGCTCTGTTTGGCTCTCTTTCGCTCTGTTTGGCTCTGTTTGGCTCTGTTTTGCTCTGTTTGGCTCTGTTTGGCTCTGTTTGGCTCTCTTTAGCTCTGTGTGACTCTGTTTGACTCTGTTAGGCTCTGATGTGCTCTGTTTGGCTCCGTTTGCCTCTGTTTGGTTCTGTTTTGCTCTGTTTCACTCTCTTGTGCTCTGTTTTGCTTTGTTTGGCTCTGAATTGCTCTGTTTGACTCTGCATGGCTCTGTTTATCTCTGTAAGGCTCTGTCTGGCTCAGTTTGGCTCTGTTGTGCTCTGTTTGGCTCTGTTTGGATCTGTTTGGCTCTGTTTGGATCTGTGTGACACTGTGTGACTCTGCTTGGCTGTGTTTTGCTCTGTTTGACTCTGTTTGGCTCTGTTTTGCTCTGGCTCAGTTTGGGTCTGTTGTCCTCTCTTTGGTTCTGTTTTGCTATGTTTGGCTCTGTTTGGCTCTGCTTTGCTCTGTTTCGCTCTGTATGCTCTGTTAGGCTCTGTTTGCCTCTGTTTGGCTCTGTTTTGCTCTGTATTGACTCTGTATAGCTCTGTTTGGCTCTGTTTGATCTGTTTGTCTCGGTTTGGCTCTGCTGTGCTCTGTTTGGCTCGGTTTGGCACTGTTTGGATCTGTTTTGCTCTCTGTGACTCTACTTGGCTCTGTTTGCCTCTGTTTGGCTCTATTGGCTCTGTTTTGCTCTGTTTGGCTCTGTTTGGATCTGTTTGGCTCTGTTGTGCTCTGTTGTCTCTGTTTGGCTCAGTTTGGCTCTATTTTGCTCTGTTTGGATCTTTTTGGCACTGTTTGGCTCCGTTTGGCTCTGTTTGGCTCTGTTGTGCTCTGTTGTCTCTGTTTGGCTCAGTTTGGCCCTGTTTTGCTCTGTTTGGATCTGTTTGGCACTGTTTGGCTCTGTTGTGTTCTGTTTGGCTCTGTTTTGCTCTGTTCGGCACTGTTTGGCTCTGTATGGCTCTGTTATGCTCTGTTTGGCTCTGTTTGGCTCTGTTTGGCTCTGGTTGGCTTTGTTCAGCTCTGTTTGGCTCTGTTTGACTCTGTTTGGCTCTGTTTGGCTCTCTTCGGCTCTCTTCGGCTCTGTCTGGCTCTGTTTCGCACTATTTGGTTCTGTATGCTCTGTTTCGCTCTGTTTGGCTCTGTTTGGCTCTGTTTAGCACTGTGTGAATCTGTTTTGCTCTGTTTGACTCCGTTTTGCTCTGTCGGGCTCTGGTTGGCTCTGTTTGGCTCTGTGCTGCTCCGTTTGGCTCTGTTTGGCTCTTTTTGGCACTGTTTTGCTCTGTTAGGCTCTTTATGGCTCTGCTTTTCTCTGTTTAGCTCTTTGTGACTCTGGCTGGATCTGTTTAGCTCTGTTTGGCTCTGTTTGGCTCTGTCTGGCTCTCTTGTGTCTATTTGGCACTGTTTGGCTCTGTTTGGCTCTGTTGGGCTCTGTTCGACTCCATTTGGCTCTGTTTGGCTCTGTTTAGCACTGTTTTGCTCTGTTTGGCTCTTTATTGCTCTGTTTGGCTCTGTTTAGCTCTGTGTGACTCTGTCTGTTCTGTTTGGCTCTGTTTGGCTCTGTTTTGCCCTGTTTCTTCTGTTTTGCTTGTTGGGCTCTGTTTGGCCTTGTTCGGCTCCGTTTGGCTCTATGTGCCTCTGTCTGGATCTGTTTGGCTCTGTTTGGTTCTGTTTGGCTCTGGCTGGCTCTCTTGTGTTCTGTTAGGCTCTGTACTTGCTCTGTTTGGCACTGTTTGGCTCTGTTTTGCTCTGTTTGACTCTGTTTGCCTCTGTTTGGCTCTGTTGTGCTCTGTTTGGTTCTTTTTGGCTCTGTTTGGCTCTGTTTGGCTCTGCATGGCTCTGTTTTGCTCTGTTTCGCTCTGTCTTGCTCTGTTTAGCTCTGTTTGGCTCAGTTTAGCTCTGTGTGACTCTGTTTGGCTCTGTTGGGCTCTGTTTGGCTCTGTTTTGCTCTGTTTTGCTCTGATGCTCTGTTTTGCTCTGTTGGGCTCTGTTTGGCTCTGTTGTGCTCTGTTTGGCTCTGTTTGACTCTGTTTGGCTTTGTATGGCTCTGTTTTGCCTTGTTTCGCTCTCTTCGGCTCTGTCTGGCTCTGTTTCGCACTATTTGGTTCTGTATGGCTCTGTTTCGCTCTGTTTGGCTCTGTTTGGCTCTGTTTAGCACTGTGTGAATCTGTTTTGCTCTGTTTGACTCCGTTTTGCTCTGTCGGGCTCTGGTTGGCTCTGTTTGGCTCTGTGCTGCTCCGTTTGGCTCTGTTTGGCTCTTTTTGGCACTGTTTTGCTCTGTTAGGCTCTTTATGGCTCTGCTTTTCTCTGTTTAGCTCTTTGTGACTCTGGCTGGATCTGTTTAGCTCTGTTTGGCTCTTTTTGGCTCTGTCTGGCTCTCTTGTGTCTATTTGGCACTGTTTGGCTCTGTTTGGCTCTGTTGGGCTCTGTTCGACTCCATTTGGCTCTGTTTGGCTCTGTTTAGCACTGTTTTGCTCTGTTTGGCTCTTTATTGCTCTGTTTGGCTCTGTTTAGCTCTGTGTGACTCTGTCTGTTCTGTTTGGCTCTGTTTGGCTCTGTTTTGCCCTGTTTCTTCTGTTTTGCTTGTTGGGCTCTGTTTGGCCTTGTTCGGCTCCGTTTGGCTCTATGTGCCTCTGTCTGGATCTGTTTGGCTCTGTTTGGTTCTGTTTGGCTCTGGCTGGCTCTCTTGTGTTCTGTTAGGCTCTGTACTTGCTCTGTTTGGCACTGTTTGGCTCTGTTTTGCTCTGTTTGACTCTGTTTGCCTCTGTTTGGCTCTGTTGTGCTCTGTTTGGTTCTTTTTGGCTCTGTTTGGCTCTGTTTGGCTCTGCATGGCTCTGTTTTGCTCTGTTTCGCTCTGTCTTGCTCTGTTTAGCTCTGTTTGGCTCAGTTTAGCTCTGTGTGACTCTGTTTGGCTCTGTTGGGCTCTGTTTGGCTCTGTTTTGCTCTGTTTGACTCTGTTTTGCTCTGTTGGGCTCTGTTTGGCTCTGTTGTGCTCTGTTTGGCTCTGTTTGACTCTGTTTGGCTTTGTATGGCTCTGTTTTGCCTTGTTTCGCTCTGTTTGGCTCTGTTTGGCTCTGTTTGGCTCTGTTTAGCACTGTGTGAATCTGTTTTGCTCTGTTTGACTCCGTTTTGCTCTGTCGGGCTCTGGTTGGCTCTGTTTGGCTCTGTGCTGCTCCGTTTGGCTCTGTTTGGCTCTTTTTGGCACTGTTTTGCTCTGTTAGGCTCTTTATGGCTCTGCTTTTCTCTGTTTAGCTCTTTGTGACTCTGGCTGGATCTGTTTAGCTCTGTTTGGCTCTGTTTGGCTCTGTCTGGCTCTCTTGTGTCTATTTGGCACTGTTTGGCTCTGTTTGGCTCTGTTTGGCTCTGTTTTGCTCTGTTTGACTCTGTCTGGCTCTTTTTGGCTTTAGTTGGCTCTGTTTTACAATGTTTGGCTCTGTCTGGCTCTGTCTGGCTCTGTAGTGCTCTGTTTGGTTCAGTTTGGCTCTGTTTGGCTCTCTTTCGCTCTGTTTGGCTCTGTTTGGCTCTGTTTTGCTCTGTTTAGCTCTGTTTGGCTCTGTTTGGCTCTCTTTAGCTCTGTGTGACTCTGTTTGACTCTGTTAGGCTCTGATGTGCTCTGTTTGGCTCCGTTTGCCTCTGTTTGGTTCTGTTTTGCTCTGTTTCACTCTCTTGTGCTCTGTTTTGCTTTGTTTGGCTCTGAATTGCTCTGTTTGACTCTGCATGGCTCTGTTTATCTCTGTAAGGCTCTGTCTGGCTCAGTTTGGCTCTGTTGTGCTCTGTTTGGCTCTGTTTGGATCTGTTTGGCTCTGTTTGGATCTGTGTGACACTGTGTGACTCTGCTTGGCTGTGTTTTGCTCTGTTTGACTCTGTTTGGCTCTGTTTTGCTCTGGCTCAGTTTGGGTCTGTTGTCCTCTCTTTGGTTCTGTTTTGCTATGTTTGGCTCTGTTTGGCTCTGCTTTGCTCTGTTTCGCTCTGTATGCTCTGTTAGGCTCTGTTTGCCTCTGTTTGGCTCTGTTTTGCTCTGTATTGACTCTGTATAGCTCTGTTTGGCTCTGTTTGATCTGTTTGTCTCGGTTTGGCTCTGCTGTGCTCTGTTTGGCTCGGTTTGGCACTGTTTGGTTCTGTTTGGATCTGTTTTGCTCTCTGTGACTCTACTTGGCTCTGTTTGCCTCTGTTTGGCTCTATTGGCTCTGTTTTGCTCTGTTTGGCTCTGTTTGGATCTGTTTGGCTCTGTTGTGCTCTGTTGTCTCTGTTTGGCTCAGTTTGGCTCTATTTTGCTCTATTTGGATCTTTTTGGCACTGGTTTGGCTCCGTTTGGCTCTGTTTGGCTCTGTTGTGCTCTGTTGTCTCTGTTTGGCTCAGTTTGGCCCTGTTTTGCTCTGTTTGGATCTGTTTGGCACTGTTTGGCTCTGTTTGGCTCTGTTGAGTTCTGTTTGGCTCTGTTTTGCTCTGTTCGGCACTGTTTGGCTCTGTATGGCTCTGTTATGCTCTGTTTGGCTCTGTTTGGCTCTGTTTGGCTCTGGTTGGCTTTGTTCAGCGCTGTTTGGCTCTGTCTGACTCTGTTTGTCTCTGTTTGGCTCTCTTCGGCTCTGTTTGGCTCTGTATCGCACTATTTGGTTCTGTATGGCTCTGTTGTGCTCTGTTTGGCTCTGTTGTGCTCTGTTTGGCTCTGTTCGGCTCTGTTTGGCTCCCTTTGGCTCTGTTTGGCTCTGTTTGGCTCTGGTGGACTCTGTTCTTCTCTGTTTGGCTCTGTTTGGCTCTGTATGTCACTGTTTGACTCTGTTTGGCTTTGTAGTGATCTGTTTGGCACTGTTTGGCTCTGTTTTGCTCTGTTGTGCTCTGTTTGGCTCGGTTTGGCTCTGTTTGGCTCTGTTTCGCTCTGTGTGACTCTGCTTGGCTCTGGTTGGCTCTGTTTGGCTCTGTTTTGCCCTGTTTGGCTCTGTTTTGCTCTGTTTGGCTCTGCTTGGCTCTGTTTTGCTCTGTTTCGCTCTGTTTTGCTCTGTTTGGCTCTGTTGTGCTCTGTTTGGCTCTGTTTGACTCTGTTTGGCTTTGTATGGCTCTGTTTTGCCTTCTTTCGCTCTGTTTCACTCTGTTTGGCTCTGTTTAGCACTGTGTGAATCTGTTTGGCTCTGTTTGGCTCTGTCTGGCTCTGTTTTGCTCTGTTTGACTCTGTTTGTCTCTGTTTGGCTCTGCTTGGCTCTGTTTTGCTCTGTTTCGCTCTGTTTGGCTCTGTTTGGCTCTGTTTGGCTCTGTTGTGCTCTGTTTGGCTCTGTTTGACTCTGTTTGGCTCTGTATAGCTCTGTTGTGCTCTGTTTGCTTCTGTTTGGCTCTGTTTAGCTCTGTTTCGCTCTGTTTGGCTCTGTTTTAATCTGTTTGGCTTTGTTTGGTTCTGTTTGGCTCTCTTTAGCTCTGTGTGACTCTGTTTGACTCTGTTAGGCTCTGATGCACTCTGCTTGTCTCCGTTTGGCTCTGTTTGGTTCTGTTTTGTTCTGCTTCACTCTCTTGTGCTCTGTTTCTCTTTGTTTGGCTGTGTATTGCTCTGTTTGACTCTGCATGGCTCTGTTTGGCTCTGTCTGGCTCTATTCGGCTTTGTTATGCTCTGTATTAATTTTGTTCTGCTCTGTTTGGCTCTGTTTGGCTCTGTTGCGATCCGTTTGGCTCTGTTTGGCTCTGTTTGATCTGTTTGACCCTGTTTGGCCCTGTTATGCTCTGTTTCGCTCTGTTTCGCTCTATATGGCTCTGTTCGGGTCTGTATAGCTCTGTGTGACTCTGTTTGGCTCTGTTTGGCTCTATTTGACTCAGTTTTGCTTTGATTGGCTCTGTTTGGTTCTGTTTGGCTCTGTTTGGCTCTGTTCTGCTCTATATGGCTTTGTTTGGCACTGTTTGGCTCTGTTTTTTCTCTGATTTTCTCTGTTCGGCTTTGTTTTGCTCTGTTTGGCTCTGTTTGGTTCTGTTTGGCTCTCTTTAGCTCTGTGTGACTCTGTTTGACTCTGTTAGGCTCTGATGCACTCTGCTTCTCTCCGTTTGGCTCTGGTTGGTTCTGTTTTGTTCTGCTTCACTCTCTTGTGCTCTGTTTCTCTTTGTTTGGCTGTGTATTGCTCTGTTTGACTCTGCATGGCTCTGTTTGGCTCTGTTTGGCTCTGTCTGGCTCTATTCGGCTTTGTTATGCTCTGTATTAATTTTGTTCTGCTCTGTTTGGCTCTGTTTGGCTCTGTTGCGATCCGTTTGGCTCTGTTTGGCTCTGTTTGATCTGTTTGGCCCTGTTTGGCCCTGTTATGCTCTGTTTCGCTCTGTTTTGCTCTATATGGCTCTGTTCGGATCTGTATAGCTCTGTGTGACTCTGTTTGGCTCTGTTTGGCTCTATTTGACTCAGTTTTGCTTTGATTGGCTCTGTTTGGTTCTGTTTGGCTCTGTTTGGCTCTGTTTGGCTCTGTTCTGCTCTATATGGCTTTGTTTGGCACTGTTTGGCTCTGTTTTTTCTCTGTTTTGCTCTGTTCGGCTTTGTTTTGCTCTGTTTGGCTCTGTTTGTCTCTGTTTGGCTCTGTTTGGCTCTGTTCTGCTCTATATGGCTCTGTTTGGCACTGTTTGGTTCTCGTTGGCTCTGTATGGCTCTGTTTGTCTCAGTATGGCTCTGTTTAGCTCTGTGTGACTCTGTTTGGCTCTGTTAGGCTCTGCTTGGCTCTGTTTAGCTCTGTGTGACTCTGTTTGGCTATGTTTGGCTCCGTTTGGCACTGTTTTGCTTTGTTTGGCTCTGTTTTGCTCTGTTGGGCTCTGTTTGGCTATGTTTGGCTCTGTTCTGCTCCGTTTGCCTCTGTTTGGCTCTGTTTTGCTCTGCTTGGCTCTGTATGGCTCTTTTTGGCTCTGTTTAGATCTGTGTGAATCTGTCTGGCTCTACCTGGCTATGTACGGCTTTGTCTGGCTCTCTTGTGCTCTGTTTGGCTCTGTTTCGTTCTGTTTGGCTCTGTTTGGCTCTGTCTGGCTCAGTTTTGCTCTGTTTGACTCTGTTTGGCTCTGTTTCGCTTTGTTTCGCTCTGTTCTGCTCTGTTGGGCTCTTTTTGGCTCTGTTTGTCTCTAGTCTGCTCCGATTGCCTCTGTTTGTCTCTGTGTTGCTCTGAATGGCTCTTATGGATCTGTTTGGCTCTGTTTAGCTCTGTGTGACTCTGTCTGGCTCTGTTTGGCTTTGTTTGGCTCTGTTTTGCTCTGTTTCGCTCTGTTTGGCTCTGTATAGCTCTGTTGTGCTCTGTTTGCTTCTGTTTGGCTCTGTTTAGCTCTGTTCCGCTCTGTTTGGCTCTGTTTGGCTCTGTTTTGCTCTGTTTTGCTCTGTTTGGTTCTGTTTGGCTCTCTTTAGCTCTGTGTGACTCTGTTTGACTCGGTTAGGCTCTGATGCGCTCTGCTTGGCTCTGTTTGGTTCTGTTTTGTTCTGCTTCTCTCTCTTGTGCTCGGTTTGTCTTTGTTTGGATCTGTATTGCTCTGTTTGACTCTGCATGGCTCTGTTTGTCTCTGTTTGGCTCTGTCTGGCTCTATTCGGCTTTGTAATGCTCTGTATTAATTTTGTTCTGCTCTGTTTGGCTCTGTTTGGCTCTGTTGCGATCCGTTTGGCTCTGTTTGGCTCTGTTTGATCTGTTTGACCCTGTTTGGCCCTGTTATGCTCTGTTTCGCTCTGTTTCGCTCTATATGGCTCTGTTCGGGTCTGTATAGCTCTGTGTGACTCTGTTTGGCTCTGTTTGGCTCTATTTGACTCAGTTTTGCTTTGATTGGCTCTGTTTGGTTCTGTTTGGCTCTGTTTGGCTCTGTTCTGCTCTATATGGCTTTGTTTGGCACTGTTTGGCTCTGTTTTTTCTCTGATTTTCTCTGTTCGGCTTTGTTTTGCTCTGTTTGGCTCTGTTTGGTTCTGTTTGGCTCTCTTTAGCTCTGTGTGACTCTGTTTGACTCTGTTAGGCTCTGATGCACTCTGCTTCTCTCCGTTTGGCTCTGGTTGGTTCTGTTTTGTTCTGCTTCACTCTCTTGTGCTCTGTTTCTCTTTGTTTGGCTGTGTATTGCTCTGTTTGACTCTGCATGGCTCTGTTTGGCTCTGTTTGGCTCTGTCTGGCTCTATTCGGCTTTGTTATGCTCTGTATTAATTTTGTTCTGCTCTGTTTGGCTCTGTTTGGCTCTGTTGCGATCCGTTTGGCTCTGTTTGGCTCTGTTTGATCTGTTTGGCCCTGTTTGGCCCTGTTATGCTCTGTTTCGCTCTGTTTTGCTCTATATGGCTCTGTTCGGATCTGTATAGCTCTGTGTGACTCTGTTTGGCTCTGTTTGGCTCTATTTGACTCAGTTTGCTTTGATTGGCTCTGTTTGGTTCTGTTTGGCTCTGTTTGGCTCTGTTTGGCTCTGTTCTGCTCTATATGGCTTTGTTTGGCACTGTTTGGCTCTGTTTTTTCTCTGTTTTGCTCTGTTCGGCTTTGTTTTGCTCTGTTTGGCTCTGTTTGTCTCTGTTTGGCTCTGTTTGGCTCTGTTCTGCTCTATATGGCTCTGTTTGGCACTGTTTGGTTCTCGTTGGCTCTGTATGGCTCTGTTTGTCTCAGTATGGCTCTGTTTAGCTCTGTGTGACTCTGTTTGGCTCTGTTAGGCTCTGCTTGGCTCTGTTTAGCTCTGTGTGACTCTGTTTGGCTATGTTTGGCTCCGTTTGGCACTGTTTTGCTTTGTTTGGCTCTGTTTTGCTCTGTTGGGCTCTGTTTGGCTATGTTTGGCTCTGTTCTGCTCCGTTTGCCTCTGTTTGGCTCTGTTTTGCTCTGCTTGGCTCTGTATGGCTCTTTTTGGCTCTGTTTAGATCTGTGTGAATCTGTCTGGCTCTACCTGGCTATGTACGGCTTTGTCTGGCTCTCTTGTGCTCTGTTTGGCTCTGTTTCGTTCTGTTTTGGCTCTGTTTGGCTCTGTCTGGCTCAGTTTTGCTCTGTTTGACTCTGTTTGGCTCTGTTTCGCTTTGTTTCGCTCTGTTCTGCTCTGTTGGGCTCTTTTTGGCTCTGTTTGTCTCTAGTCTGCTCCGATTGCCTCTGTTTGTCTCTGTGTTGCTCTGAATGGCTCTTATGGATCTGTTTGGCTCTGTTTAGCTCTGTGTGACTCTGTCTGGCTCTGTTTGGCTTTGTTTGGCTCTGTTTTGCTCTGTTTCGCTCTGTTTGGCTCTGTATAGCTCTGTTGTGCTCTGTTTGCTTCTGTTTGGCTCTGTTTAGCTCTGTTCCGCTCTGTTTGGCTCTGTTTGGCTCTGTTTTGCTCTGTTTTGCTCTGTTTGGTTCTGTTTGGCTCTCTTTAGCTCTGTGTGACTCTGTTTGACTCGGTTAGGCTCTGATGCGCTCTGCTTGGCTCTGTTTGGTTCTGTTTTGTTCTGCTTCTCTCTCTTGTGCTCGGTTTGTCTTTGTTTGGATCTGTATTGCTCTGTTTGACTCTGCATGGCTCTGTTTGTCTCTGTTTGGCTCTGTCTGGCTCTATTCGGCTTTGTAATGCTCTGTATTAATTTTGTTCTGCTCTGTTTGGCTCTGTTTGGCTCTGTTGCGATCCGTTTGGCTCTGTTTGGCTCTGTTTGGCTCTGTTTGGATCTGTGTGACTCTGTTTGACTCTGTCTGGCTCTGTTTGGCTCTGTTTGATCTGTTTGGCCCTGTTTGGCCGTGTTATGCTCTGTTTCGCTCTCTATGGCTCTGTTCGGATCTGTATAGCTCTGTGTGACTCTGTTTGGCTCTGTTTGGCTCTATTTGACTCAGTTTTGCTTTGATTGGCTCTGTTTGGTTCTGTTTGGCTCTGTTTGGCTCTGTTTGTCACTATTCTGCTCTATATGGCTCTGTTTGGCACTGTTTGGCTCTGTTTCCTCTCTGTTTTGCTCTGTTCGGCTTTGTTTTGCTCTGTTTGGCTCTGTTTGTCTCTGTTTGGCTCTGTTTGGCTCTGTTCTGCTCTATATGGCTCTGTTTGGCACTGTTTGGTTCTCGTTGGCTCTGTATGGCTCTGTTTGTCTCAGTATGGCTCTGTTTGGCTCTGTTTGGCTCTGTTAGGCTCTGCTTGGCTCTGTTTAGCTCTGTGTGACTCTGTTTGGCTATGTTTGACTCCGTTTGGCACTGTTTTGCTTTGTTTGGCTCTGTTTTGCTCTGCTTGGCTCTGTATGGCTCTTTTTGGCTCTGTTTTGATCTGTGTGACTCTGTCTGGCTCTATTTGGCTCTGTACGGCTTTATCTGGCTCTCTTGTGCTCTGTTTGGCTCTGTTTCGTTCTGTTTGGCTCTGTCTGGCTCAGTTTTGCTCTGTTTGACTCTGTTTGGCTCTGTTTCGCTTTGTTTCGCTCTGTTCTGCTCTGTTGGGCTCTGTTTGGCTCTGTTTGTCTCTGGTCTGCTCCAATTGCCTCTGTTTGGCTCTGTGCTGCTCTGAATGGCTCTGTATGGATCTGTTTGGCTCTGTTTAGCTCTGTGTGACTCTGTCTGGCTCTGTTTGGATCTGTTTGGCTCTGTTTGGCTCAGTCTGGCTCTCCTGTGCTCTGTTTGGCTCTGTTTGGCTCCGATTGTTTCTGTTTGGCTCTGTCTGGCACTGTTTGGCTCTGTATTGCTATGTTCGCCTCTGTTCAGCTCTGTTTGGCTTTGTGTGCCTATGTTTTGCTCTGTTTGTCTCTGTCTGGCTCTGTTTGGATCTGTTAGGCTCTGTTTTGCTCTGTTTGACCCTGTTTGTCTCTGTTTGGCTCTGCTTGGCTCTGTTTTGCTCTGTTTGGCTCTATTGTGCTCTGTTTGGCTCTGTTTGGCTCTATGTGACTCTGTCTGCCTCTGTATGGCTCTGTTTTGCTCTGTTTCGCTCTGTTTTGCTCTGTTTGGCTCTGTTTGGCTCTGTTTAGCACTGTGTGAATCTGTTTTGCTCTGTTGGGCTCTGGTTGGCTCGGTTTGACTCTGTGCCGCTACGTTAGGCTCTGTTTGGCTCTGTTTGGCACTGTTTTGCTCTGTTAGGCTCTTTATGGCTCTGTTTGCCTCTGTTTAGCTCTTTGTGACTCTGTCTGGATCTGTTTGGCTCTGTTTGGCTCTGTTTGGCTCTGTCTGGCTCTCTTGTGTCTATTTGGCTCTGTTTGGCTCTGTTCTGCTGTGTTTGACTCTGTCTGGCTCTGTTTGGATTTATTTGGCTCTGTTTTAATCTGTTTGGCTCTGTCTGGCTCTGTCTGGCTCTGTAGTGCTCTGTTTGGTTCTGTTTGTCTCTGTTTGGCTCTCTTTCGCTCTGTTTGTCTCTGTTTGGCTCTGTTTTGCTCTGCTTCGCTCTGTTTGGCTCTGTTTGGCTCTCTTTAGCTCTGTGTGACTCTGTTTGACTCTGTTACGCTCTGATGTGCTCTGTTTGCCTCCGTTTGCCTCTGTTTGGTTCTGTTTTGCTCTGTTTCACTCTCTTGTGCTCTGTTTGGCTTTGTTTGGCTCTGAATTGCTCTGTTAAACTCTGAATGGCTCTGTTTGGCTGTGTTTGGCTCTGTCTGGCTCAGTTTGGCTCTGCTGTGCTCTGTTTCACTCTGTTCTGCTCTGTTTGGCTCTGTATGGCTCTGTTGCGCTTTGTTTGGCTCTGTTTGACTCTGTTTGGCTCTGTTTTGCTCTGGCTCTGTTGGGGTCTGCTGTCCTCTGTTTGGTTCTGTTTTGCTATGTTTGGCTCTGTTTAGCTCTGCTTTGCTCTGTTTCTCTCGGTATGCTCTGTTAGGCTCTGTTTGCCTCTGTTTGGCTCTGTTTTGCTCTGTTTGACTCTGTATAGCTCTGATTGTCTCTGTTTGATCTGTTTGTCTCTGTTTGGCTCTGTTTTGCTCTGTAGAGCTCTGTTTGGCACTGTTTGGGTCTGTTTGGCTCTGTTGAGCTCTGTTTGGCTCTGTTTGGCTCTGTTCTGCTCCGTTTGCCTCTGCTTGGCTCTGTTTTGCTCTGCTTTGCTCTGCATGCTCTTTTTGGCTCTGTTTAGATCTGTGTGACTCTATCTGGCTCTATCTGGCACTGTAAGGCTTTGTCTGGCTCTCTTGTGCTCTGTTTGGCTTTGTTTCGTTCTGTTTGGCTCTTTTGTGCTCTGTTTGGCTCTGTTTGGCTCTGGTTGGCTTTGTTCAGCTCTGTTTTGCTCTGTTCGGCTCTGTTTGGCTCTGTTTGGCTCTGCTTGGCACTGCTTGGCTCTGTTTGGCTCTGTAGTGCTCTGTCTGGCACTGTTTGGGTCTGTTTGGCTCTGTTGAGCTCTGTTTGGCTCTGTTTGGCTCTGTTCTGCTCCGTTTGCCTCTGTTTGGCTCTGTTTTGCTCTGTATGGCTCTTTTTGGCTCTGTTTACATCTGTGTGATTCTATCTGGCTCTGTACGGCTTTGTCTGGCTCTCTTGTGCTCTGTTTGGCTTTGTTTCGTTCTTTTTGGTTCTGTTTGGCTCTGTCTGGCTCTGTTTTGCTCTGTTTGACTCTGTTTAGCTCTGCTTCGATTTTTTCTGGCTCTGTTCTGCTCTGTTGGGCTCTGTTTTTCTCTGCTTGTCTCTGGTCTGCTCCGATTGCCTCTGTTCGGCTCTGTGTTGCTCTGAATGGCTCTGTATGGATCTGTTTGGTTCTGTTTAGCTCTTTGTGACTCTGCTGGCTCTGTTTGGTTCTGTTTTGTTCTGCTTCTCTCTCTTGTGCTCGGTTTGTCTTTGTTTGGATCTGTATTGCTCTGTTTGACTCTGCATGGCTCTGTTTGTCTCTGTTTGGCTCTGTCTGGCTCTATTCGGCTTTGTAATGCTCTGTATTAATTTTGTTCTGCTCTGTTTGGCTCTGTTTGGCTCTGTTGCGATCCGTTTGGCTCTGTTTGGCTCTGTTTGGCTCTGTTTGGATCTGTGTGACTCTGTTTGACTCTGTCTGGCTCTGTTTGGCTCTGTTTGATCTGTTTGGCCCTGTTTGGCCGTGTTATGCTCTGTTTCGCTCTCTATGGCTCTGTTCGGATCTGTATAGCTCTGTGTGACTCTGTTTGGCTCTGTTTGGCTCTATTTGACTCAGTTTTGCTTTGATTGGCTCTGTTTGGTTCTGTTTGGCTCTGTTTGGCTCTGTTTGTCACTATTCTGCTCTATATGGCTCTGTTTGGCACTGTTTGGCTCTGTTTCCTCTCTGTTTTGCTCTGTTCGGCTTTGTTTTGCTCTGTTTGGCTCTGTTTGTCTCTGTTTGGCTCTGTTTGGCTCTGTTCTGCTCTATATGGCTCTGTTTGGCACTGTTTGGTTCTCGTTGGCTCTGTATGGCTCTGTTTGTCTCAGTATGGCTCTGTTTGGCTCTGTTTGGCTCTGTTAGGCTCTGCTTGGCTCTGTTTAGCTCTGTGTGACTCTGTTTGGCTATGTTTGACTCCGTTTGGCACTGTTTTGCTTTGTTTGGCTCTGTTTTGCTCTGCTTGGCTCTGTATGGCTCTTTTTGGCTCTGTTTTGATCTGTGTGACTCTGTCTGGCTCTATTTGGCTCTGTACGGCTTTATCTGGCTCGCTTGTGCTCTGTTTGGCTCTGTTTCGTTCTGTTTGGCTCTGTCTGGCTCAGTTTTGCTCTGTTTGACTCTGTTTGGCTCTGTTTCGCTTTGTTTCGCTCTGTTCTGCTCTGTTGGGCTCTGTTTGGCTCTGTTTGTCTCTGGTCTGCTCCAATTGCCTCTGTTTGGCTCTGTGCTGCTCTGAATGGCTCTGTATGGATCTGTTTGGCTCTGTTTAGCTCTGTGTGACTCTGTCTGGCTCTGTTTGGATCTGTTTGGCTCTGTTTGGCTCAGTCTGGCTCTCCTGTGCTCTGTTTGGCTCTGTTTGGCTCCGATTGTTTCTGTTTGGCTCTGTCTGGCACTGTTTGGCTCTGTATTGCTATGTTCGCCTCTGTTCAGCTCTGTTTGGCTTTGTGTGCCTATGTTTTGCTCTGTTTGTCTCTGTCTGGCTCTGTTTGGATCTGTTAGGCTCTGTTTTGCTCTGTTTGACCCTGTTTGTCTCTGATTGGCTCTGCTTGGCTCTGTTTTGCTCTGTTTGGCTCTATTGTGCTCTGTTTGGCTCTGTTTGGCTCTATGTGACTCTGTCTGCCTCTGTATGGCTCTGTTTTGCTCTGTTTCGCTCTGTTTTGCTCTGTTTGGCTCTGTTTGGCTCTGTTTAGCACTGTGTGAATCTGTTTTGCTCTGTTGGGCTCTGGTTGGCTCGGTTTGACTCTGTGCTGCTACGTTAGGCTCTGTTTGGCTCTGTTTGGCACTGTTTTGCTCTGTTAGGCTCTTTATGGCTCTGTTCGGATCTGTATAGCTCTGTGTGACTCTGTTTGGCTCTGTTTGGCTCTATTTGACTCAGTTTTGCTTTGATTGGCTCTGTTTGGTTCTGTTTGGCTCTGTTTGGCTCTGTTTGGCTCTGTTCTGCTCTATATGGCTTTGTTTGGCACTGTTTGGCTCTGTTTTTTCTCTGTTTTGCTCTGTTCGGCTTTGTTTTGCTCTGTTTGGCTCTGTTTGTCTCTGTTTGGCTCTGTTTGGCACTGTTTGGTTCTCGTTGGCTCTGTATGGCTCTGTTTGTCTCAGTATGGCTCTGTTTAGCTCTGTGTGACTCTGTTTGGCTCTGTTAGGCTCTGCTTGGCTCTGTTTAGCTCTGTGTGACTCTGTTTGGCTATGTTTGGCTCCGTTTGGCACTGTTTTGCTTTGTTTGGCTCTGTTTTGCTCTGTTGGGCTCTGTTTGGCTATGTTTGGCTCTGTTCTGCTCCGTTTGCCTCTGTTTGGCTCTGTTTTGCTCTGCTTGGCTCTGTATGGCTCTTTTTGGCTCTGTTTAGATCTGTGTGAATCTGTCTGGCTCTACCTGGCTATGTACGGCTTTGTCTGGCTCTCTTGTGCTCTGTTTGGCTCTGTTTCGTTCTGTTTGGCTCTGTTTGGCTCTGTCTGGCTCAGTTTTGCTCTGTTTGACTCTGTTTGGCTCTGTTTCGCTTTGTTTCGCTCTGTTCTGCTCTGTTGGGCTCTTTTTGGCTCTGTTTGTCTCTAGTCTGCTCCGATTGCCTCTGTTTGTCTCTGTGTTGCTCTGAATGGCTCTTATGGATCTGTTTGGCTCTGTTTAGCTCTGTGTGACTCTGTCTGGCTCTGTTTGGCTTTGTTTGGCTCTGTTTGGCTCAGTCTGGCTCTCCTGTGCTCTGTTTGGCTCTGTTTGGCTCCGATTGTTTCTGTTTGGCTCTGTCTGGCACTGTTTGGCTCTGTATTGCTATGTTCGACTCTGTTCAGCTCTGTTTGGCTTTGTTTGCCTATGTTTTGCTCTGTTTGTCTCTGTCTGGCTCTGTTTGGATCTGTTAGGCTCTGTTTTGCTCTGTTTGACCCTGTTTGTCTCTGTTTGGCTCTGCTTGGCTCTGTTTTGCTCTGTTTGGCTCTATTGTGCTCTGTTTGGCTCTGTTTGGCTCTATGTGACTCTGTCTGCCTCTGTATGGCTCTGTTTTGCTCTGTTTCGCTCTGTTTTGCTCTGTTTGGCTCTGTTTGGCTCTGTTTAGCACTGTGTGAATCTGTTTTGCTCTGTTTGGCTCGGTTTGACTCTGTGCTGCTACGTTAGGCTCTGTTTGGCTCTGTTTGGCACTGTTTTGCTCTGTTAGGCTCTTTATGGCTCTGTTCGGATCTGTATAGCTCTGTGTGACTCTGTTTGGCTCTGTTTGGCTCTATTTGACTCAGTTTTGCTTTGATTGGCTCTGTTTGGTTCTGTTTGGCTCTGTTTGGCTCTGTTTGGCTCTGTTCTGCTCTATATGGCTTTGTTTGGCACTGTTTGGCTCTGTTTTTTCTCTGTTTTGCTCTGTTCGGCTTTGTTTTGCTCTGTTTGGCTCTGTTTGTCTCTGTTTGGCTCTGTTTGGCACTGTTTGGTTCTCGTTGGCTCTGTATGGCTCTGTTTGTCTCAGTATGGCTCTGTTTAGCTCTGTGTGACTCTGTTTGGCTCTGTTAGGCTCTGCTTGGCTCTGTTTAGCTCTGTGTGACTCTGTTTGGCTATGTTTGGCTCCGTTTGGCACTGTTTTGCTTTGTTTGGCTCTGTTTTGCTCTGTTGGGCTCTGTTTGGCTATGTTTGGCTCTGTTCTGCTCCGTTTGCCTCTGTTTGGCTCTGTTTTGCTCTGCTTGGCTCTGTATGGCTCTTTTTGGCTCTGTTTAGATCTGTGTGAATCTGTCTGGCTCTACCTGGCTATGTACGGCTTTGTCTGGCTCTCTTGTGCTCTGTTTGGCTCTGTTTCGTTCTGTTTGGCTCTGTTTGGCTCTGTCTGGCTCAGTTTTGCTCTGTTTGACTCTGTTTGGCTCTGTTTCGCTTTGTTTCGCTCTGTTCTGCTCTGTTGGGCTCTTTTTGGCGCTGTTTGTCTCTAGTCTGCTCCGATTGCCTCTGTTTGTCTCTGTGTTGCTCTGAATGGCTCTTATGGATCTGTTTGGCTCTGTTTAGCTCTGTGTGACTCTGTCTGGCTCTGTTTGGCTTTGTTTGGCTCTGTTTTGCTCTGTTTCGCTCTGTTTGGCTCTGTATAGCTCTGTTGTGCTCTGTTTGCTTCTGTTTGGCTCTGTTTAGCTCTGTTCCGCTCTGTTTGGCTCTGTTTGGCTCTGTTTTGCTCTGTTTTGCTCTGTTTGGTTCTGTTTGGCTCTCTTTAGCTCTGTGTGACTCTGTTTGACTCGGTTAGGCTCTGATGCGCTCTGCTTGGCTATGTTTGGTTCTGTTTTGTTCTGCTTCTCTCTCTTGTGCTCGGTTTGTCTTTGTTTGGATCTGTATTGCTCTGTTTGACTCTGCATGGCTCTGTTTGTCTCTGTTTGGCTCTGTCTGGCTCTATTCGGCTTTGTAATGCTCTGTATTAATTTTGTTCTGCTCTGTTTGGCTCTGTTTGGCTCTGTTGCGATCCGTTTGGCTCTGTTTGGCTCTGTTTGGCTCTGTTTGGATCTGTGTGACTCTGTTTGACTCTGTCTGGCTCTGTTTGGCTCTGTTTGATCTGTTTGGCCCTGTTTGGCCGTGTAATGCTCTGTTTCGCTCTCTATGGCTCTGTTCGGATCTGTATAGCTCTGTGTGACTCTGTTTGGCTCTGTTTGGCTCTGTTTTGCTCTGTATGACTCTGTTTGGCTCTGTTTGGCTCTGTTTGATCTGTTTTGCTTTGTTTGGTTCTGTTTGGCACTGTTGTGCTCTGTTTGGCTCTGTTTGGCTCTGTTTGGCTCTGTTTGGATCTGTTTAGCTCTCTGTCAATCTAATTGGCTCTGTTTGGCTCTGCTTTGCTCTGTTTCGCTCTGTTTTGCTCTTTTTGGCTCTGTTTGGCTCTGTTTGACTCTGTTTTGCTCTGTATGAATCTGTTTGCCTCTGTTTTGCTCTGTTTGGCTCTGTCTGGCTCTGTTTGGCTCTGTTTGGCTCTGTTTTACTCTGTTTGGCTCTGTTGTGCTCTGTTTGGCTCTGTTTGGCACTGGTCTGCTCTGTTCCACTCTGTTTCTCTCTGTTTGGCTCTATTTGGATCTGTTTGGCTCTGCCTGACTCTCTTTTGCTCTGTTTGGCTCTGTTTGGCTCTGTCGGTCTCTGTTCGGCTTTGTTTGTCGCTGTTTTGCTCTGTTTGGCTCTGTTTGTCTCTGTCTCGCTCTGTTGTGCTCTGTTTAGTTCTGTTTGGCTCTGTTTGGCTCTGTTAGGCTCTGTTTGGCTCTGTTTGGCTCTGTTTTGCTCTGTTTGGCTCTGTTTGGCTCTTTTCGGCTCTCTTTAGCTCTGTGTGACTCTGTTAGGCTCTGATGTGCTCTGATGTGTTCTGTTTGGCTCCGTTTTGCTCTGTAAGTTTCTGTTTTGCTCTGTTTCACTCTCTTGTGCTCTGTTTGGCTTTGTTTGTCTCTGTATTGCTCTGTTTGACTCTGCATGGCTCTGTTTGGCTCTTTTTGGCTCTGTCTGGCTCTGTTTGGCTTTGTAAAGCTATGTTGCACTCTGTTCTGCTCTTTCTGGCTCTGTTTGGCTCTGTTTTGCTCAGTATGGCCATGTTTGGCTCTGTTGCGAATCGTTCGCCTCTGTTTGGCTCTGTTTGGATCTGTCTGACTCTGTGTGATTCTGTTCGGCTCTGTTTGACTCCGCTTGGCTCTGTTTGGCTCTGTTTTGATCTGTTTGGCTCTGTTTGACTCTGTTGTCCTCTGTTTGGTTCTGTTTTGCCCTGTGTGGCTCTGATTGGCTCAGCTTTGCTCTGTTTTATTCTGTTAGGCTCTGTTTGTCTCTGTATGGCTCTGTTTTGCTATGTTTGACTCTGTTTGCCTATGTTTGGCTCTGTTTGACCTGTTTGGCTCTGTTTGGCTCTATTTGGCTCTGTTTTTCTCTTTTTGGCTCTGTTTGGCTCTGTTTGGCTCTGTTGTCCTCTGTCTGGCTCTGTTTGGCACTGTTTTGCTCTGTTTCACTCTGTTTGTCTCTGTTTGGCTCTGTTTGGCTCTTTTTTGCTCTGTATGGCTCTGTTTCGCACTGTTTGTCTCTGTTTGGCTCTGTTGTGCTCTGTTTGGCTCTGTGTGGCTCTATTTGGCTCTGTTTGTCTCTGTTGTGTTCTGTTTGCCTCTGTTTGGCTCTGTTTGGCTCTGTTTGGCTCTGTCCGACTCTGTTTGGCTCTGTTTGGCTCTGTCTGACTCTGTTTGTCTCTGTTTGGCTCTGTTTGTCTCTGTTTGGCTCTGTTTGGCACTGTTTGGCTCTTTTTGGCTCTGTAGTTCTCTGTTTGGCACTCTTTGGCTCTGTTTGGCACTGTTGTTCTCTGTTTGGCTCGGTTTGGCTCTGTTTTGCTCTGTTTGACTCTGTTTAGATCTGTGTTACTCGGTTTGGCGCTGTTAGGCTCTGTTGTGCTCTGTTTGACTCTGTTTGTCTCTGTTTGGCTCTGTTTGGCTCTGTTTGGCTCTGTTTGGCTCTGTTTCGCTCTGTTTGGCACTGTTTGGCTCTGTTTGGCTCTGTAGTGCTCTGATTGGCGCTGTTTGGCTCTGTTTGGCTCTGTTGTGCTCTGTTTGGCTCGGTTTGGCTCTGTTTGGCTCTGTTTTGCTCTGTCTGACTCTGTTTAGCTGTGTGTGACTCTTTTTGGCTCTGTTAGGCTCTGTTGTGCTCTGTTTGACTCTGTTTGTCTCTGTTTGGCTCTGTTTGGCTCTGTTTTGCTCTGTTTGACTCTATTTGGCACTGTTTGGCTCTGTTTGGCTCTGTTGTGCTCTGTTTGGCTCTGTTTGGCTCTGTTTTGCTCTGATGACTCTGTTTGGCTCTGTTTTGCTCTCTTTGGCTCTGTTGTGCTGTGTTTGACTCTGTTTGGATCTTTTTGGATGTGTTTAGCTCTGTGTGACTCTGTTTGGCTCTGTATGGCTCTGTTTGGCTCTGTTTGGCCTTGTTTTGCTCTGTTTGGCTCTGTTTAGCTCTGTTGTCCTCTGTTTGGTTCTGTTTTGCTCTTTTGGCTTACGTAGTAGGTGCAAATTGCAATGCCAATAAAATAGGCAATTTCTGGCATTGTGCGAAGTGGGTATAGTTGGGAGCCTTGCATAATGCTGATGCACAGGTCTGGGGCGAGGGCGGAAGTGCTGGATATGGAACAATCACCTTCGAGATTCCTCCGAGCCCCAATGGAGCGGAGTTCTTGACTGAGCAGAAAGGAAGGAATTTCTTACATACTGTTGTGGAACATGACCCAGATGTGAGGAAGGGTGAGGAATGTGGAAAATCAACTGAGAAAATACTGGAAGCAGAATGGCAGGAATTATGATAAAGATTATTGTGCATGACAGCAGCCTTTGGCACGCATTGTAAGCAGTCTGTTCCCAGAAATTGAAATAAGAAGTCTAAGAAGTAATTGGGAGGCCTCAAATATGAGACATGATAAGGGAGTACAGGGATTGAATCATAAAAAAAAAATAGATGGTCCAGTCCAATACAACAGCAGTATTTCAAGGCAGAATTTCGTGGCTGTCAAAATATCAGAAATAATGTTCCTTGCACCCCAGTTAAACATAGAGATAGCTAGGACCCATCAGGATTTCAATACAATTAATCTGATTTCGTTCGAGAAATGGTGCAAATGCAAAGGCGAATTTTCAATCAGAGTACAGTTTAGACGGATGAAGATTGCTACTGTTACATTGCAAGTTTCTGGACAGACATGTATGGAAGAAAATGATTGGCATTTGGAGTGTCGGGGAAGAGGAGTAGTGGGGAGGGCATCCCCAGAATTCCCTGTAAGTGTGGGCCAAAAATGCACTTATAAACTTGGTGCTTTATAATAAATAGGGGTGTGGCAGATATTGGTACTATCCGTTCCGGTTAGAGACAGACGTGTATTCTGCCAAACTGGCTTCTCCATGTTTTGTGCTGCACTGGATATGAATGCCAAGCTGAGAGATGGTGCCATACCATGCTTTCCTTAAGAGAAGCTGAGGTGTTAGAGGGAATGAATTTCCGGCTGAGGGATAGAGTTGTAGAGCCTCTTAGTGAATTGGTGAGTGATGAACCTGCTGCAGGTTTAGTTGTTCTGGTGAGGGCAGGAGAGGTAGAGGGACTGGATGTCCTGGTGAAGAATGGAAGTCTAGAAGGACTGGATGTCCGCAGAAGAAGAAATATAGAGGGACCGGATGCTAGAGGTGAGTGAGGTAGTGTCGAAACGCTCGACGGATTTGGAATGTAAACTTACTAGTTTCCTGTTTGCGGGATGAAGATGTGGAGGGAAAGTGTATGCTGTTGAGGTTCGGATGTGCAGAGGAACTGCATGTCCTGGTAAGGGATGGAGTTGAGGATTGATTGCTGGTCGTGTTTAGTGATGGAGTTGAAGAGAAATTGGGTTTCCTGGAGAAGGTGAATGAGTAGATGGTCTGAATTATTGTACGGAGATGTAGAGGGAGCGATTGGTGAGGGATGGAGATGCAGAGTGATTGGGTGCCGTGGTGCGGGATGGAGATGTGGAGGGCTTTGATTTATTGCTTGGGCATGGAGGTTTAGAGGAGAATGATATCCTGCTGAGGGTAGGGTGTGCAGAGGCACTTCAGGCCCTGGAGAGGGATGGAGGTAATGAAGGACTCGGTGTCGCGGAGAGGGATGTTGGTGTATAGAGACTGGATGTCCTCTTGAAGGATGGATGTTCAGATTGACCAGGTGCAGTGCTGAGCGATATATGGATGGACGAATTGGATTTCCTGGTGTATGATGGATTTGCAGGTGGTCTGAATTTCCTCGTGATGGATGAGGCGTAGAGGGATTGAGTGACCATCTGAAGGATGGAGTTGTAGGGGGATTAGATTTTCTGCTGAGGAAGGGATACTTCACTATATTTATTCTTTAGCAGTATGCCAGAGTCATTGGTAAGTTCAGCCTGTGTTGCTGATTCCTAATTGCCCTTTAGTTATACTGTTGTAAGGAAGGGAATTCCAGGACCTTGACCCACCAACATTGAAGGAACGGTGATACAGATGTAGTTGAGTGTCCTGTTTGTCGTAGGGAAACTGGACGTCCTTTGTGAAACAGAATTGGTGAAGGCCAGGATATTGGAAATGGTTAAACATGGTGCGTGATGTGGTATGGGAATTGTAAATGACTTGCAAATATCGGTCATTGGAAGAAGTGGGAATGATGTGTCGGACAGCGACACCATTTTTATTTAGGCATTTGCGTGATTTGGCTTTATTGCTGGACCAATGTTCCCTGCCCATTGCCAAATTCCCTAGAGATGATCGTGGAAGCCAGCTTCCTGTCCACTGCAGTCCATGTGATTCTCAGTGCTGATCGGAGAGATTTGCAGGTTTTTCACCCATCGACACTAAAAGAACGCCAATATAGTTACAAGTCGGTATGGTGTGTGACTTGGAAGGGAAATGGAAGGTAGCATCGGTACCAATGCGTCTGATGCCCTTATCCTTCTATGTTGGAGAGCCCGTGGGTGTGTAACATTTTGCCAAAACATTCTTGGCCATTATTTGCAATGCATATTTGAAATGGCACACACTGCGACCACTGTTAATGGCTGCGTAAATGATTTATTTAAGGTCGTAGATGGGGCGGCAATCAAGCGGGCGGCTTTGTCCTGGATAGTCTTGAGCTTCTTGAGCGTTTTGGGAATTTGGAAGGATTTGGAAGAAACTTGAGTAGAGTGTTGCATGAGGGGGAATTAGGGTGTTCTGTGCATAAATTCACAGTACATTGCGTCCCGTGAGTGTCAGGGGAAGAATGGCTTGATATCAACTGTTGGTGTCCCGCTACAGGTAAAGACAGGGCGAAATGCCACACTGCTGGTGATTAGGATCCACCAGCTGGAAGGTTGGCAACAAACTTCAAATGCGATTATTTTTCCACCAGCCTTATTGACAAGGCAGAGTTATGGCCCTGAGCGTACAGAGCGCAGCAAGTTCACATAAACAGAACACATGGTGCCAGTTCCACGGATTAACTTAATCACTCGAGCCCTTGACCCTGTCACAAACAGGAAACATAAGTACTGTATCTCTCTCAGTCTATGTTATGTCATTTGTTGAACATGTTTCTATTTTTTGTGTTTTTATTTATTGTAATGGTGGCCCTCATTTGTGGTTATGCCAAATTCAAGCGTCGACCTCATGGATCTACAATAAGAGCTGCTGGGTGATACTGCACGGCGAATTGTTTCTCCTGAGTCAGTCAACTGTTAGCTCCGATGATGGATAACTGAATATTTATCTTGCAGAAATAACGTATTGGAGACTTATTGAAATCTGAATGTTTTCCTACCTCCCACCAGACTCAACAACCCGAGAGTTAGATGTAATGCTGTAAAGAAACATCGTGATGTGGTGAGCTGCTGTCAGAATGCAGCTCTCTGTGCCCCCTGTATGTGGCAGTCTAGAGAGAAAGAACACTAAATGGATGTAAATCAGATATTCCATTTATTTCCCTGATCTAATCCTTCTTTTAAGGCATTTGAAAAAAAAACGTTTACAAAATGAAGCTGAAATAAACTTGTAATGGATAGTCATCGGTTCTTCAATTCTCTTGCTGGGTCGAATTGTCGATGCAGCGGAGTGTGGTACCGTTTGCTTATACACAAGGAAATGCGGGGAAAAAATCCCTTTTTCCTACATTTCTGATTAGAGAGTATTCATATTTTTAAAGATAAGTTATAGGTTAAAATACGAACCTAGCTGTAACGACACAAGGTAAAGTGTCATTTTTTTCAAAACAAGTTTATATCAGAAAGTGAAGCAATTTCGAGAGGGACATATAATTGGAAAAGTTAAGGGTATTCCCTCAGATTTTACATAGTAAGTCACATGCCTGGGGCGTCGCATCTTGTATTTGTCGATAGCTTGTACCTGAAATATGGGCAAAAAAATATTGCTTGAGAGACAGGGTTGAAACTATTGCCACGATCATCTAAAGAAATGCGAAGCATTCTTTTTTTTTGATCGGACTACTTCAAAATCACACTTTTTTTTTGTTCCTCGTGAAAAAAAAATACAACACCCCGTTATCATTGATATTTTCAGTATCATTAAAAGCGTCGGTACAACTCCAGGTAATCATATTCTAAAAACGAGAGAGGGCTGCATACTCCCCAACTGTGCGGAAGAATCTTGAAACATTTAATCGAGCATTGGTTTTACCAGTTTCATGTATATGTTGTAAAGTTGGAGTAACCCCCTCAGTACTTTCTGGCGACAAAATGTGTGTGCTTGCGAATTTTTCACGGAGGACATTGTCATTCATTTCAGGGATGGGACGAACCGATAAGGCTTGATCAAAAAATTACCTGAGTTTTATGCACTAGGGATGAACATATTATCGGTTAATAATGGGCTGAGAGCGGGTGCATTTCCAATGTCTGTGTGTGTGTGTGTGTGCACGCGCGAGTGAGCACGTGTGCGAGTGTGTGAGAGCAGCATGAAAAGGTTAGAATTTGTTTATTTTGAGTGAAAGAGAAATGGTGTTTATTATTGTCCGGGCTGTGTTGTACCGCTGTGACGCAACAGATGACGGACTGGAAAGTCGGATGTTTCATTTTGAGCACTGGAGTTATTCCTGCATGGGGTCTAAACAAGTGAGACAAATCACAGCGAACAGCATTAATTATACTAATGATTGAAGCCATTTCCCGCCGAATCAGCCTACTCTCCATCATCAGTAAAATGATGGAAGGTTTAATCAAAAGCGGCTTATGCTTAGCAATCACCTGGTCAGTGACGATCAGTTTGGGTTTTGCCGGGGTCACTGAGCTTCATTACTCATTTCGGCCTTGGATCGAACATGGGAAACAAAGCAAAACTCCCGAGGTGAGGTGACAGAGAGAGCCTTTGACATCAACGTTCTATGTGACCGAGTGTGGCATCAATGATCACGAGCCAAACTGATGACTTTGGGATCCAAGGGAAAGAAAAAGAAAAACTCGCCGTTGTTTGGAGTCATATATAACACACAGGAACATGTCTGTGGTTGTTGAGGCCATGTATTGTCAACACGGTGGCTACAAGAGCATGAACTTTAAAACAGACCATGTTCATTCCGCACATGCGGGCGGGTGAATGAAGGATAAATCAGAATAATCATCTACTCGGAAATCATTGGCGGGAGGTCGAGTAGGTTGGGTTCTCCGAGGAGGAGAAGGAAAAACAATTCAGGGATGACTCCAACGCCTCCCTGAAGAGACACAGCCATCCCCTCAACTTATTGGAGACCCTGGTTGGCCGCAGTCAACCAAACACAAACGTGCATAAACTAAGTCGTGATGATGGATGGAGTAGTTAGAATAACATTGAGACTTGACAGTGAACCAAACAATCAGAAGAGAGGACAAAGGTTTTATTGCGCGCATCGGGGAGGGAGATAAAACGTGGAGAATTTTTGGAACAAATACCCACACAGTATTTTTTTTATTTTGATGTCCCGTGTCTCACTGACTCAATGATCTTGCCAGCCTGCATGCACATTTCACATTTCACAAGATTACTGGGCCTTGTGATGAAACTTATAACATGATATGTACTGTAAATAAAACTATTTCACTTATTTATATTATTGATTGCAATTACATGAAAATGTATCAGCCTGAAAGTTTTTAGAAGCGTTTTTATCTAAAGTCACTTTAATTGCTGATATCATCGTCCATGCAACTTAATGGTGTGTTCGTTATTTTTTATACTTCATATTCGAGTGTAGTTATTGCTGAGTGTAATTGACAAAGACCAGAAGGCTGGAGCGAAATGTTTACCCACGCTGAATACTGGAGGAGTTCTCGTCAGGATTTTCCGATCCACGACCTTTGTCCTCCAAAATGTGGCTGGTGTAGTATTCGATATGGTTGTGAGAGTCAATGGAAGCAGAAACTATTAAAGAGAGGGAGAAAATCTCTGGTTCTTGGAGCAAGTATGTATGTCATTATAGCGTCATCACGCTTTGCATGCATTGACCCTCATCAACTACTCCTACATATCTTTCAAAAATTTGCTGAACTGTACTGTAAATTCCACCCCAAATTCCCTCTAACTAATGTTCGATCGAGGTTCACGAGGCTAATATTGTTATTTAAATCCAATTATCCAGACTGGAATATAGGGTTTGGTTTGGCTTTAGATAGCCTGATCATTCTGCATCGATTTTCTTTTTTTATTTGTTTCCCTGAACTTCTGTAGCCCACGAGTTTAATATTTAATTCCGATTCAGTGTTACAGATGGAACATTAATTCTTAGTTTGCATACCTGATTGTAATTCCCCATAATTAATTATGTGGAGATTAATTTGCCAATCGTATGTCCATTGACGCAATTTTTTTAATGGCTGTTTTTAAAACGCTTTCACTACCTCCCAGCCCACCACAATTTGGTCAATCGTTATATTTAGTAAAAAATATCGTTTTCATCCAAAGTCTAAATCGTTCAGATAAATTTTGAACAACAGCGATATTAGCAGGGAAGCGTCTTGAAAACCCATTCCCACTTTATTCCCTGTACATAACTACCCAGTATTGCACACTTTGTTTTCTGTCTTGTAGGCAGCAGGCTACCAATTCTCAAAGGTGTCACTTGACTCCATGTAAAGGTAATGAATGAGTGCAGACAGTGCATTTCATGATCTCCAGATGTCCAAAGCTGTTTGCAGTTACTGGATACAATTCATGTATCGTCACTACTGTAATATGGAAAACGTGGCAGGCAATTTGGCCTCAGCAACCTTCCAGGGGCAATCACAGTGATGTGCTAATTATCAGATAATCTGGCTTTGTGATTTTGCTCAAGTGATATATATTTGTCAGTATACCAAGGGGAACACTCAAGTTTTAAGGTGAAGACATATTGGTCGCCGCTTAAACAACGACTCTGAAATAGAACACTGCCAAGAGGGTAACAGCCGCTCATTTCTTCACCAAAGTGTCAACCTTGATATTTCTCTTCAAGTACTGTAGTGGAACTGGATCCCGAAAGGGATTGACTCAGAAGCAATATTCACACCCACTGGGCAATAGCTGAGCGGTATGCACTTGTCTTATCCATCTGTATCTTAAATGGACATCTCCGAAAAATTATGTATCATACCCACAGAATTTATATCCTCACTGCTGAGCTTAACTATGCTGTTACCTTTTTGAATGTTTCGGTGAGGTTCTTAAAGTGAGAGATCCCATTATGAAATATTTGCTGACTGTGTTTTACTTGGTCTGATGCAAATTTGTACTTTTTCCGTCCTTCGTAACAATTTAATTCGTTTTTATCCCCCCAACGTTCAGACAACGGATTTTCCTTCCCTCGATATTTTCAATCTTCCTATTTAACTGTGGATTTAATGATAGTTATCGGACAGGATCGTGGCACTACCACCGCTTGAAATGAGTTGGTTAACCACTGTAAATGTGCCTCTGCTATCTTATAATATTTTTCTTTAATGAATGAAAGCAAACTGTTCTGACATGTGCTTTTGTTGGTGAGTGTTTTATAACTTTATTTTTAAATTACATTTAAATGTAATTTTGTCATTCCTATCCTTATTTCCCAACGTCATGTCCTCTTACCTTTTACCCCTTGCAAATACTAAAAGAAAAATATTGATTAATATTTCTGATATTTCATGAATGCTGGATCTTATTCTTTCAGTTCCTTCTGGAATACGGCCATGCAATTCTGACCCGCACTTCCCTTTTACCTATAAATATTGTACTAACTTACTAGACGATCCAGGATCATTTCATTGATTAGACGTAATTATCACCGTAATTACATTGGTCGTCTTTCTTCATATTCTCCCTTGTCCTGCTTTGCCAACCCGCCGCATCCCATCATTGTTATTCTTCCCTATGTTTTCGTTATTTCTTTTTTTCCATGTGCTTTTGATCCCAATAGTTTGCCATAGTGTTTAACATATTCTTGTTAGTTATTGAAACATATTCCCTTAGATTCGTTTGAAAATAGTTTGAATGTTTTTTTTTCCCAACACGAATATGCATAATATTGGATAAATTATTCCCAAATGTCAATCTCTGCCCCTGAGAACAGGGGCACTGTAGACTGTCATAGTTGGTGTGAATGGTTTGCAATGTCTATTCAATAATCTTCTCTCTGTGTAATTTATTCAGTCAGATGTCTAATGGAGGCAGGGACCATTTTGTTTGTAAGTTGGAAACAGCGATCTGCTCGCTATTTTCAAATAAACGGCAAAACACCTTTTGAGCAAAACAGAATTTTGGGAATTTTGAGAAGCTCATTACTCTTAACGCATAACAGACACACACGATATACGGCACTTTCACATGACGAAAGTGAGCTGAATGCCAGTCGTGCCTATTCACTGCACTGACTTAGAAAGCAGCTAAACGGAAAAAGAATTCCCCAGTGCAGAATGGCTTTGCAATGGAAGTTACAAACCTGAGCCACGGGTCAAAGCGGGATCCTTGACAGGCGGAATATCTTCATTTTTTTCATAAATTGCTTGGTACATACCAGTCGGTGAACCCCAACCGCCAGTGACAGAACCTGATGGAGGAAACGCAGAGGGATTAATAATTTGTTGCGTTTTACCATTGTTTAATAATGAAATGTTTGCAACTAATAACACATAGAAGTTGGTAAAAAGGGATGCACAAAGCCATTGAGCTAGCTATGAAGGATGTTTTGTTAAGTAGGTATTTTTACGAGAGAGTGTGTATCCATATATGTGTGCGTGAGAGAGAGTGAGAGGCAGAGAAAGATAGATGGTATGTGCGTGTGAATGTTTTTGTGTATGTGTGAGTGTGTAACTGCATGGACACGTGTTCAACTCCACCAGACTAGAGCCCAGTTTAATTAAGGTTGGAAAGGATGAAAAGAGGCTTTTTCGGGAGAAATCAATTCCAGCTGATCACTCGGTCGTGAGGCACTCGGGGATTTCAGCTGAAGAGAAGCTGGGGAGAAAAAATCGCTGAATTATGATGACATCATTAGGTTGTAAAGACCCGCGAGGAGCTCAGGTTTCTTTTATGTATCACATCAGCGTTAAAATTAATTGGCAGTGCTCATCGAAGATTTGTGTGATTATTGTTCAGATCGGAGTAGTAAGTTATGTCAGGGTACACAATATTGATAAATGGGTGCCGAAGATCCTATAAAAGTCTCACGTCTCAAAACTGTGGATTGGTTCTGGCTACGCAGCTTGAGGTTGGGCATCTGGGCAAGGAAACGGAAGGAGTGGACGGACACTGATTGGATAGAGGTCGATTGCCTGATACAAAATTACTGGGCATTACGTGTAAAATGCTTCCGATAACCTTCTGATCTATGGCTACAACAATTAGTTTCACCTTGAGCCGCAGTGGCGGTGGATCAAGTAGGACTGAGAATGTGGACATTCAAATGACTCTTCCATTTAAATATCACATTTTGCTGTTCAACCGAGTGATTTGAACGGGAATGCTGGCTAAAATCGGTTAACATTAGTTTCCAACATGATAAGTGACAATATATGGAAAAGGGTAATAAAGTGAATCCTCGCCAGGATATGAAGCATGAAGGTGCCCGAAAAAATTGGAGCCCATAGGATTCGAGAGAAAACTCTTCGCTGCTTGTAGTCAGAGTGCGCACAACACAAGGGAGTTGTCGTAGATGCAGGTCAATCATCTTTCAGTCCTGGGACACTAATACAGGAGCACCTCAGTTTAGGGTGCTAGGCCCAATGATCATAATCTGTTTCATCATTGACCATCTCTTCATCTGATGGTCAGGAGTGGGAATGTGCGCTGAGGATGGAACAATGTTCACCTCAGCTACTGCAGCAGGCTATGTCCACATTTAGACAGACATGGACCATACCCAGGCCTGACATTCAAAGTGGCGAGTAAAATTCGCGACACAGCTGCCAGGGAATGACCATCTCTAACATGGTATTATCAACTGTCAGCCTTTAAGTTTCAGTGGCACTGTCGTCCGTGAATCCCCCGCTACCAACATCCTGGGGATTTCCATTGAACAGAAACTGAACTGGGCTTGTGATATAAATGAGGTAGTGACAAAAGAAGGTCAGGTGCAAGGAAAATTTCTGAGGTAACTCAACTCTTGACTCGGCGAAACCTTTAAACCATCTACAATGGACAATCAGGAGCGTTAGTGAATACACTCCACTTGCCTGTTTGAGTGGAGCTACAACAAAACTCAAGACGTTTGCCACCATTCAGAGTACAGCCTTCCACTTTATTGGCACCATATCCAAAAGCAATCATTCCCTCCACCACCGACGTACAGTGGCAGCAGTGCGTAAAATTTACAAGTTGCAAATGAAGAGTTCAGTAAGGCTGCTTAGACAGGGCCTTCGAAAACCACATCAGCAAACATCGAGAAGTGCTATGGAAGCAGACACATGGGAAAACCACGTCCTGGAAGTCACCCTACAAGCTTCTCACCATCCTTATTTGGATATATGTCGCCGTTTCTGCACGGTCCCTGGGTCAATCATTAAACTCCCTCGCTAAAAGCACTGTGGGTGTACCTATGCAACATGGACTGCGACGGTTCCAGAAGGCAGCTCATCACCACTTTCTCATTGTCAATTATGGATGGAGAATGAATGCAGGGCTCCCGGTGAGGCTGAAATCTCATTCATGAATTTAAATAAGAAATAAAAATATCCGAGATTTCATGTGAAGTCAGTGTTAAGATTTGACTCTCACCTTTCCTTGATGATAGTAGCTGCATTAGCACAATTAGTCCGATTAACTCACAGATCAACAGGATCCCGAGTGTTATACCGATCACAGGAGGGATGGAAATAATTTCATCTTCATGACCTTAAATAAATGTTAAAGACAGATTCAAAAGAGACACTGAATGCCTTGTATTTTAAACGGTCCATCAATCTGAAACACTCAGATTAACTTCAGAAATTGTTAAAAAAATCACGAAAATATCAATAATAGCAGTCTATTCGGTGCATTAGCCTTGACAGGAATATTACTTTTTAATTAGACCAACCTGTGGGTGTGTGCGGAGAAGCTGTCGACGACAAATCGGGACCTATGGGGTATTATGCAAAAAAGAACGATAGAACTTTAATTTAGAAATACATTTTTTGTTCATAACTTACGAATTCATGAGTCATATTCAGCGAACAATGAACAACCACTACTATCCCGGCCCCAGACCACACCGTTCAGAACTACTCATACCGGAACAAATCACACTGGCGTCCACCTTGTGATCACACTTTGATTGAGCAGACGCTGAGGAAGGACAATTGGAGAGAAATGATTAGCTTCCGGTACAACTCACCTCATCGAACCAGATATCACCTTCATCCTGGCCAAAAGCGGCCCCTCCGTTGGCCAATAGAGCAGAGCCACATCCCAGCTGTCTGCAGACAACATTGGCATCGGCCATATCCCAAGAGTCATCACACCCCGTGCCCCACGTGTTTTTGCACAATATCTCCACTCCCCCGGAGCAGTTGGTGTTACCTCCAACCAGGCGCAAACCTACACCCGAATCTGTCAACAAGAATCAATCACTATTATTTCTGCGGAAAAAATACAGGCATACAACTCAGCTAATTGGTGCAATAAAGAGGTGTAATCACCTGATTCTTGACCGCAATCCTTTTCACTGTCCGGCTAACCCTTCGTTATCTTTCCTCCTGTGAGAGGAGACGTGCTGATTCATTTGGACATCAATGTGTGAACTAATACCCGCACATTGGAAGGTTTATTTTGATACCTGAATAGGATGCTCCTGCATCTTCTCTGTGTTAACAGTAGTGTTGTCCCCACGGGTCTGTCCGACACTGCCAAATGGCCGACTCGTGAAAATTACATTCCATCTCATCGAGCCAAATATGTCCCGATCCTTCTCCGAATGACCGAGCGGTATAGTCTATAGAAACCAGGGGGCCGCACTGTAACTGTTTACAGATCACCTCAGCATCATGGCGATCCAGTGCTTCCGAACACAATGTTCCCCAGGTCCCATTGTAGAACACTTCCGCGCTCCCCTCACAGCGATGCTTTCCATTCACCAGCCTCTTTGTGTTCTATCAACGAAACAAGAAATCGCCAGATGGTTACAGTGATAAATGGAATAATGTCAACAGTGCCCCCTCGACCCAAATTGTGCCAGATGTGTTTACTGAATAGAGATAATTATTTCAGAAATGTAACAGAGGCACATGTAGAATTCAATTATACAATAAAGGATAATAAACACAGATTTCAAAAGAGCGAATTATGCATTTACCAAACAATTGTATTACTTGAAGAAGTTTCATTAACATTATACAGAGATAATAATATATATGTAATCCGCATGGAATTTGAAAAAAAACAATAACTTTCGAAAATTTATTCCACAGATGAATTAGGGCTGAGATCAGGGAATATGAAATTAATGACACGGTAGAAAAAGAAGATCGAACAAGGAACAACGCAGGATATCAATTATAATAGCAGGAGTCGGGGCTTGCTGTGCACATGAATTGATGATGGGAGTCACTTCTTCTTAAGATTAACATATAATATTTAGTAAATGGAATTGAAGTAAATGTTCAAAATGAACTACGGCTTGCAGTAAACACCAAGACAGATTCCACTAACTGCAAGCAGACGTTCAAAGACTGCAGGATATGCGTGCCAGTGACGATTTTTTTTCAGTACCTATTAGAATAAAGGCATGTACGTTTGGTGGGGTGAATTGTACAGATGCCTTGACTGTGATGTTTGATAAACACACGAAGGGAAATAACAGAGTGGAACTCAGCTCGGGCCAGATGAAATCATATAAGACTCATGTGCAGAATAAGCAGCAGTCAGACGCGTTGAGCGGTATGGACAGTTCATGCGCAGTTTCTGCGCCATGCAGTAAAATACCATCTATATGAAGCTTCTCTTATAAAGGGAATGAGTCCATGTAGGTCACCCTTACCTGAGCACATGATCTTCAGATCTTCTTTTTGAGTGCAGAGGGACATTGCCAGAGAAACGATTACTCCCCTGAACAGTTCAAGCCTTCCAGCCAAACTGGACCTGACCCTGGTCCACAAGAGGCAGGAATTGTTACGTCCAATGCCTTTCCGCAAAGCAGTTGTTTGCAAACTACGTCAGCGTCTGCCAGGTCCCAGTAATCATCACAAACTGAGCCCCAGGTCCCGTTGTAATAAATCTCCACTCGGCCTGCACATGGACTTCCACCGTCTGACAGCCTTAACTGTTTGTGATCTGATGCAAAAAATACAGTATTTATCCTGATTTTTCGATTACGCATTTATCTCAAAGCTCAAATTAAACTATTCGATATTATCAAGCAAAAGTAATAAAGAACATTTAACTTGACTGTGACAGGTAACTGATTCTATGGTTGAAAACATGTATCTCAAATTACTTGAAGTAAACAATGTGGAGTGCACAAATATTTCAGATATTCCGACACCTGACTTCTACGATATTCTGGCTTGCAGTTCACCTATTGTGTGATCAATGCTGTGTGCGCTGTTTCAACGTCAATTCAACTTTTCGTATTCACCGTTCTACCCAAACTACTTAAGAACATGAATTGTACACACCTTTTTTTTCCCCTGCACGTATCTCGAACTCTTATTTCACTCGATTTCTGAATATCTCGCTATTTTATATTAGTAATATGGAAAAAAAAATGCTGTAATACCTCAGGAGGTCTGGCAGTATCAGTGGAAAAAGAAATCAAGTTGGCGTTTTAGACAGACCTTTCGGAGAAGCTCAGCCTTCTGCTGTTGAAAGGCCTGAATGTGCCGCGGTATTTCAAGGATGGAATAATCCAGATACGCCATGAGCGGACTGTCGCCCTGTGCAGTTCATTAACTGCAATTCTGTGAAAACGTTTTTAAAGTAAGACACAAATTCACACCAAGCTGTAACGCCTCTCATGACACCACTGCGTCTCCCCCTCAAATCTCCCGCCGACCACGCGCGAACAACTGGAACACACTGTCCCAACCGTATAGTCAGAATTTCCTTTCTGATGGAAAATTGAAAATTCGGTCCTTAATAAATACGCAGCAAAAATGCATGTCCTGATTGTTGATCAGTTCTGTCCGTGCCCACTCTCTCCGCGTTACCGCTCCAATATTAAGTAGTTTGATTAAAAGAACTCGAGGAACAATTGAAGTATATTCACACTTTCCTCCTTATTAGATATTTATATTTATATTCCTATAAAAGTGAGCTATTTATTCACCTGAACACAGAACCCCGACGCCGATACTCCCATTGAGAGACGAATTAATTGCAAATGAGCTGCAGTTGCGGAGATGCAATTCGTTTCCTCCACACTGGACATCATTCAACCATACAGGCCCTTCACTCTCTCCATATTTTGATGAGTTATAAGCGGCAATTGCGACACCACATCCTAGGTGCCTGCAGACCAAGTTAGCATCATTGATGTCCTAGAGGCTGTCCTGTACTCTGCCCCAGCAACCTTTGTGGTAAATGTCCAACCGGCCATCACAGCGGCTTCCCCCATTCGTCAATCTCAGTGACCAACTTTCATCTACAGGAAGAAAACCATTGAGAGCAACGATTAAAGTTCAACAAAATAATGCACATATTATTCAATGTAACCTGGGCAATAATTGGTCAAATAAATGTTCTGTTCCTGGTGCCAAGTTGAAGCATATCACAGGGAGCCTGCTGAGCTCTCTGGGGCGGGACCGTGAGCAGCCAGCATTCGTGCTCCATTACTGGCGAAATGACAAAGGTGGAAGGAAGGATTTACTCCTGCCGATGAAGTTTAATGATGCTGCCTACATTCTAGCAAGTTGCCATCAACGGAGTAATATATTGATAATATTCAAATATCGCAGCACAACATACAAGAGATGGAACTGATGAAAAGGTCGCGGTAGAAATGGTGCATGAGATGGCTAATGAAGTTCATGTGACTCTGTGATCTGTTGTCATGGACTTATGGACTCAGTTCTGTGAAGAAAGGACAATTGGGTGCTTCCATGTGTTTCACATGAACAAATAATGGGGTGATGTCCGTCTGGTTTATTTGTTGGGCAGTCTGAACGAATTTGGCAAGGATTTTGGAACGGGTAGATAATGTTAGAGAGGAAAACCAATCTGCTCAGAAAACTAGAAACGAAATATGGCATTAAAGGAGGAAATAGAGTAGTCTTATTCAATAAAGGGCTAACAGGGATTGTAATAGAGCCTCAATTAGATTTACCGTTCAGGCGACTGAACATACATTGTGGTACATAATTTTCGTGACGTGCAGGTGCAGGTATCCACCTCTGAAAATGATTCACGATCGAAATGGACAATTGGCTTAGACAAGTACAGGAATATGCAAAAACCCAAAAGCTCCCTGGGTGATAAAATAGATGGGGAGTATGGTGAAGCAGGCAAAAAAAAATGCATGTAATATTGAATTTGGATAATGCAAGTGTTAACCACGATTAATGTACATTAGCCAGAGCGTATAGAAGAGTCCCACTAAATTAAAGTGGATCTTACAGTCTTATAATGCTGCTCAATGATGGTTAAAGAGTGGGCAGATGAAACAATGGAATTGTTAGTTATTTATAAAGAGGAAGAATTAGCTTCGGTAACTGATGTTGAACTTGACGGGACACATCGAATGGATGAGATGTAATCAAGGAGCATGACCAATGTCAGAGTCTAAATCGCCAGATAATGGCCATAATGTCGCAATCCTTCTTCAATGCCGATAGCTGTAGTTTACAAATACTAAACCCTTGTGCAAGAAAGGGTGTAAAGTTAAACGTAGTAACTACAGACCAGAAAGTTTAATTTTGGCTTTGGGAAAGCATTTTTTCATGGAAAGATACCTTGGGTCAGATGTAAGAGACCATTGAAACATTGTGGGTTAATTACCAAACCAGGCCGGATTAGTTAAGAGTCAGTGGCATAGGACGGAATTGCTGGATTAATTTTATGATGTTACTGAGAGTGTTAATCAGGTTTATGCGGTGGATGGTTTTTTGATGAACTTCGGCAAAGTGCCACGAAAGATGCTTGTCAGAAATGCTAGCGCCTGTGGAATAAAATAATAATGGCTGCTTGGAGATGGAATTGCTGTTTGAAAAGCAACAGGATGTCGTGTTCAACGTTTCTATTTTCAATGCCGGAGAAACGGAACATTGCAACTGGCGGGAAACTCTGATTTTCCGTTAATATATTTTCGTCACCCAGAATTGATTGTAAGGGGAACAATTTCAATTTTGTTTCATATTACACGGCATTTTGAATTGTTGTAAATTATGAAAAGGATCAATTTCAAGCGGACACTGAGAAGCTGTTAGAACGTGGGGGGAGGGGAGTACCAGATGAAATTCAGTTGAGGGAAGTTTCGGTTGTCCACATTTGTCGGATGTAAAGAAATTCATGTTTTAATTAGATAACCTTTTTTTCAAAGCTATCGGACATCTCAACGCAAGTTACAGTCATTGAATTGCTTGGTGAGTTTTCGTCACTGTTGCAATGTAAGTAACGCCGCAGCCATAATGGGCGCAATAAAATCGCACAATCTGTCGTCTAATAATGACCAGATGAGCTGCGTTGTTTGATGTTAACAAGGGATAATATTGGATAGGACACCGGGGGAGACTCCCGGGTTTCCCTCAAAGTAGAGTCATGCTTAATATTTTTAGTAACTTTCACTAAAGAATGCAGATATGGCATCGATTTTACCTCTCACCTGGAACACGACAAATGTTAGAGGACAGCATTCCCTCAGCACTGCACTTCATTCTCAGACTTGACTTATCTGCGAAATAACTTGAGTCGGGCTGTATCAGGCCTTCTGCTTGAGAAGTGAGAGTGTCATTAAGTGAAGCAAGATTGTCACACGAAGGACGAGTAGTAGTAAAAATAAGGAACGGGATCATTTCTAAAGGAGAGTCAGCAGCTGAGGAACCTCGGGTGCATTTGCACAAGTCATTGTAGTTTACAGCGCAGGTTGCAAAAAGGCTATTATGGTTACGAGTTATTTGGTTTATTACTAAGGCACGGAGTATACTGCTGGGAAGTTATGATGATTCGCTTCAGCCTCAACTGGAGTAATTCATCCATTTATGCACTATACACTTTAGGGAGGGTTTGAAGACATTAGAAAAGATGCAGAAATGCGTAAAAAGGTGTGTACTGAGATGATAACCTTACTTTTTCTCCATAGTTTGGAGAAGCAACGAATATTCCATTTGGGGAAGGAACGCTGAAAACCTTAGGGCTCTGAACAAAATGAGACAGAAAAATTGTTCCCATTAGCGGAAGGATCAAGGGCGACCAGTACAGAGTTATGGTAATAGACAAAGGAAATGGTGAGGTAAGGATGCTTATTTTGCATGGCGTGAGTAATTATTTTCTGCAATGCACTGTCTGAGAATGTGGTGGATGAGGATCTGCAATGCATGCCTGAAATTGTTGTGAATAAGGATCTGCAGTGCAATGTCTGAGAATGTGCTGTATTAAGATCTGCAATGTTCTGTCTGAAATTATGATGGATGAGAATCTGTAATGCAATGACTGAGAATGTGAGTGATGAGGACCTGGTATGCAATGTATGAGAATGTGCTGGAGAACGATCTGCAATACACTGTCTGATATTGTGGTGGGTGAGGATCTGCAATGCTCTGTCTGAGAATGTGGTAGGTGAGGACATGCTGCACGCTATCTGACAAAGTGGTGGATGAGGATTTCAAATGCACTTTCTGAGATTGTGAGTGATGAGGATCTGAAATACACTCTCTGAGATTGTGGTGGATGTGGATCTACAATGCACTGCTTTAGAATGCGGTGGATGTGGATCTGCAATGTATTGCCTGAGAATGTGGTTGGTGAGGATCTGCAATGCACTGCCTGAGAATGTGGTGGATGTGAATCTGCGATGCAGTGCCTGAGAATGTGGTGGATGTGGATTGTAATGCAATGCTTGAGAATGTAGTGGGTGAGGACCTGCAACGCACTGTCTGAGAATGAGGGTGATGAGGATCTTGAATGCACACGTATGAGAATATCTGGATGACGATCTGTAATGCACTTTCGTGAAATGTGTTGGATGAGGATACGGGACGCACCTTCTGAGAATACGGTGGATGAAGATCGGAAATACACTGTCTGAGATTGTGGTGGATGTAGACCTGCAAGGCAATGTCTGAAAATGTGGCGTATGTAGTGTATGTATGTGGTGTATGTCTGCATTGCATTGTCTGAGAATGTGCTTATTGACGATCAGCAATGCACTGTTTAAGATTGTGGTGTTTAATGATCTGCAATGTACTGTTGGAGAATGTGGAGAATGAGTGTCTGCAATGCACTGCCTGAGAAAGTGAAGGATGAGGATCTGAAATGAGGGTGATGACGACCTGCTATTCATTGCCCGAGAATATGATGGATGAAGATTTGAAGAGCACCATCTAAGAAATTTGCTGCGAGGATCTGAAATGCACTGCCTGAAAATCTGGTGGATGAATATGAATCGTATATTTAAAAATATAAGTGGTCAGATATTTGAATGCAAAATAATGCAGGATTATTTTAAATTATCAGGTGTGTGACTGGGTGAGATAATTTTGCAGAGAACCTGCACAGAAAGGACAGGCCAAAAGGTTGCTTTCTGTGCTGCACAAGATTATCTTACTCCATGATTGAATAGAATGAGAGGACTCACCTGAACACATGACACTCGAGTCATTTCCATGTGAGCAGTTAAAACTTTCCCCGAATGTAACCAGACACTCCGACAATCGGGATTCCTTCCCGCGGCACCTATAATTTTCCTTCCACTCCGGGCCGTTCCCTTCCCAAAGGGGCAGTTTCTCTGGATTTCCTTTACCGCCCCGCACTGAAGGTGCTCACACACCACACTGGCGTCCTCTAAACCAAAGTGAACATCACACAGCGTCCCCCACTGCTCTAAGTGCAGCACTTCAACACGGCCGGAGCACCTGTCCACACCACCAACCAATAGGGTTTCATGGCTCCCTGTTTTGTATAAAAATGCAGACCAAAGCAATTTGAAAATCACCATGAGAATAATTAAATTGAAAAACGTAACAAAAAAGAAAAGGAGAAAATTAATAAGACCATTTTGCACTGCACTGTTTTCACATCTTACCGTTTGCTACCAACTGAAATGCTAAATGCTCTAAAAAGAACGTGTCTATTTGCTCAACGTTCACTTCTTACTTGTAGTTTATCATTTGAGTCATGAATGTTGTCCAGGATTTGCTCTGTGTGTTCCTGGGCTGCTTCCTAATTTGATGAATTGTGAATGGAGGTGAGCACTGAGCAATCATTATCAAACAACTCCTCTTCTGAACATAGAGTGTAAAGAGGGACAGCAATGAAACAGTTGAAGATAGTTCGACATTGATCAGTAACTTAGAAAGCGCAGTTTCCGTTTAATCTCCCTTGAGTTTAGTTTTAAAAGACTTATCCAGTTTTACAATTGCTGCCCTGTGAAATAAAATCCAATAATGTGTTAAACTGCTGATGAATCAGTTCTGATGTTGATCAGGTGAATTCCATGTGCCCGGATTTCTTGGGGGCAGGTTTGGAGAACTTTCTGCATTTCATCCAGTAATATAACGCTGTTAAGATTAATTGCTGTAATTGTGTCGTGCACTGCACTTAACATATTTGTTTAAAATCCTGTGCTTTTTTCGATCTCAATATCGAATAAATTTTGAAACGAATGGTCAGTGCAGTTAACATCGGGATCCTTTTTGCAGCTAATCCCCGTGCTGCCCCATGACTTAGACTCTTCCTATGCACAGAAACCTTCCTCCCAAATTCCCATTTCACAACGTGTAAAATATCAGCCCAAATATTCCGTCCTACGGCCTCTCGGAAACCAGAGGTACCGCAGAAATGAGCATGCAGTCCCTGCAGAAATATTGGCGCCTTGAACTATGTGTGAATAGCCCGGAATATTCAACTTCATTTGGGGAATTCCCCTGCTCCCTGGGTGTGACAAATGAGCTTGGATCAAATACTGCGGCGTGCTCTGAGGTTCTCCCTGGGTTCGTTAGCCAGGGAATTTATGAAGGGAGGGAGAAAAAACAATACATTAAGAGCCGGGAACTGAGCAACCGGGCTCCACAACCGCTCTCACTGAATCCCTCAACAGCATCCCGAACCATCCAGGTGAGCAGCGAGGGAGAGGGTATTTTGCTTGCGGGATTTTCCCAACATTATTCCCTCTCCTCGGAAGGTTCAGGTCACCTCAGAGCAAGAAGCCAGCAGCGTATACAAAGCGGGGCACAACCTGCCACTCCGGTGTGAGCTTATTTTTTAAATTAAAACCATTTTTGAAATGAATTTATTATACTCATAGATTCTAATTGAATAAAACATTAAGTCCAAATGGACTATCCTGACCTAACTGTCATTTTTCAGCTATGAGCAGTCCCAAAATACCATTTCCGCCATTATTCCAGGGGAAATAAATCAGACCCGACGTGCGATGAGAGCAGAAAATATGTTTGCACCTGTGCATATCGCGCTGGCGTCAGCCGTGTGTGAAAAGTAATAGTGACCCCAGTTAGCAGAACAGCACTACCGCAGGGGGGCCTCGTTCCCGCTGCACTGAACATTCCACGTCACAATGGGTCCGGTGCCTTCCCCAAAGTGACCTCCGCCCGGTGCAGAGACCGCGGTCCCGCAGCCCAGCTCCCGACACACAACAGCGGCGTCCTGCTGGTCCCAGCTGTTACCAGGCACAGTCCCCCACTGCCCCCTGTAGTGAATCTCCACTCCTCTTGCGCACCGACTGCTCCCGTTCGCCAGTCTCAGTTTCACTTCCTCTGCAAAATACAATAAAATGGGCAGAATTACAACCTATTTAATCTACCAGCCCCAACTAACCGGTCTCCACTTTCTTCAGGTCAGAGCAGGAGAATTTACATAATTTACCCACAATTTCCCATTGAATTATATCAAAAGTGTCAAACACAAGGTTATAATTGTATTCAACCCTTTAAACGAATCGGTAATAAGTGGGAGAGATGCCCCTTCTGGGACATTTGGTCGATACGTTCAGAATATATTCCAACCCCCAGAGACCAGGAGATGGACGTGACTGTACACGCTAACTGACTGATTGGCGGAGAGTGAGATCCAGCCAGGGGGCAACTTGGAAGCTCCTTCTCAAAGACTGCCCCACCCTCCCCCAACCACCAGAACTGTAACGTCACGTGACCTCTATCTCTGGCTGGATGTAATTCGCGAATTGGTTGCCCATTTGGGATCGGTAGCAGTATCAGTTGTTATTGACCTTCACCTCCCCAGTCATGGTCGCTCTGCATTAGGCAGCAATTGTCCCTCAACAGTGTTAAATTATGAAAGATTATCGGACTCCAGGAAACATTCCATTCCACCCTGAAATGCATTGGGAGAGCGAGTTAATCATTGATGAAATCGGTACTGGAATTGTCTCCGACAGTTTGTTTTAATTGACGGAGAGTGCACAGGAAGATATCAGATAATATGAAAATTGAGAGTTATTAACTGATGGATCAGCCTGACTGCTCCCAGTTCTGCCTGAAATGAAATGGAATGTTGAGAATTAAAGTTTCATGGGATAAGAAAACAATGAAACGGCCAGAAACGTTATTTCTCAAAAGCAACAGCGAGAATATATTGTCCTTTTTTGAATATAAGGTTTGCAGTAACTTGGTCCTAAAATAATTCACAAACACCCACGTTTCCATTATTATCTGAAGGTAGATTTCCCGTCGATTTTCGAAAGAAATAACCCCTCGGTTTTTGATTTCATCTGGTCTCCATAACTAATGAAGCATCCAGTACAGCCTCAGCAGCAAGTTCGTGTTATTAACCGGTCACCGTTTACCCAGGAGATCCCGAAAATACCCCATTACACAGATCACCCTTTCACCATCTAAAGTCCCTCTAACATACTATCGATGATATCTTTACATCACCCACCTTCGGCGCCCGATAGCATTGTGAACTGCATGTTTCTTGGTCACTTTCCATTTGTTGGTTTCACATCATTGTGCGTTAAAATGGGTTCGGGTTTTGATTTTAACCAGGAGGATTTTCGGCTATATTTATACTCCCTGCTAAACGTTTTATAAAACATCTCATATGGATTCCCGCCCTCAGTTTGATTTCTGCAAACCCGCATGATTTATGTAATCCCTGCACAAAGCCAACGCCTACCTAGACTATATAACTCAGGAGTTTGTTGGGGTAGTCTTTGTTTGCCTTGGTAATTGCAATGGCAAAAAGACTCAAGAAGCTGCACACCAGCTAGGTCATAACAATCTCCTTGATTGGCAGTCCAAACATCTCCTCATTAATACCTCATGTACAAGATGCACCAGATATGAATGCATCCTAAATCCTGATATAAAGCGGCATAAAAAGAAACGAGTTTGAGAATTCAGATCTGATATCTCATTAACTACAAGACCCTATGTAAAAATAAGTATGAAGCATTTGGAAATGGTGGACAAACATACATGTTCACGCAGATAATATCCACATAAATGTCTGCCTTAGTAAACTTGATTTTAATTTAAAAAATATATGACACTCCACCCACCAATAAAAACAAATAATCAAGCATGTTCACAGGTTAATTCCTTGGAAAATGTGAGATCTTGTGCTCTCCTCAGCTTTCATCATGCAATTAATATTCATTAGAACCATAATTATCCTATCACAAACAACATTGATCGATTTCAATTTACAATTTAACTTTGCAAAATTAACAGTCATTGTCCATATTTCCAAAGTTCAAAAGTCTATTTGAAATCTTTCAGCTCATTATAGCACACAGCATTCAGAAATCTCTGCCACAGATAAACATCTTTTTGAAAAATGCGTGTGCGGGTTCAGTTGGCAGGAACCACAACTTTAACAGGCTTTGTCCATTCAGCCAGTTAACTTACATCCCAGAATATTATACATGCTTCTCTAAGAGTAAAGGCGTTCTGCTTCTAGCAAACTGGGTTTAGAAACATTTGCACTTGACTCTTCTTTGCCTGTGCAAGAGCAGCAGGGGTGAAATTAAAACTAACGGACCCGGTATTTGAGTTGGATTCTGGATTAAATCGAAATGTGATATGTATTTGGTCGCGTATTCAAAGTTTTTGTTAAGCGGATGCAAGTTACTATTTAGATATCGCAGTTATTATTAGAATTGGATTTATTATTTCCCTGTTTGATGTCTAATGAACGAAAGTTAAAGCAGTCCGTAATATGCATTCAATGAAATTTCTACAAATTAAATAAACCCTTCAAATCTAGCTCCGTCTAATCCCACATATTGCAAATTTGAACACAATAGGCCCCCTTTTAGGGAATTGAACCTGATTAGCGCTTGGTTTGTGAAAATTATTATGGATAATAGCAATTTCAACTTTTGCCTCCTTTCTGCGCTCAGCAGGAAAGCTTTGTTAAATTAGCGACACCGTTAGGATTTTAGAATTTAAACATCTTTATTATTTATTTTATTAAACATAAAGTAAATAGCCAGTATAAATGTATTTCAGAAAATGAAAAATGTATCTGATAAAAATACTCGAATTTATTCCCTGTCAGTAAACCAGAATTTATTTTTGTTCCTTCGACTGACAAAGCAGCAAAAAAAAAAAAACCCTCGGCCCGATGAGAAGTAATTGGAAAAAACTCATCAATTCCTGAGATCCCCTTAACTCTACGTAAAAGTTATCGGGAACGTGGAAGAAGGAGGAGAAAACTTAATAATTTCCTGACCCTGTGCATGTAAGAACTATGAAGTAGAAACACCACCTTCAGATCACTTGGACATAGTTTTGAAGAAAATAAACGCTAAAAAAAACTCAGAGCAAATGCGTAAATATAAGAACATGCTTAGCTACGTAACTGATTGGAGATTGCAGTTAATAATTATACTGATGGTAAACGCTAATTCAAGCAATGTTGATGCTGATGATGATTAATATTTTATTATACATTATTCTGAAATTGTGTCCAACCCTCTAATGCTGAATAAAGCATTTAAATGCTTCTTATTTCACTTTATCGCAAGGAGGCTGGGCCACATAATCTACTGATGAAAATCAGTTACTGTAGCATCTGCATTGGTTCATTCACCAGTGAGTGCAGCCCTGACTCGAATTCTGTACTCATTGAGTTAATTTACATTCCAGACACTGATACGTTCCATTCTAACAGCGAAGGTCTCCGCTCCTTATACGCTGACTTCAAACACCAGGTTAAAATTGCATGCCCAGTCCGCTGTTTCTGTACAAGAGGAATACAGATCAAGATAAAGCAAACTGCTGGGAATGTGATCACGTTCGACGTTTCGTCACCCAAGCCTCAGTTTCAGTTGGAAATAGGTTAATCAGCTGTAAAACATGTTACCCCAGTTTACGGCCTCTGAAAGCAATGGACAACATTGGGACTTTGGTTTGGTGGATTTAAAATTAAACACATGTGCAATGTGTCTACTGGCTCAGAATCCAAAACAATCAAATTAACTATTTCACGATTCACTTCCACAATCCGAATTAATCACGAATTCAAGGAAAAAAAGTCCAGTTTTCGACAAAGCATTTTGTTCAATACTGGATATGTGAAAATAATTGCTGGAGCAATGTACAATACATGCCTCCAGCAGTTCTTTGACTTGGAAGACATGTTGCTCAAATCAATTACATTGTCTAGCGATGGTATGTTGACCTCACCCATGCTCGACGCTCGATGACATGGTGGCATGCATGTTTCTTGGTCACTTTCCAAATGTTGGTATCACAACATTGACTGTCCGTTAACATTATCCAAAATGGGTTTGGGTACTTATTTTAACCGGAAGGATCTTCTGGTATCCCTACATTCCCTGTCTAATGTGTTATAGAACCTCTCACATTGATTCGCGCCCTCTGTTGGATTTCTGCAAACCATTACATGATTTTTTGCAATCCCTGCACAAAGCCTGCGCCTTCCTAGAATATACAAGACAGGAGTTGGTTGGAATGGTCTTTGATTCCCTGGTTATTGGAAGTCGCAAGATTACTCAAGAAGCTGCACGCCAACTGTGTCATAGCAACCCCCTTAATCGGCAGTCCAAACATCTCCTCATTAAGTACCTCATGTCCAACATGGACAAGATATAAATGCGTCCTGAAGCCTGATACAAAACGACATAAAGAGAAACCAGTTTGAGAGTTCAGATCTGATATCTCATTAAGTACAACAAGATCCTATGTAATGAAAAAATATGAAGCATGTGGAAAAGGCTGACATACATTCAATGTCACAGAAATAATGTCCATATAACTGTCTGCCTTAGAAAACCGATATTAATTTAAAAATATTTCCCCCCCCCACCCCAAAAAAAAAAGGAAACGAATAATCACGCATGTTCACAGGTTGATTCCCGGGAAAAATGTGAGATCTTATGCTCTCCTCAACTTTGAGCGAGGAGTTAATACTCATTATAACCATAATTATCCTATCACAATCAACATATTGCGATCACAATTTACAATTTATCTTTGCAAAATTAGCAATCATAATTTCAAAATTCAAAACATTATTTTAAATCATTCACGTCATTATAGCACACAACAGTTACAAATCTCTGTCAATGATTAACATCTGTATGAAAAATATTTGCGCGGGTTCAGTTGGCAGTAAATGCAACTTTAACGGGGTTTGTACAGTCAGTGATTGACCTTACATCCCAGAATGTGATCCATGCTTCTGTAAGGGTAAATGTGCTCTGCTTCAAGCACTCTGAGTTTATAATTATTTGCAGTCGACACTGCTTTGCCTGTGCAAGAGCCGCTGGGGAGATATTAAAACTAACTGTCTAGTTATTGGAGATGTATTCTGGATTGAATCAAAATGTGATATGTATTTTGTCGCGTATTCAAAGATTTTGTTAAGCAGAGGCAAGTTACTATTTAGATGTCGCAGTTATTAATATAATTGTATAAATTAGTTTCCCTGTTTGATGTCGAATGAACGGAAATTAAAGCAGTCTGTAATATGCATTCAATGACTTTCTACAAGTTAAATAAACACTTTCAAATCTCGCTCCATCTAATCCCACATGTGCAGATTTGAACAAATTAGGACCGCCTTTGGGGAATTGAACTTGATCTGCGCTTGGTTCGTGAAAAGGATTCTGGCTACACAAATAGGATTTTAGAATTGAAACATTTTTTCTTTGTATTTCTTTAAAATTAAAGTAAATAGCCAATGTAAACGTGTTTCGGTAAATGAAAAAAATGTATCTGATAACAGTTCTCGAATTTATTCCCTGTCAGTAAACGGGAATTTATTTTTGTGCCTTCGAACGACAAAGCGGCAAAAACACGAAAAAAAATCCCCACCCTGATGAAAAGTAATTGAAAAAAAAAATCCCGAGATCCCCTTAACTCTACATAAAAGTTATCGGGGACGTGAAAGGAGGACGAGAAAACTTAATAATTTATTGACTCTTTACATGCAATAGGTATGAAGTAGAAATACCAACTTCAGACCAAAAGGTCATAGGTTAGAAGAAAATAAAGGCTAAACAAAATTCAGAGCAAATACGTAAATAAAAGAACATTTTTAGCTAGGTAACTGTTTGGAGATTGCAGTTAACAATTGTACTCATGGCAAAAGCTTATGCAAGCAATGTTGATGCTGACAATGATTAATATTTTATTATACTCTGTTCAAAAGTCGTGTCCACCCCGCAAATGCTGAAAAAAAAACATTTGCATCCTTCTTATTTAACTTTATCACAAGTAGGTAGGTTTGACAGTATTTAAACCGAGGAAAGTCAGTTAATGAAGTATCTGCATTGGGTTATTCATCGGTTAGTTCAGCCCTGACTCGGATTCTGCACTCATTGAGTTAATTTACATACCAATCTCTGATACGTCCCATTGGAACAGCGTCGGTCTCCTCTACTTGTCCGCTGAAATTATGAATTTATGATTGTAACCGAAGAGACACACTGGAATCAGCAAAAAACTGAACCAAAGCATCGACATAAAAGTGAACCAAAAATATCAGGCAGGTGGAAGGAAGTAAAGGCACAAGACTCTATACCTCATTAAACGCCACATGGGACCGTGAAAAAAAAATAGAATTCGGAATAAATTTGAGCCGACCTACTTTTGACAGAACCCTTCAAAATAAACAATTAAATGCGAATTTTAACCTTCGTACAATGTGGTCATAACTTAGAAGCATATACTAACAAATTAATCAGGAACATTGATAAATGCCATTTCCCACCAGTTAAAGGAGTTGCAGTAACAATATATTTGGAGAATGCACTTAATCACCAATAGAAAACATTATCATATTAATTGTGCTCGTTAATCCAAATCAATATACACTATTTATCGAACTTGAAAATCACTCTAAGGCTGAAACAACTGTTGTAGATGCTTTAGTGCTTGCCTCTATGTCACACATAATTCAGACGGGACTTCGACTAGAAATACTCCTGACATTAATATGTGGCAAGTCTCAGACGTTATGAGGTACAGTTGCATACTCAGTAAATTGACGTAAACCATGACTCCGCTGCATATTATTCTAACAGCGACGGCTCTGTACGTTGTACCAGCTCAGCTGATATTGTCCGATGAGAGTGTAAATCTTCATGAGCTGTGCGTAAGTAATAGACGCAGGAGACTCAATGAATGCATCTGCTGTGATATTTTTGTTCTATTTCGGATTTAAATCAGCCTGAGGTAAATATCAAATGGGCATTTAAAACAACCACCAATCAGGAGAAACACCTCTCAAATACGATTCAAAATCATCGATTTTGAAATCACTTGAACTGCCTAAAATATTCATTGGATGAAATGTCAGCAATAAACTCGACACTTCAATCTTCAATTCATACGATAATAATGAAGGGCAGAAACAAATTTATATCGTTCCTTTTCCATAAATAAAGCTCATACTGGAATACTATTTCACGGGAAAGCCATCTGCTTTACATTTGTGGAACTTTGTCAGTTGGGAATGTTTTTAACTCCGAACTAGCCAACCGGTAAAGGAACCTCAGGTGAACGCCGCTAGAGAACAGGGACCTACGCAAGCAGGTAAAGCCATAGCAATTTACGACACAAAATTAGGCCCTTCGGCTAAATGGGCCTTCGCGGGTCGAACAATCGGACACGGCCTTGTCCCACTTTCGAGTTTTGGCCCCTTGGTTTCTGCGCTACCATAATGTAAATGCGCAACCGAACATGTTTTAAATGTGATGAGGCTATCTGCATTCTCCGGCATTTCAGGTGATGTATTTCTGCATCCTGATTATAATTTGTGTTTGAGCTGGGGAGCGTGCGGTTTACAGCTTTCAATATTAGACAGACTGCATTGCCTTGAACCGTAAGTTCATAAATTTATTAAACGTATTAAACAATTACATATTCTTGACAGACTGGTACATTTTCTCGAGAGGCCTTTTCAGCATATGAAACCGACAGACACAATCAAAGCAAATATCTATTTACAAATTCTCTTTCTAAGCTCCAAGGACGCAGGACTCAGTTTAAAAGACTCGCAGATAAATAATTCTGCGTATATTGATGACGCTGTGTGTTTCCACTGGATTTTTTGTGGCTACTACTTATCTTTTTAATTGGATTGTCTCTAGTCCCATAACGAGTTTAATTTGTCAATTTTGTGGAGGTGAATTTGACGGACATTCCATGTAAGATGATGGTCAAAGCATTTAAAATTCAAGCAGGTAATCTTAGCGATTTAGCTAAATATTGACATTGAAATAACTTGAATCTAATTACCAGCTGCATCTTCATTGACTTCTAATTTATTGTTGCCCATTGTTGTCACACTTAAGAAAATGCTTCATTTAAAGGGCAGTTGCCTGATTGCCATTAACACCAATAAAAGATGTGCAGAGTGCACTATTATAACTTGGGCGGTTTTCACAATTTAACCAGTTGGAACTATCCCGCTCCTAAATCATTCTCTACATGCTGCCGACATGTACTTGCACCTTCTTCAGGAATATTACCAATCATTTGAATAAATGTGTTTCCATCATTCAGCGTTAGTCTTGAGGAGAATTAGAGACCACAGGGATATTTGTTGCAATATGAAAAGTGTTTTTTTTATGATGAGTAATTAGTACTGAAGATGTGTGTAATCCCAAAGCAGCTGGTAGTGTGTAGAAAAACATAACACTCGCTGTATGTTTTGCTGTTGTGCAGAACTGACAGGAAGCACCTGGAATTGTGGTGATGTCTGCACCAGCAACTTCGTCGCTGCTCCCTTTTAATATTGACATAATGCTTTTGGACATTGAACATGTCCAGGCCAATGGATCGGGGCTGTATATCGGAATGAAAGCACAAATTCAAGGAGAAAAAAAAGACAGAATGTCGCCTGCAAATAATCTAATCAGTGGCATTGATTGTTGGTCAGGAAATAATATGTCGCTAAACTGTCGAGACAGTCTGGCGTGTGCTACAAACAAAACTTCTACCTTGGCGGGTTTAACCGACTATTGCCATTGCTCAGGCTGTGAAAATCTACAGCCAGCATGTCGGCATTTAACAACGCCCCCACCCCCAAAGAAAACTCACCCCAGATCCCGCTCTATCCTTAACAACGCCGTCCTCAAGCTTCTGGCTGTCTGGGATCCTGCACAAAAAAAAAGCTTCGGTGTAGCGAAGCTCCCCAGAGCAGACCAGGGACAACACTTTACGGATAGGATTTCGATGAGAGATAATGATTTCCTCGGATAACGAGTATGCCTCTTTTATATGTGTGCTGAATGTTTTTAATGGTTCCAGGCTGATGGGCAGTGCAGCAGTTTAAATTCCAAAGGATGGCTAGATAATATGGAAAGTGATATATACTGGAGGATTTCTGAGATGCTTTGTCAGTTTCAGAGCACAGGGTAGCTTTTCTACATTTTATTCATTTATATTCATAGCGAGGAGTGAGTTGATGGGTCGTGCTAACTTTTATAACTGATAAGTTCTAAACCACTTGCTTGGTGCTCAGAAAATTGCAGATTTGGACATTAAGCTGATTGCTGTGGCGGGTGAGGTACATTTATTGTATCAGGCGCTTGTTTTTTTGACAGTCGTGTGCTTCGAGTCATTTTATGGATTTTGAATCAGCAAGATATCCTTATATTTAAATGGTATTTGCATTTCTAGCTTTATATGAATTACATTTCGCCAACTGTCAATTTACCTCAAAATGTATCACTTAGCAAACACCAATGCAAGATTTATTTTTTTTTATTTGCTGGCTTGCTTGATCACTGCTTATACACAATGCCGAAGGATTTAATATTTCACTTCTGATGATGACAATAATGCCTAAATATAAGAAAGTTCCCCTAACACAGACACCTTCGGATCAGTACTAGACTGCTGCTTCGTGTAAAATCAACAACCATTCAGTATCGCTCCCATCTTTCTATCTCGCTGGGGGATTTTCGGCAAATTGGTTTTGCTGCTTTGATTAATGCCTGGCGTTTACCTATATCCAATATGTGAATGTGTTTCAAATTCAAGGTCGTCAATGTCTTCTTTCTTAATCAGACGTTAGCAATAATCTATTTTCCAGCACAGACAGATTCAAAGTAAGTGTTTAGTGGAACAATTATGGGCTCTGCCGACAATGGAAATTTTATTTGTTAGTCCCTAATCATCCCGAGCCAACCTTTAAAGCCAATAAATGAATTAAACTAATGTTCGAACCATTTTAATTAGTCCCAAATTATCCCGAGCCTTCATTCGAAGGCCACGCAATGCTTCTGCCTAGTGTTCACACCGTCTTTAAGTTGGCCCACCCTCATCCCCGGCCTTCCAGCGAAGGCCGTGCAACGACTTTCCCTTTGTTCACACAGTTTTCGCCTGTTTTTTGAATTGGTAGTTGATTCAAATTGCTGATGTCGGGCTTTCATACGTCAAGCTGATTGTTGTGAGTCAGCCTGCAGAAGATGAGTACGGTTTGATCAGGAAGCTGACGCAGTTAATGGGTTCATGTTAATTCAAATGGTTGATTTACTTCATTATTGATAGGTCATTATCAGCGCTCGTTGGATACTCAATGCTACTTCATCATATTATTGTGCCTGTATTTTTAATGAGCTGGATGAGTCATATAATGCAAACTACGTTTTTAACTAGTGATTAAGCTTTATTGGAATAGTTCATTTTATTGATGGTGAATTGCTTTAAAGTTTTTTTAAAAATATGACATGAGTACACGATTAAGTACATCGATGGTAGTACGGGTAGATATATTTGAGTCAAGTTGTCTTTTTGTCTCAGTCTGCCATTGCCCATAGATTTATGGCGCTCAATAAGTTAACTGGCACATTATCAGTTTACCGGTGTTCCGTCAGATTATTGGTAAATATTGCATTGTCCCAATATGGGACTTTGTCAGTAGAGCTCGATTTTATCAACTGTGCTTCATGTTCTAGTTCATCAAATCAGAATGTGACTTTTAGACTTTTTTGCGTTGCTAGGACGAGAGTGGCAGTTTTTCGACTGCTCGAAGTTAACGTTATTTTATTGGTTGTCGAGGGTTCGTTTGTGGGGAGCTTGTACTTTTGGAGGAATGAGGCAGTTTATGGGTTGCGAGTTAGTTCTATGACAGTTGGGTACCTAATGTCTCAGTGCTAGTTTGGAGATAATCGAACATTTAAATTCAATGGATTACGTGCTAATCATTGGGACAGTGTATCGGCAGGGCGACAATTTCTGGCTTTTCCATTAATTTGGGACATGGGTAATCTCTTGGTTTTTGTTTCATTTGTAAAAATAGAGTGTTATTATTGCTCAGGATTAAAGACCCTTTGTCTTTTTGGGGGTGATTACTTATTTTCTATCCTTATGGTTACTTTATCATCACAATGTCAGTTTATAAGTCAGTATGTCAGTTTATGGCCGAGTGCCTAAGTAGAGTCACACCGGCAGTTAAATTATTTTTGGTTTTCCTATGAGATTGGCTCAGAATCACAGCCTTCATCAACGTGTAGTTTGTGTGACTGGGTGTTCAGTCATTTACATTAACATAATATACAAAAAAGCAAACTTGACACACTCAATTTGATGCGCATGTTGCCTGGCTTACCGTCCTATACCTTGCAGAGTCTGTGCACCAAAACTCAGACACTTCTTCTTCAGCTCATTTGGACCAAAACCCCACCAACACACATCAAGCCATTGTTTTCCACCCTACCACCGACCGCAAATCTAAAGGAGACCTTCCCTCTAAAGTCCCCAGCCTCATGTTGCACCAACTCCACAGCCCACTTGTACCCACTTTATATAAAGCCCCAAAAAGAACTATCCGATTTAACCCATTGTCTCCAGCAGTGCCTACCCCGATGAAATTGTTCCTTCATATTTGTCTCTATTTATCTCCCCACTGTGCATACAACCGCTACCCAAATTTGTGAGTATTCAGGCGCCCTACATCACCTCAACATTTTCCACTTACCTGGCCCTAATTTCCAATATTCACTATGTACACCCAATCCCTCTAAACCTCCCTCCTCAACATTGGCGTATTAAGGGCTCTCAGTTTCTTCAACGACATAGCCCGAACAGTCTACATCCACAACCGCCCACCTCAGCCTGGCTGAACTGGTTCTGTCATTGGGGAAACAAACATTAACTTGTTTTTATTTTTCTTCCGCAAAATAAGAATCACAGAATCAACGAACTGTAAAGGTGTACAAGGACGGCATTAGGCCCATTGCCTCTACACCGGCTCTCTGGAAATTTTAACTTCGTGTCAATCTCCTGCCTGTTCCTTCTAACCCTGCACATTGTTTTCATTTTGATAATCACCCATTCATAGTTTAAATTCCTCTATAGAAACTGCCTCCACCACAATTCCAGGCATGGCATTACAAACCCCAACTAGTCACTGCGTGAAAAAAAGTTTTTTTCTCTCGTCACTGTTGCGCTAACATCGGTGTGGGTTTGGCTGCCAGCATGGACCCCAGTTACAAGTGCCTTTTTTGGGGGGTGGTCATGTTCGATGTTCCTGAATAAAGTCCGACCCAATCCCAGGGTTATTTCGTTTTTTTTTCTGGAACAGCCAGGGCTGTTTTCGTGCCAACTCTTGCTTTCTCCTGAATCTCTGTAAACATATAATTAATCAATTTTGCTCCCAATAACATCCCTTCCTCACCTGCACATGATCCATATCCGATACCTCCAATCCGTGACTTATCTCTCTCAATTGCTGATGATAGACTGCCCACGATCATTCTTTACAAATCCACCAATTTCCACAGTTGTCTCGGTTGTAACTCTTCACGTACTTCCTTCGTTAAGGGCTCTCTTGTATTCCCACATTTCTTGCGTCCCACATATCTAATGAAGTTACGTTTCACAATTACCATCCTGAAAAGCCTCCCTTCTTCCCCAGCCAAGCAGACCCCACTCTTTTGCCCCTGAATAGTGTCCGACGCAATCCAGCAATTCTGCACACATCCTTCCTGACAATAGGACGTTGTTCCCTGGAACTCATTCTTCACCCCAGCAGCCTACGTCACTTCCAAGAAATTTGGCATGATGCCAGCAACAAACACATCGACCCCTCCCTAGCCTGTCAACATTCCAAAGGAACCGCTCTCTCTGTGACTCCTTTGTGCAATCTGCTAACACACCCAACATCTGTTTGCGTTTCCAAGGGCACTTTCACGTTCACTGCAAGGAGCTGTAATAACTGCAACTTTACCTCCTTCCCCTTCACCTTCAAAGCCTCAACCAATCCCTCCAGGTCAAACAGCGATTTACATGTACTTCGTTCAATGTACTCTCATGTATTCACTGCTCACGATGCAGTCTCGTCTACACTGGGGAGACCGAAAGCAGACTTGGTGGTCTTGCGGTAAATAAAGTGATCTGTGTCTGGCATGATCCCGATCTTCCTAACACTTGTTATTTCAATTCACCAGATTAATCTCATGCTCAAATCTCTGTCCTCAGTCTGTTGAAATGTTGCGATGAAGGTCAATGCAGGCTGGAAGAACAACATCTTACCTTCCAATTAGGCATATTAATGCCTCTTGGAGTCAGAATTGAATTTAACAACGTCAGGCAATGAAATATGTTCGAGTTTTAGATTTTTTTCTTTGCCCGTGCCAGTCTGTAACGATTATTCTTTTTGTGTTTAGACAGAGTTGGCGTTTTTTTGCTGCCATTTCTGCCATCTTTTTATTTTGCTACAGGCAGTGCTGACATTTATTGTGCTAACGACACCTCGTCTAGGCAAAAGTTTCAAACATTAGCAATTTGTTTGCCATTCCCTTTGTCTTGTGTTCTAATGCATCTTTCTAATGTAATCTATCCTACTCTCTAGCATATCCCTCCTACCCTCTAGCATATCCCTGACCTCATAATTTGTTGCGCTGCCCCTTCGTTTTTTTTTTGCAACAGCATTAAGCACATTGTAATTCCACTTCTCTCCAGTTCCTAAGAAATAAGCGTTATTGGTCTCGCAAAATCTTCCCTGTTTTCCGCTCCACAGATGTTTCCAGATGAGCTGATTTATTTTCAGGCATTTTCAGTTTTTTATTTTTTTATTTTTTAAGTTACAATTTCATTTCTCCATCTTTATTTCCCAAGAAGACAGGTTATAGCTTAATCTGAAAATAAGTAATTTAACCAGGTTTCATCTGGGATAACGGTGGTTGAGGCATATTTTGAAAGATAATCTGAAAAGTTATTTTGATTGCATGACAGCAGAAGGAGGTATGATTGTAGTTTATATGTAACCCTCGCTCCGCAATAGTGAAGCGATGAAAATCAGAGATGAACAAGGGAGCAGAATTGGTGCAGTTGAGAGATCTCGGGTGGTGTTTTGATTTGGAAATCGAACCCGGTATGAAATAAGGCCAGATGCCGGTAAGGGAGAATGACGTACACAGGACATTGAAAGACAGAATGAGGAGGATACAATGGTGTTCATCCCAATTTTCATGCCTGCTGAAGCAGCCTTGCTCCATAGAGATGAATTCTCCACATTCCCACAAACTAGCCCCATCCTCAGACACCATCCACTCAGAGAAACGTCAAAAACACAGAGATCTCTTGCCAAACAGAACTACCCCCTCTCGCAATCTCAAAAGGAAACTGCAGCAGCAGGCCTTTTTCAGCAATAACATATTCCCCTAACATACTAACTAGGAGCAACACTAGATCATTCTGCCACTAGAGCCTGCTCCGCATTCCATAAGATCATGCCTGATATTATGGTGGCCTCAACCCCACAGTTAAGCTACCCCCAATCAACTTCGAATCTCTTTTAAATCAAGTGTGATTCTACATCCGGGTTAAAAAATTTGCACTGGTCCTGTTGCCACTGCCATTTGAACAAGAGAAGCTCAAAGTTTCAGAGCCATCTGACAGAAAAAAGCTTCTCACCAGCATTTGAAATGGTAGTGGCCTTCGTTTTTAAAACATTAAATTCAATTCTAGTCTATCCCACGAGGAGAAACATCCATTCAGCTGTCACCATGTCAATATCCATCAGGACCTTACATATGTAAATAAAATCATCCCTCATTATTCGAAAAGGATCCTCCAGATGTCTGACCAAGCATTCCACATATGATGACTCCCATTCCGCCATCACCTCAAAAACAATTAACATAACAACGTTAATCGCCTGCTTTTGCAAGTATGTATTGATGGCAGATAATTGGGTTTAAACACACAAGTTCAAAATTTGCCAATGACTCGACGGTGTGACGTGATTACCTTGGGAAGGAGCTGGAGGAGAGAATATAAAAAATAATTGGTATAATAAATATGTGAATTCGAGACAGAGAGGGCTGCTATATTGCCATAAATTACTGAATCCGGAAGACTATAATGATAAAGCATATAGGTTTTGCGCTTTTTTAACAGGAATAAGGATTTTATGTGAAAATCAGTCATGATAAAGATGTAAACAACATTAGTTCAGATTCAAATGTACTGTTGTGTGCAGTGTTGAACAGTATACAAAATGTATGACATGAAAGCATTACAGAGGAAGCAGAAACGTTGGTTCAAAATGGCGGAATTCAATTATCTGATTAGGTCAGTTAAATTTGATCTCTTCTCCAATGAGCGGAGGCGACACATTGTAGGTATCACCTGGGTGTTCAAAACAATGTGGATACTGTGCAAACTAGACAGAGGCAAGGTTTTCCCCATGCTGACATGATTGTGAATGGAGGGTTCCCATTGAAGGACACTGAGAATGAAGCAAGGCTGAGAACTTCTGATCTGCAAACAATCCCTGAAGTTGTGCTGGGGGAAGATTAAATCGTGGCCTTTCAAGGAGGAGATATTACACAATTCAAAAACCGAAGTGCTTTCACAAGGGAACAAAAACTTTTTGATACTACAGAGATCTAATCCGCATATCGAGATCTGCAAAATTCTTCACGAATAGCGAGAAACCCACCGCACACTTGGACATCCCACATGCTGCAAACAAACCCCGCACAGGAACTGGCTCACACACAGAAACGACTTCATGCAAACACCCCTGCTCAGACGGGAACTTCAATCCAATATCACAATCCTCCCCACAATGATACGGCAGCGCGCCGATTCAAATTCAGCGAATCATTCCCACACACAATTACCCTTCCGAATGCGGCGGCCCCTTTCAAAAGAGATTCAACCTGACTGAGAATCATCGCTAAACAAAAGCCGCGTTTCATAATGACGCCCCAAAAACCGTAACCCTCTCAAAGGGAATCCCCACATTGGAACCCACACATGGGGACCCCACACAAATTTGTCGTCCAAACATTTATGTACTAGGCTATAAGGAAGCACGACACGAAGACAGCTGATAACTCTACAACACAACAACAGTGGCTACCATCAACAGCATGCACAGTAGGACTCCAAACCCTGCTTAAGCAGTACCATGGAATCTCATGCTCAATACCGCTTCGACGTACAGCGGCAAATGCAGATTGGAATACGATCACCTGGAGGTTCCCCTGCACGCAACTCACCATGATGACATGGAAACTACCGCCATTTCCACACTGTTGATGGGTCAAGTTGCTGTAACTGTTCTTAACAGCACTGTAGGTGTTACCACACGTCATAAAATGCAATGGTCCCGGATGGCCACGCATCATAATCTTAACAGGCCGATTAGTAATGCTAAATTAATGTTGGACCATCAAAAGATCCCCACCGACTATGGATGAATAAATGATAAGCAGAGAGCACTGCGGACACATAGAATCCGACTTCTCACCGTGACCCAACACCAGAAATGGAAATGTCCACTCACAGAACCACCCCACTCCTGCAGGTCCCGCCCCCCAACAGACTGAGATCTTAGATGATCTAATAACAGCGCAATGTTTACCCACCGCCCCGTCCCAAGAAACCTCCGCCTCCTCCCGCCGCTCCACCTTGCCTCTTTTGAACTTCTTTGCTGATAAATCACTCAGGCACCACCATCACCATCATGGGACACTAGTCTACTTGTGTGGGGAACTCCAACTGCTAGATGGCCATCAGTACAATCGACCTTTCACCATTTTTGGAATTAATTTGATCGGGCGTTTGACACCGTTCACCTTCTCTTTGAATTTAGTCCGGGTAAGAATGTTAATCCACGTGTTGATGCGTGTATTGTAAAGCGGCAGCATTGTTGCTCTCTGTTCTTTTGTATTAACAGGCAGCGCAAAAATATCAGATAAATGCTATAAACAAGATGGTTAGCCAATAACAAAATTAATCTGCCAGATATACTGAGAAGTAAAATGATGGACATCATTCGGCTCTCTAGCTCTGGGTCATTGAGATTCTCTTCCTTCTTTCAATTCAGGAGTCATCGTCTGATTCTACTAAAAAACACAATATGACTGATCATTGGGGCATTGACATGTAAATTCAGAAGAAACCATAAATTAGCGGACGATGCAGGTGAAGTAGCAAAATACAATATAAATATGACATGCCAGGGAACATTATCATATATATATATATATATATATATTTTCACATGTAATATACCATGGGACAGTTTAGAACAGCCCATCAGGCTGACTGTTCCAAGCACCACAGCCGATGTATTTGTGATAAAATATTTTGTTATCAGTTTCTCGCAACAAATGTCCAAAATCAGTCAAAGTTGAAAGCGACTGTGAACCATATAGAAAGCATTGTAACTGCAAAGGTCAAGGTGATTATGAGGCAGCTCACAGCAGTAATTTACAGGAACTAATCTCGGAAATAAAGGAGCACATTCGATAGAAATATCATTTCAGTAAGAACGACAGGGAGATCGGCCACAGACATGCTCAGCAGGTGCCCAGTGATACATTTGGACAGACCACACTTTCCTCAGGAAAGAATCACAATCGCCACTAATTTAACTTGGACAGAGGAAAAATTATGCATAAACGTTTCAGTTAAGATGCAGGTCCAAAGCAAGAGGTGATACGACCTGTGGTGCAATTTGCTACTTACTTGCTTCATCATACGATTCACGCTTTTTTTTTAACTTTTGATTGGATTTAATTTAAAAAAAAACATGTCAGCAATGATTAATGAACTCATTTAATATATATGTAAAACAAATTTGGATGCCGCAGAAAGAACTGAATGACTGCAGTGCCAGTCGAGAGGCAGTATTTTTTTCTTACATAGGCGAAATCCAAGTGTTTAAATTGTCATATGGGCTGCAGTCAAATGGCAGGGAAGCCTGAGTGAAATAGTTTGTTACAGGTTATTCGTTCTATTGTTTTAAGGCATTCGATCCGTGCTTTGATAACGCAATTTTTAAAATAAAAAGACTTACAAGGTAGTTGGTTGGAGCTTTTGGCTCACATTGGAAGAGGAATTTGGAGAACGAAACGTTGAGTGAAATTGTAAGTAGGAGAGGGGTAATGACATTTACGAGCTGGAAGGAAGGCTACAGGAGAGGTTTTTGGAAAGCAGACAAATTGAACAAAATATGAGGAGGCTGATTTAAACAGGGCTATATTTCAGCAGAATAACTGTATAAAAATGTCAGCAAAAGAGTTCAGTTCGGGCAATAAGAATTGATTACGTGTTCCCATTTGTGTTAGAGGACCAAAACCCTGGGACCATAACAAGTGTGATTATTCCCTCAGCACATTTTCATGAGCATATGATAAATAATATTCTTGAAATCATTTTGCTACTTTTTCAGCTTAGTTGTCACATATAATTTGAAAAACGATATTGAAGCACTGAATTGCCAACATTGAAATAAAAACACGACGCTAATATGCCTGGTTATTTAGTAAGGAAGAAAACTAAGCTTCAGGAAAATAAAACAAACAAAAACAAAACAACCTCAGGACTTGATAAGCTGAACTGATGGGGAGCCGGTCCACCATGAATCCTCACTATACGTGGCAGCATCATTTGAACAACTTCAAATAAGTTTGTCTCAGTAATTGCTGCGAACATATCAACCCTGCCACCTTGTGCATTATTTAGACTGATTATTTTCTTACGATAGTTCATTATCTCTCTCTCCAGTGCTCTTTTTTCTTCTATCAATGACGTTAATCGCCAGTACACCTGGCTTCTCCATGGTTTCCGCCCGCCAGATTTTCAACGTTACAATTCACAGTTTGTACAATTGTCTACACGCTGTGAGCAGCTGAAAATGTGGACAAACGATGCATGTCTCCTTCTGTTTATATCATATACAATACACTGTGAAATAAAAATATTTGATGGCTCTTCCAGACAGACCTCACGGAAAAAAAAAAACATGTTTATCTTCCATTTGTAAAGCACAACGCTAGATTAAACTGCAATTCAAATAGCTGAACTACAATTTAATCTCTGCTTTCTCTAACTTTAAACATAACTGGAGGGAATCGTCCTCCGTACGGAAACAGGGAACATCCCTAAAGAAACTGTGAACATTTCACAACGTCCAATTAAAGTGTTTTTTTTCAGCGTGGCCCAGTTACAGTGAATTCTTCAAAAAATGAAGTTGCGAGAAGATATGCATGATTGAGCAGGGAATTTAATCGTAAATCTGAGTCAGTGGCAGAATGAAACAACACAACAGTGAGAAAACCAAAAAAAAAAAGAAATCAAAGTTAAAAAGGAAGCATGCTATTGGAGAGGGCGGAGTTTCTGCTGCCGCTTTTAAAAATGAAAACTGTCAACTGCCTCATTCTGAAACACTGGAAACACTTTTATCCAAATATTTCAAGACACGAAGCCCCAAAACAAAACAATGTTCACAGCTCATGATGGTCTGATTCATGCTGTTAACCCAGAAATATGTGTCCAATGCAATGCATACGATTATGAAGCAGTTCAATATTTGTAACATTTCAAAGCATTTTGAAATACATTTGAAGGGCAACTGCTACACGACTGAAATAGCAGAGACCGGGACATCAAAATACTCAGCTATTGAAAGTGAAAAAAACTAACGTTTGTCTAAAGCACACAGTGAGAAATAAAACCTATCAAACCAGTATTTTTAATAGCCATTCACAATATTAGTAAATGAAAGGTTAATTCATTCGGAACTTCAGCAGCTGCAAGCACGTGAAGGTAAATGAACCCACCTGCTCGACTAACTGTATAACCAATTTCTCTGTGAAACATCGGCATCTGCTTTTTTTGAAACGGCATTTCATGAAGAAACTGTGAAGAGACCCATTGAAATGGGCCCCGGCTGAAACACGGGGTGAAACTCCACCGATGGGAATAGGTACAATAATTGTTCGAATTCACACTCTCTTAAGCAAACACATTCCGTGAGCAGCTTTGAATTATTTGACTCAAGACAGACATTTCCAAATGCAGGACATCACCCAGTTCAAAACTATCCCGACAAAAAAAAACTCATATCTGTGCACATTAAGGTCTGATCCCACAAAAAGAAACTGGCGCTTCACAATTATCTACTGATTTTTTGGACCCTGTTCGTTCCTTCAGTTCCAATTATAATTGTTACTGATGCATCTGTATTACACTGAATGAAAGAACACAAACAGACGGTTTCATTCCAACTCTGCATATTGTCAGTCAGTGTGTGTCTTTGAAACGGGGTCAGGTAACGTTCACGATCAGGAGTCTAACCGAGGGTGGGCTGCGATAATTGTATGTGCAGGCACTGAAGTTGTCCCATTGACATTCGCCAATTCGTTGTTTAGCTGCCGATATTTTTCTTCTTCTCCTTGATCAGGAAATAATCCAAGTTAAATTAGAAGTGTCGGTTTCAACAATTGCCAGCCAAGCAATCTGCACCTTCCATCAATAAGCCCCGAACTAACCGGGTTGCGCTCACCTGCCACGCTTCATCTACTGACCCATATCGTTGTTATTCCCACCGTCGCATTGTCCTTGGGGTACAGTCCCTAAAGGGTGTCATCTTTTCACATCGTGATCCTCGGTTCGGAGCCTGCGGCAACCAGCATTTGATGGCTTCAGAAACCTGACAGTGACTTATTTCGGTGAGATTTAGTTGTTATTTTGTCCTGCGGCGTTAGCGTCTCTGGCAGTCTGAACTCTGCTGTTCACAGTGGGTCAATAAGAACCGATTCTCTCCTTAGCCTGCTGCCAGAACAACCCTTGCACCTCCACCCGAGCAAAAGCACACAAACACACACAAGCCCCCCACCCTCCCCCCTCCAACCCCACTCTCTTTGCCTTCCCTACAGGGACCGCCGCTAATGCCTACCGCTTCTAACTTCCAAACACCGAGCCCAGTGGTTTAGTTTAACGTCTTGCTCTCATATTCTGACCCTGTCATTGACTTCCTGCAATTTACCCCTGGCATGCAGATCGACACTACCTATTTACAGCTCTCAATTCCCCATAATCTGGCACTTGAAAAATTATACGAAAAGAATTACATGCGTGAAAATATAGCTGAGTTTCAAACTGTCATAAAATTTTTAGGAGTCTTTGTTTATTTCCTGGAAGTTAAAAAGTTGAGCGGTGATTTGTTGGATTTATTTACTGTTATGAGAAAAAAAACGTTCATATTGGTAGATATTGAAACTCCAATTTACGGCATTATATCGATTTCATAATTTTCAGCGTGTGACCAATATTCTTTGTAGAAAATTAACCTGCAATTTCCGTTAATAGGGGATGCTGTAAACTGAAGCAGAAACAGAAAGAGAAAATGGTGGGAAAACTTAGCAGGTCCAGCAGAATTTGTGCAGAGAGAAACTGAGCCATTGGTTCGAGTCTGTACGACCATTTGAGGGAGCTGATGATAAGTGTTTTTTTTGATGAGGTATATACTGTTTAAGGGGAGAGGAGCAGGTGAAGATGGAGAAAATAAAAAAAAAACAGCGATAGGTGATGTCAAAGGAGAGATTGCCAAAGATGTAATAATGATACAATGATACCGGGAGTGTTAATGGTAGTGGTACGGGCTAAAAACCGCCCTGATAGTCGCATAAGTGTAAGAAAGCAGAAAGCGATGATCGCAAAACAATAGTAAGATTGTGTGATGGGACAACATGGAAGAAATAACAGGTAGCAATTTTGGGTTGGGATTGGTGGGGGCGGCAGTGGTGGGGAAACAATAATAGAAAATAGGATAGAGGAGCAGAAAAATAAGGTATAAACGATGTATAAATTATTGCAACTTAAGTTGATAAAATAACAGTGAATGAAGAAAAATTAGATTAAAAAGGGAGGTTGGACAGAGAAGAGAGTTAAATAACTGAAGTTGTTGAACGGAATGTTAAGTGTGAACGGCTGTAAGGTGCCTAAAGAAAAGATGAGACCCTGTTCCTCCAGTTTGTGTTGGGTTTCACTGAAACATTGCAGCTGCCCAAGAATGGACATGCGGGCCTAAGAGCATACGTTGTGTTGAAATGAAAAGCGACAGGGAGGTCTGGGTCATGCTTGTGGACAAACTGAAGGTGTCCTGCAAAGCAGTCATCTAGTCCGCCTTTAGTCTGTCCAATGTCGCAGAGACCACATTTGGCGCAGTGACTTTAGTAGGCCGAATTGAAGCTGGTGCAAGGGAAGCGCTGCTTCACCTGAAAGGATTGTTTGAGCTGTTGGACGGTGAGAAGGGATGAGGTAAAGGATCACGAGTTGCAACATATTGGAATTGCATGGGAAGGTGCCGTGTGAACGGGATGAAAGTTTTCGGCTGATAGAGCAGTGGTCGAGGTAGCCCTGAGAGAACGGATCCGACGGAATGCTGACTGACGGGTTGACTGGAAGTTCTGTTTTTTGGTGGTATCTTGGCGGAGTTGGCGAAAATGGCACAAGAATATTCTTCGAATCTGGAGATGGCTTTGTTGAAAATTGAGGGCATAGGGGGCAATATCATGGTTCTAGAAGGAAGGGGGCGTGTGCGGGCAGAAGTGTGGGAGGTGGGTAGTACACGCTTGATGGTCTTGTTAGCAACAGAGTGTGGGGATCCTCCGTTATGGAAGAAGGGACACATGCCCGAAGTGACTTATTGGAAAGTTGCATCATCGCAACAGATGCAAAGTCGCTGACAGAAATGGGAGAATGGGATGGAGGCATCGCAGGAAGCATGATGCGGAGGAGCATGGGTCGAGGTATCTGTGACAGTCGCTAGGCTTATCATGAAAATTGATGGGCACGCTATTCAAAAATAACGACACTGAGGTTAAGGAAGGAAGGGGAAATGCTGGAGATGGAGCATGTGAAGGCCATAAAGGGGTGGAAATTGAAAGCAATATTGTTATTTCTTCTCAGATTTGGACGAGAGCAACTAGCTGCACCGGTACATTGATCGATGTATCGGGAAAAAAAAAAGAGTTGTGTGAGGATGCCTGAGTGTGACTGGAACAATGAATGCTCCACTGTACACTTGAAGAGGCAGCATAACTGGGTACATGCGGCAGCACATAGCCTCACATCTCAAATGCAGGAAGTGAGGCAAGGTAAAGCAGAAATTTATCATTGAGAGAACAACTTCAGACAGACGGGGTGTGGTGATGGATGCCAGATTGCCCGGGTCCCTGTTCAAGTAAGAAGCGGAGAACCCACAGGCCATACTGGTGTGGATGGACGTATAGAGATATTTGGCATCCATGTTGAAGAGGAGGACGTTCGTTTCAGGGAAGTGGAAATTGTTGATGTGACCTTGGCATCAGTGGAAGTTCGGATGTAGGAGGGGAAATATTGGACAAGTGGAGACAAGACAGAGTCATTATAGAAAGGAATGAGTTCAGTGAGGCAGGGGCAGTCAGGAACGCTCGATCTGCTGGGGGGTTATGTTTGTGTCTTTTGGGAAGGAGTTTGAAGCTTGGGTTCTATGGTTGGGAGATTATGAGTGGAAGCTCTGGACGGAACATCTTCGGAGTTGATGAGGACAGTGAATGTCCTGGAATCAATGGCCACATTTTCGGTAGTGGTACCATGTTACAAGGGTAGATAGGAAGCTTTGCACGAGATTTACCGCTCATCCTCTCTGAGGTAGAGGGAAGTAGGCCGGACAACCACACAAAACTTTTGTCGGCAGGTTTCATAGCAAAGTTAGCGTTGGACCTATGAGAACGCAATGCAGCAAGTTCAGAAGGAAAAAGTTTAGAGTGGGTAACAGGACATCGAAATTGAGTTGGCCGAAGTCACACTGACAGCTCACAAAAAATGATGAGGAGCAGGGAATATGCCAGAGGCAGGTGTCCAGGTGAAGGGAGAATGCTGGGGGTGGTTGATAGTATCCGTGGATCATACTCCTTCCCAAAGAAGTGTGCACGGAGTCGAATGCAGCAGAAGAGTTCAGCATTGTGCAGAGCCCAATATTGATTGAGGTGAGGACATAAGTGCATGCAAGTAAGTCAATTGCTGAATACTGAACGTTGAGCACCAGAGATGGTAAGGCCAAATGATTTTGTGAATAAATCGCAAGGGCTGGGATTATGAGACGGGAATGGAGTCAAAAGATCGGGAAGGGTTTTATCTTGTGGGTGAACGTTGTTATCCACAACTATTTGGAGCTTGTGTTCCTTAGCAACTGAAAGGAAGAGGAAAGTTAGCACTGAAAGTGTTGGGTGAGAGGAAAACTAAAATGAATCTTGGGACAGCTATGAGTTAGAATGAGTTGATGCTGATGCAAGGTGGTTCGCGTGTGTAAATGTGGCAGCGCAGTGCACTGAGTGTGGATCGCAGGATCCGGAAGGACAACAGTCCGAGGAACGTTGTGTGTCCTGAAGATCCTAAATGGATAAATGGATTCGATACATGATCAACTGAATCTGGTCTTGGATCCACATGGTGGAAGTCGGAGATGGGGACAGTCGCTGAGGAAGGGAATACAGCTGTGAAAGCGGGTTTTGGCAAACACTTTGTAAAACACAAGGAGGGAAATGGATAACAAAGGAGTTCAACAGGCCAAATGAGACCAACAGAAATTTTGCCGTAGTGAAGATTAGTATGTCTTCAATTAGACATTCCAGAAAAAGGAGTAAAAGTGAATTAAACACAAAAATAAAAGCGGAAAACTGTGCATGATTGAAATCTGAAAAAAAAACAGAACATTTTTGAAAAACTCAGCAAGTCCAATAGCATCTCTGGAGGGAGAAAAAGTGCCGAAGTTTCGAATTTGATTCACTCTTCTTCAGAGCTAAAGCGAAGTAGAAATTTCATGAAATGGATACTTTTCAATGCGGGTGGTGCAGATCAAGGTGGGTAGAAGGCCAGCGATAGGTTAGTGCAAAGGAGAGACTAATATAGACGTCATGAACAAAAGAACAATGGAAATGTTAATGGCCGTGTTAAGGGCTAAAGAATGTGTTGATAGTGGCAAAGGTGAGCAGGAACTTTGAATTGTTCGCCGTCTTTGCAGCAAACAGCATTAACTACGGCAGCTAAACACTCTGGGAGAAAGAAAGGAGGTCACTTATTCTTTCTCCAGGGACTTAGTGACCCAGTGAAGCAGCACACATTTAGACCTGCTTTAAATGTGTGCAAATTTACTTATTTTACCTCAGGTAGTAAATGTTTCTTCAGCATTCTAATAGCTTTTTAGATTTTCCGCAACTTCAATATGTAACATGACCAACTGTGTCATGGACATGTGTTTCATTCTAAGCCAAATTGTTCATGCAATCTCTTGGCATTAAAAATAATCTCCCACAGCTCTCTTCACATTTAATTTTTTGACGGAGAAGCTCCGGTATAGTTGATTTTTCTTATCAGATTTCTTTGTACACACAGCTGAAGGGGGATTGGAATGGAATTCATAACAGCGCCAATGCACAGATGAGGGGTCACTGCGCGACTGTCAGAAATTCAACTCACCGAGAGTGGGGAGATCACCACCGGCAATTGGCACTTTTAGGAGATCACAAGGGCCAGATTCCCGCAGCAACTAACCGATCTGACATTGAATGATTACATCCTCAAATCATCATAATATCCCGGAAAGGAGCTGCGATCAAACAGAGACTTTTACTGAAACCCAGTGATAACACCGAGCCATCAGGGATCACGTTTTATGTGTCAACCTACCATTGTTTATGAAGTCACGAAACAATGGATAATTGTTGTTCTTTAGTTGTGGTGAGAGCAGACGGCTGGTAAATATCGGACTGTGCCTTGTCTTGATGGGTTTTTTTCAGTTTCATAGATACATGGGACTTACTGAACCATTCACCTAAACTGCACATACACTTCATATTGTCCCACCTTGGAGGACAGAGAAGTTTAGCATAAAACAAAACAAGGAAATTCTGGAAAACCTCAGCAGGTCTCTCAGCATCAGTGGAGAGGGACAAACCAAGTTAATGTTTCGAGCCCGTAAGACCCTTCGTCAGAGATTGGGCCTGATCACGCAGCTTCATTGTCTTCTTGACATTCTGCTCGACTTTATTCTTATGTGATTCTAGATAATTTCGAATCCCGCCTTCCAGTCGCAAGTGCAACTGATTCCACTTCAAGGGAACGCATAAGGAAAGTAATTCGCTAAAAAGTGTGCCATTTCGTCCCTGTTCACATTTATTTATTTTACACCCTGTTCATTGATTGGTGCCCCGATTCTCCTGCTGTTTATTTTTTATTCTCTTTGGTGTTAATGTGCTGTTAGAATATTTACTTACTTTGTTATATGTTACTTGATAACTTTATTTCATGGATTTGGGTCCTGCTTTCCAACGCTTCTGGCAGTGCTCATGTTCTTCCTGGTCGTTCTCCTCCGCCCTCGTTGCAATAGCTTTCGATGTGCTTAGTGTCTACGACCTAATTTAACTTTGACACTATGCGGTTATTCAGCCTAGATTTGTCATTTGATTTGCATCGTTCATTTATTTTGTCTGACAATATAATTTCTGGAGTCTTTTAAAAAAACACGTAAAGGTTTCTGATTGTTGACGTGTATAAGTGTTTACCAACATTGCCATTTAATGTTTCTATTTTTATTTCAATCCTTCAAATTCTCTTGTGCTACCCAAACAATTACATTGATCCTCCCATTTCCTTGTTATTAGTTAATGTCTATTCCACTAAACTCACTATAATCTAGTTAGTTCCCACTTTTACCCTCTATTTGATCCTGCTACAATTGGTATTTTTGCATAATAGGTTAGACGGAGACCTGTACACAATGTTGGTATCCCTTCCGGTTCCATCGTTGCCTTCTCAAGAGACTATTAATCATGTGTCAGTCGACATTTCCCCAGCATTATAAAACTATAGTTTAAATTACTAATCAATGGGTTTGGTCTGCTTATTTATCATTCAGTCTCGCTCCCATTATTAGATCAGCTGTAGATTGTAATTTGTTTTCTTCTTCGCCATGCTTGCAATGAAGAGCACCATTCCGTTTACCTTCTGCGCTTTCTGTACACACGCTGAATGTTTGTCATACGTGCTCATGGAACTTGCCACAGTTACTCTGATTGTATTGTTTTATTGAGATTCAGCCGATGTGTGTATTATACGGCCGTCCGGATATCTGAGGGTGTCGGTCTCTAGCCGTTTGGGAAAAATGGAGCAGCGGTATCTGCTCGCACTTTACACTCAAACAGGATAAAACAGAAATATAATTTGAGCAATGAATAACAGTGAAAATCTTCCCAAAACCATTTCTCTGTCACTGCACATACGGACAGGAACACCGACAGTGGGGCATGATTCCCTTAATTGTGTACAGAGAGGGGAATGCTGATCGAGATAATCCACTAAAAAAAGACAATGCAGATGGAAGCGTCAGTGAAGTTTCGGTGCTAAACGAAGATCTGGGCTATGTGCCCAACTGGACGTCAGGCCATGTGGAATATTCTAAATATCTTTATAAATTAATGATACAGAGCAACAAAGGAATCGCTGCGTCCAGTGACAGCATCAATTAGATGGAAGACGCAGAAAATAACATTTTTTCAGCCGCTTGAAAAAATAATGCTTTGTTTATCTGTATCTCAACATACGTGAGGATCAGTCCCCGTACATGTGCAGATGCGCTGTCCCTCTCAGCCTGTGATTCCATAAAGTGAGTGATGATTTTACGGGCAGCTCTGTTTGCGGTTTCTGAATTATGCATCTTATGCTTGTTGGCTTCTTACAAATTTCTCAATTACAACTAAGACGGTCCTCAATTTAGATTTCTATGTAAACTAGAAAGTATTGCTTCAGGAATGGCCTGAGAATCATTCAGAAAAGCAATATTGATGTTCAATTAGTTTATCAAAGCACAGAATGCAAGGCGCCTGGGAGTTACAAGAGATAGATTGCACCCTGCAACCTGTTAAATTTTATTAATAATAAAACATTTACGAACAAACAAAAATGCAAACACGGAGCTCGGATAGCTCCACTACCTTACGACTGAACCAATAGACCCTTGCAGTAACTCCCTTCACAAAGCACTCCTGACTTGTATAACTCCACAAGTCTACCCTCACAAGTGGAAAGAATCACATATTGGGCCTTAGCTTCTTACATTCTGTATTCGTACCTTCAGTGAAGCAACAAGCTGCATTGTAACATAATTTGTGAACAATACTAAGATGGGGAGGGAAGCAAGTACCAAAGAGAATGCAAAAAGTATGAAAATTGATATAAATAGGTTTAGTGGGTGGCCAACATTTTAAACAAGGAGCATAATTTGGGAAAACATGAGGTTCTCCAACGGAGGGAAGAATATAAAATCTGAATTTTTCATTTTAATGGAGATAGACTGTAGGATGCAACGATAAAGAGGGACCTTGTTATTGAAGAGCACGTATGACAGAAAGTCAGTGTGCGTGTACAGCAAGTTCAGAAGGTAAAGGGAATGATGCTCTTGATTGCAAGGATGACGAAGAATTAAAAAAAAATCTCTTGCTATAACAGTACACAATATCGGTTAGACCACACCTAGAGTACAGTGTGCAGTTTTAGTCACCTTATTTAAAGCGCAAATTAATTGCATTGGAGTTAGTTCAGGCAGGAATCAGGACGCTGATTAGTGGGATGAAGTGGGTGTTTTTTGTGCAAATTTTGAGCATGTGTTGTGGAAGATTTTGAAGTTTAGAAGAGTGAGGGCTCATGTTGTTTTTCAGAGATAAGTTTCCGAATGAAATTGTCATGGCCGATGCCAGCGGATATATAGGGCGAGGGGCGCAGTTAAAAATAACATCACGGAGTTTCCCATTTAAGGCAGAGGAAAGGAGCATTTTTTCCTCCACTCAGAGAATTGTTAGTGTTTGAAATTCTCTTCCGCAGTGGAGCTTCATCAATAAATGTATTCAACGTTGGAGAAGACACATTTGCACAGATGTGGATTTCAGGAAGCTTCATGTCAACCATGATCGATTTGCATAGTGAAGAAGTTTCAAGATACCATTTGGCCTACTCCTGCTAATAGTTTTTATATCCTTACGTGCTATTTAATAATTGGAATGTTACAACCGTTCTTATTCTATAATCTAATCTTTCTTCAAATGCTATGTGAGCTTGATTGGACATATCATCACGCCCTTGAATTTGAATGATGAGGGAAATGCAGCTTCTGGTCGAATAAGCCGTAGATCATCTGAAAAACGTGAGCTTCGTCTCTGTCAAACTGGCGTTATAATCCCCATTTTAAGGGCACACGATTCATTGATTGTCCTTATCGTTTTGCGGGTGCGCTTTCGTTTCTAAGCGATTAAAATGTAACAACATACAATTAAGGCAATAAATTGTAAATTGTGCTAAAATAATTCTATAGCGCTCCTTTGGCCTGTACGCATCGATATTAATCATTGTGCTATTTTTATTCCTCGAAACGATTTTGAATTTCTGAACTTTCCCATTTAATCTCAATTGGAAGAAAACTCTGTTTCTAAAGCCAGGGATAATTAATTTGAATAATATGTAACATTTCCTTTTCACTTAGAGCAAATATTTCGTTTTTTAAATTCAATTTGGGATTTATGGCTTTCATTTTAAAGGGTCCAAGTCCGATGCTTCTCTTCTGGGACACAAGTTTCCTGGCGTCTTTCCGATTTATATTTGCCTTTGAACTCTCGTTTGTTCATGGGAACTATTTTCCAAACAATCAATTGGGAGTTACTTCTCTTATTTATTTAGCCTAGAACTTTTGATGTCACGACATCTGTGTTCTTACTCCTGACTGCAATTTGCAAGTTTTACTATACAGATTTCACAGTGTTCTTCCAATGGCGTTTGAATAATCATGATTGGATTTAAGGTAGTGCATTATCTCTGTTATGAAAAGGCAGCCTGGGGTAAATGGACACAAAGGCAAGCGGCACCTCTTATGTGAGGGCTGTTCAACGATCCATTGAACAAAAGGAAAACCGCGTGGAGGGTGCCGACACCTGCAGCGTGTGAGGAAGTCATTTCCGAAAGTCGTCCAACTGTTCGGAAACTCTTCCAATGGTCTTCTTCCAAATTCACTGCATTTTCTCGATATGATTATCAGGAACCGGCCTGATAAGAACAGTCACCTGCCTCCGTGCAGTTAATGTACATCAATTCTCCGAGTAGGGTGTTTAACCTACGTAAATGTAAAAAAGGGGAGGCACCCAAAGTTTGCACTCACCCCGCCACGCCCCGTCATTTCAGGCAGCTCTCATTTTGAGTTTAACTCTTGTTCAGATACTTTTCGATACAATTTACTAGTCACACACTGACTCTGAGTGATATCACATCAACTTATAGATGGGCAGTAGTAACAAACAGTTCATGCATTAGTGTGCCATCTTATGGCTCAGTTACTTTCACTAAGCAGAAAACCCCGAGGTTCAATTCTAACCCCAGGCTGTATTGAACATGAATAAGATGTTAAGTGATATGGCTCAGCAGGTTGTTACTCAACATAAAACTTAATCCAGCAGTCTATACTAGCCTCCACTGGAGAAAGGAAAGTGATAATTTCCCTTAAACTTCATCTCATAGTCCTTTTCTGTACTGTGAAAGGATTGGACATCTGATTTGAGGCATCAAAACGTGACTTTCAGGGAATTTACGTGTTTGGGAGGTGGGAGAAGTTATAAAGGCTTTAGCAGTAAAGATAAATTAAAGTTGTATATCTGGCAGCCTGCAAGAACGGAGGGTTCCAGATTCCTTTTTTAACCAGATCCTGGGCTTATGGCAGAATAAACTGAGTGGCGGGCAGAAACTGCGAAGTGAGAAAATTTACTCATATCAGCCACCATATAAAGAACGAACAGACGGGGTCCCACCAACGAGTCGACGCGTCCAAGGCCGGACTCGGAGTGTGACGGAGAGGAATAGAGAGACGCAAATTGACGATAGGAATGGAAGAGAGGCGCATTCAAATTGCCTTGAAAAGAATTAACATGGTAAAACATTAATCAATTAACACAAAATGATATACAGATCCTGCATTATTTTGCTTTTCTAATTGGAATTTTATTATAATCGGAACTGAAAAGATGATTTTTGAACCGCTGGAGGACAGATTGTGACTGCTTTACCTCTCCAGTCGTATATATTGCGCTCTGACATTCCTCATGCCCATTTACGTCCGGTATTTGAAACGGCACCTCATATCCTTGCTTTAAACTGCTCGCCGCCACGCCCCGACTGTCAATCAGATCTATACATTAAATTGTGCTTTTATATACACTTAATTCTCCGGCTTCCCGACTTCCAGTACTCTGGCGGTCACATATTTTCCCTCAACTGCTTTATCTTTTGCTACATGTGGACTCATCTGTCAATCACAAATATTGCTATGTCAATAAGGTGGTTGCCTCCCCTTACTAAGCTCCATATCTCCGCCGACGGGGGATATTTCCAGATACTGAGAGATACATTTGTTGGGATTCTATGGATAAATATTCAAGTCAAGTGCTAGAAACACGGGGATCCACCTAAAGTCTGCTGTTAATTATTTTGCGCATAAGTTGATTGCAAAATTACTGGATCCGGATATTTAGTCACGTTATTGACCTATTCTCTCAACTGTCTGAAATTAATCTGTTTGTGCAGCATCGTCAATTCCACAGTTTAAGTCTGATCAATATAAATGTATGGGAATCTCCGGTAGGCTCTAGGGATGATATCTTAATGTTATAAGATAATATATATATATATAACATGCACAAATAAAGAGGTATGATGCTGCCAAATATGGTGTAGAGTGAAATCATCGGCTTCCTTTCATAGATTTTCCAATTTTAATGATATTGGGGATCTATTGCCTGTGAAAAGGTGATCAATTGATGAACTTGAGACACTTTCAATTGCTAAGAAAGTTACAAACTGAATGGCGATAGTCACTTCCCAGGTACATCAATAATTGCATGTGTCATGCAACATATCTTCTGCACATGTTAAATTGCAAAATGCATTTTTGAACTTGAAGCTTCCTTCCCTTTCTGCTGCAAACAATCCCTCTGCATTAAACTCTGAGGTGACACATTCCCAGAACCATTAACATGTATCATGTGGTACTTCCACAGGATTTCGTGGTTGGAACATTGTTGCACTTTTTATTAAAATACACAAATGCATTGCAACAACTACTTACATCCCCTTTCTTAATGATAATTTGCAACGAAAACCTATTGTACATTTCTAAGCGCAATGTTTTAGTAAATCAAGAAAGGAAGCTGAATTCTGATAGGAAAGGGAGAAAATAAATCTTGACTCACTTCGCCGGATCTCATATTATTTCAATAATGCCTTAGCTTGACTTTGGGCATCCAGTAATCGAATTCAAAATGGCCCGTTATCTCTTTCATGCGTATTCTTCTGCACCGATAATTAACTGAACAGGTATTTGGCATGGCCCTTCATTATGGAGGATGCAAGTAACATGCCAGAAGCTGTTGTAAATCAGGGTATGAAATACCGCTTTATCTGTGGACATTTATTGAGATGGCAGGAACTAGCTAAAGCAAATTACTTGTGAATATGCATTGAAAACTTAAACTAATACAGAATCAGAAACAAATTCAAGGCAGAAACCTGATAGAAAAGCCCAAAGCAATCTAAGAAAACGACGATAAATGAAGGCTGGACCGAGTGATAATGTCACTCGAAAGTAATCCAGAATCACGATGTTGATGTTTTCGGGTTACAAATTCGAAATGGGCCTGGCGGGATTTAAAATTCAATTCATAAAATGTGGAATTGAAAACTCGTCTCAGTAAGGGTGCTTATGAAAATTTAAGTGAATGCTTTGGTTGACGAATGTGGCAACAATTCCACCATACGTACCTGGCCTGGCCGACATCTGACAGAGGAGTGCCATGCTGATTACAAATGGTGATTCCAAAATAGAGAGGAAATAACTAAGTTCATGAACCAAGGAAGTAGATTGCGTTTGGGTAGAGATGAGTAATATTAACGGCAAGAAATCACTTGTGGGTTTGGTGTACAGACCTCTTAAATGTTAACACACGAGAGGGCAAAGTACCAAGTAGTAAACAATAAGAGCTTATCAGAATGGTCCACCGAAATTCATGGGCGATTTTAATCTAAATAAGCTGGACACATCTGATTGGGAATTGGAGCCAATCTGATGATTTCATAGAATTCTTTCTGTATAGTTTCTTAGAAGAGCACTTTCCGACGTCAACCATAGTGCAGTCTGTGCTCGACCTGGGCCTGTGAAATGAGAGAGGATCGATTAAGTGTATCTAAGTAAGGCCCCATAAGTAGCTACCATCATAATTTGATTGACCTTTACACTCAGTTTGAGGCAAAGAGGGGCTGCTTAAGATTACCAATTTAAACATAAATACGGGCAATTTTGAGGGCATGAACGTATAGCTAGCCAAATGGAACTGGCAAAGGAGGTTCATGAACAGACAATAGAAATGCTGCAGCAGATATTTAAAGGGATGGATCACAATACACAATATTAATGCATTCCAACGAGAAAGGAAAATAAAGAAAAAAAATCAATCCGTGGGACAACTATAAATAAAAAAAACCATTTAAAGACAATATCAAACTTAAGGAGAAAAATCATTAATGTGCAAAGGCAGGTGACATGTCAGAAGATTAGAAAGGATGTAAAGAACATGAATGAATGGCAAAATAGATGAACAAGGAGAAAAACGATAACGTATAAGAGAAAGCAATTTCGAAACTTGAAGCTGCTGGAAAGAATTTCTATATATACTCAAATAAGATGAGAGTTAACTAAGTTAGCGTTGGACCTATAGAAAGGATGACTCGGAAGGTAATAATGAGAACACAAGGAGACCAAAAATGAAATAAACAGGTATTTGGCATCGGCCTTCATTATGTAGAATGCAAGTAACATCCCAGAAGTTGCTGTAAATCAGGGAAAAATAGGGGTGGAGCAACTCATGAAAAATACAATCAGCAGGTTTTTTGAACTGAAGAAATCTTTGGAGCTGCGGTCTGAAAGCGCCCGGGTATTGATGAAATGCATATTAGTGCAGCTAAATATGTGGCTAGTGAGATAACAGATGCATTGATTTTATTTTGTTCAAGATGTCCTTGATACGGGAAGGTTCCATTAGATTTTTTTTTAAAAGTGTATTTATGTTGTGTATACCAATGAGAGTCATGTCGCGGAATGTTCAGAAAATAGGGTACTATTGGCCAGTTTAGTTAACATAGGGAAAATGTTGGAAACTATTATTTAAAATGTTATGGCAGGGCACTTGAAAAAAGGCAAGGCAATCAGGCAGATACAGCATTGTTCTGTGCATGGGAACCCTTGTTTAACCAAATTATTGGACTATTTTGAAGAAGTAACATTTGACGTGGATAAAGGGGAAAGGGCGAATGTACTGCAATCTGGTAGGGCAAATAATTATGAAAGCGAACAGAAGGATATCATTTATTGTTAGAAGAACTGGATACTAATGAAGGGAGATTATGCTTCAGCTCCACAGGACATTGGTGAGACCACAATTGGAGCATTGTTGTACAGTATTGTCCTCCTTATTTAAATAAATATTTAAATGTTTTGGAAACAGTGAAAAGAATGTTTAATAGTCTAATGCCAGGAACGGGCTGGCTGCCTTCTGAGGAGTGATTCGACAGTGTTGGGTTGTATCCACTGGAATTTAGAAGAGGAAGAGGTGAATTGATTGTGACCCTTAAGATCCTGAGCGGTCTTGACACGGTGGATGTGCACAGGATTTTTCCTCTTGTGAGAGCATCTGGAAGTAGGACCCACCGTTTAAAAATAGGTGATCCACATCTTATAGATCGAGATGAGAAACATGGATATATTTTTTTTCCCAAGATGTTATGGAGAATTTGATTCCCGTTCCTCAAAAGGCATTCGAAACAGTGTCTTTTGAATGATTATTTAAGGCAGAGTTTGATAAATAGGTTTAAAACAACGGGGTGAAAAATACGGTAGTAAGCCGGAGGATTAGCCATGGTCTTCAATAATGATTGAGAAAGAACGAGGGGCGGGGTGGCCTGCTCCTGCATAATTTCGCATGTTTTTTGTTATGACTCGTAAGTAGGTTCGCATGTTAATTAAAGGAAAAAGGAATACAGGGATAGTTTCAGAAACTGTAACTAAATCAGCAGTATCATCCTCTGCCTGAGAAGTTCAATAAGGGACAATGTCAACCGCTACATTTACCTTGATACAATCATCACTAAACATTTTGAACAAACATGAAACTTCCTCCTATTGACACAAATTCAAATGTCTTAAATATAGAAAAATTCCATGGAGTGGAGAGATCAGTAAGCTTAAATAATGATGAAAGAATAAAGCCTGCTTTTTGCTATCAGTTGGCACAAGTCTGCACGGACGGAACCTTATATTGAACAATGTTCACTGGTGTCAGGTATTCAACTCTGGTTAATGCCAATACTCATTTCAGCTCTGCACTGACATATAATCTCAGTAAGGCTTGGTCACTGGTGTCAGGTGAACAACTTGGTTTCGAGACAAACACACTGTAAAATTGACACTGACAAATCAATTCTGCATATATATCCACGACGGATTCCGTCACTGTTTGCAAGATTCCAGGGCAGGGCACGAAATTTTATAATGTTATAATATAGTCTCGCTTCAACGTATAGAGCTTTACATGTTGTTCAATCAAGGGCCTGCCCATCATTTTATTGATGCTGCCGAATTATGTCTGGCCTCAGCCTTTTTCCAAAATTTCAATTTTTCAAAACTTTATCACTTTCTGTTTCCCTGCCACTTGGTCGCTTATGTGTCACAGTGTGAGCTTTGCCATCATTTATTTCTTCATCTTGAAATAGCTAAAATAGAGCATTTGGCAGGAAACTTTGTAGATAAACGCGCATATTGCACCAAATGGAGATGCTGGCTTAGATTATGAGGGATTTCTACAGGTGGAGGTAGTCATTATGGTATAAATGTGAAAAATGTACATTTTAGTGATCGAAAGAGAAATAGGAAATTACTCTATAAAAGTAACTAGCGCAAGGGGCAGCATTCTACAGTAGGAAAACATTACTGTAACTATTAGGACTCGAATTATTCAATGTTCATCATTGCTCTATAATGGTGAACACTGCACTACTGTATTCACAAAAGCATGCACACATTCCAAATCAACAGGTTACTTTTGAAGCGCACAACATCCATAGGCAATGATGCACGTAATTTGTATAATTGCATCAATCGTTTGTGCCGTTTTCGCTAGTCGAATAGTTAGGGGATTTTATCTCAAGGGACTGGATTTTTTACAATTTCTGTTCACAATGTATTTGGATAACAATATTAGGAGTTACGGCTTACAAAGTGTTCGGACAACCATGGATTGCTGAAATTGTTTGATAAATGATGTAACTACGGTAGCACCTCATGAATCGGGATTACGTCTCTAGATGGTTTATCTCTGTTTTTGTTGAGAATTTCGTGACAATTTAACTCTCCCACTGTGTCTTTCAGAAAATCATTTCTATACCTGTTAGGTGAAAGGATCCCTGAAGAGTAGGGGAGATTTGGGCAACATGTCAGAACAACATTATGGAAGAATATGAACGTTTACTTTCCAATTACATGCACCGTGTTTATGAATTGAGATATCTGGGTGTCAGGAAGATGACTTCTTCCTTACTCGTTGGTGCTTCTGTTCTTGGTAAGACTTGGTATCCAATTCTGTACTCTAAATTCAACGTTTTAAATAAAATGTCGCCTAGTTACTGCTATTTTATCTGTGATCAGACACTCAGCGACACTCTGACAGTGGAGTGTCCCCATCTTTTTCCATGATGTCCTGACACGCTGGGTTTCATGTCGTGTGCACATGTGCTTCCTCGGGAGCGATGGTCTAATTACAAGGAATGAGAATGTGCACCAATTGCTCTACAAGGTCCTGGGTAATTGCCCGTATTTACATGTTGACATCTTTATTCTTGATTTGAAGACGGCTCTTTGTTTGTTTGTCAAGATTTACAATTAGTTCACGTATTTGACAACATTTTGAAGTGCGCTCTGGAGTGAGTTTAGAAGCCCTTATGAATGTCTAAGTAGCGTCCAGTAAATGTGTTGTCCGATGAATCGCTCTTGATAGACACGGTAACTTTATACCTGCACCTCTTCTGTGTTTGTACATTGATCTGCGTTAAATCCTCAGGCACCTTTAATTCTCCAGATACACCTTTCCTTCCGGAGATTTCAGAGTGTCGTTAAAATATGAATATTTAGGTTGATTCGAAGCAAGTAAGCAACTGACTTATTTTCAGGGTGAAATCCCGTGACTGGATAACAGCAAGTCAAGGTTCTGCGTTAACAGATACTCTCTCCTTCTGTTTGCTTTTGATTAGCAACAATATTAATGCTACACTGGCCAAGAAATTATTGCAGAATAGGGGCCTCTTTTTCCATGGCTTCCTCTGTTTCACTTCAAAAGCACAGGGAGGATTTTGGTTACAGCTGTACATGCATTTCCTGATTTATTTGGTATCGGAGGCATTGATTCTGACCTGTAGATTTGTTGTGTTATACATTTGGGAGAGTGTGCACAAATTACGGTACCTTTGTACCGTGATTCTCTTTGGTGATCAGGGAAAAAATATATGCATGCCCTAAACCGTTCTGTAATTTCAGTGAATACATGAAATTTCTCATTAAAAAAAAACCTTGATGTCTTTTAAAATACTTTATTTTATACAACTCAAATTTAAGTTCCGAGGTGAAAATTCCAGTCCCATTATGTGAACATTGGAGGCAAACTGCCAACATAACACGAGCAGAGAAGCCGCCACAGCGCCAGGTGCTTCTTGTTAGTCCACAGGACAGCAGAACACGCAGTGCCTGTTGTGAGGCACTGCAGACTACGAGCTGCGTTTAATACGTTGGGGGATATGAATGCCCGCATCGTTTCCAAGAGCCCGCCTTCTATAAAGCACATCCCTTCCTGTTTAGAGTGAACTCATTGCAATTCCCCTAATAGAGAACGTTGAATGTGAAATTACATTTTGTTCCCTGTTTCCAGTAAATGTATCATTTTTTTTTTCTTTTTCTCGCCTGGAGTCTCGTCGAGTGATCAGGGTTCCTCAACTATTAGGCAAGTTGTCCTATGCATCTAGGAAATGCCTAGATATATGGGCCACATACGGTGTGCAATGCTGCAGCAATTCTGAGTGCTACCGCCCAGAAGTTCTGCCGCTCTACAATGGTCAAATGAAGCAAATTTATCATTTTAAAATGTGTTCCCTTCATTGCTGGCTGCATTGATAATGTTAATCGACGTGGAGTGCCATGTTTTCAATGTAGCATTTAACCGAGACTTCAATAAAAAGGACACTTTCATAATCCATTATAATATAATTTGCCAGTGTTTCCATAGTCGTTAAAGGCTTTCTCTGCATCATGTTATTTAACATCCATTGCATCCTCAACTCTTTATTTGTCCTTGGTGTCTCTTGTTATTGGTAATATTCTCTAGATGCTGCAAAACTGAAATATGAGCACAAAACTTTGAACTATTTAGAAGACCAAGCAATAGTTGAAAAGAAACAAACAATCGTCATCATTCAGCCAAGTGTCCTTCTCTTAAAATTGGTAAATGTTGTGCCGTTATAGTCCCAGTAAAAAACAGGAACCCTGAAAGTGAGAAGGGAGGAAAGTGTTGAAAGAACTCAAGTTAAGCTACGTGATACTGTGGATGGGACAGGTGACTAAACGAATGGCAGAATCTTTACCAGCTCCATCTGTAAACAATATTCTAGGAACACAATTTTCGACATGATTTCTGCTTAACTCAGGTCTGAGCTTGGGAAGAAAATTCAGGTGAAAAACATTTAAAAAGGATAAGTGGCTGAAGAGAGAATGACTTGTATGTTGTGGGAGAAAAAAATACATTGGAAACTTACTTGAAGTTGAATTTCACGCTTGTGGACTTCCCAGTGATTTTCAGCAAAACAACGAAATAATGTGTGCTTGGTCTCCCGAATGTAAACAGTGAAATATTGGGTGAAATGAATAATCATCCCTTACATTTTGGAAGGATTGAATATGGCTCTTAAATTTGAAGGAGAGGACATGAATAGAAAGCTGCTGTATATCCACCACGTTCATGGGAACGTGAAAATAAATGGACAGCGGGTATTCTTTGTGCATCAATAACGGACCAGGGACTGTTTAAGTTACGTAAATTTGAAATTTAAAAAATTAATAAATCGAGAGGTAGTGTGGATGAGCTTTGTGGTAGCGATGCAAAGATTCTGGCTGAAATGGCAAAGCTTGAGGCCTCAATTTGTAGGTTTTTGGATTGAATGTTGAGGAGTAGTTTTCACCATGGTGCAAACAATAATGGAGGCGTGCGTCACCTGAACTCTTTGCAATTGAATACGCAAGTTCGAACTACGGCAACCATAGAGTAAGTGAACCCACAATTGAGGAAAAGAAAAATCATATCAGAAACAACGATTGGAAGCATCTATTGCCAGATTGGAAGCGAGAGAAACTGACAAGTTGGGAGTTTGTCATAGCATCCTCAAGAGAGAAGGATTATATACATTTTAATCAAGGTAACTGTTGTGGATCATTTTCTTAGGGAACATTATTCTTGACTGAAATGGAGGGGCTCCTATCCCCCTTCAAGGACTTTATGTCCCCAAGTTTCGAAGTTCTCTGAACCTGTTATTCGTGTTATAATCTACATTAGACAAATCGTTCCCTTTCATTACTTCAAATTGACAGTTCCACCCAGTCCGCCATCACCCTGAATTTACGCTCTCCTCTCTATTGTACAATCCCATGCATTCATAGATGAGAATTCCACTAGGACGCGGCTGTACCCTCACAATCTATAAACTATAACCACATAGATTAAATTATAGGAACCAAATTATTTTGCCGAATTGTCCCACATGTTTTACTGCCAAAAACCTAGTATCACTGGACAACAAATTGCTGTTCCGAGCAGCAAAGTTAAGCAGTTTCAATTTCAGCTGACATTACGACTCTTAACTAAAGTTCCTGATAGATTTTTTATACTCGCAGAAATGCTAAAAAAAATCTTCTGATTACCTCTGGGGAAATTCACCATGATAATCATCATATTCCCAATTGCTTCATTGATGGAATATGTTTGTGATTGTGGTCGGCACGGCGAATTATATGATAATTATACACATGTAATCTAGATCAAATGCCTACAAACAATAGTCTGTCAAATGTTTGCATTAACTCCTTTTAAACTGGTCGTTTAAAGACAGAGGGTGTACGTTTCAGGTTGGAATGATTTAGCTTAGTTTTATCTGTAAAATAATGAGTCTGTGTAATGTTTTGTTAGAGAGGTTGTGGTTTGTGACTAACAGCAAAAAGTGTAATTCGCCTGTCAACTCACCTAACACAAACATGTGTGGACCGAGATTATAAAGTTAACCGTGCTTTAAGCTATTATATATTACTCTATTCGGTCATAAGCATCCCTGTCCTTCACATAATTATTTCTCAGAGAAAAGTGATAGCGTTAATATAATGCATCGATATATTTCCTTTGACTTGTTTCATGTCTTTGTATGGAGTTGTATAGAGTGTGGAATGATATGCAATATTCATTGGAAATGATTACTGGAGTTAAATGTTCTTTTTGTTCAGTACTCGCTGGGGTGAGGGCTGTAGTTTTGAAAAAGTCGTTTTATTTTCCTTCCGCACTGGGAAATCCCGTTGTTCTCTTTGCAGATAGCTTACAGGCTAGGAAACACGTAGCAGGTGTGACGACAGGAAGCACCATGGAACTTAGGTAAAGATTACGTGCTTCCCCTTTTTAACCATCTCAAATCAATTAGATAAAACCGTAAAGGCCAAATCCTGAAGCTCTGCTCAGTGAGGACAGAATAGGAGCAGTTACTATCGTAACCACACGGTGGAAGCTGCCTTCATGGTGCGGGCATAAACGCCAACCTCAATGTTCGTGCATGCCCGAAAAGATAGAAATCTGTGTGATGAATAGTAAGTTTTAGTAGAGAATGGAGAATGTTTTAAGGTGTAAACACTGCTCCTCTGTGCACCACCCTTGGGACAAGACTAAAATAGGTTTGAATGTATTTGACAGGCTTTTTTCATCCTTCTAACCCTGTTCTTTTCATTTCCTTACATTACTAAATTCCTACGGTATACCAAACAGGTGATAAGATTCAACTCTTTCACCTCCAATTAAGACAATATAATCATTAATATTGATCAATGGAGTTGCTCACAAACCAAAATTATATCTCATGCATTATTAAATCACTGCTTCCGCGACTGTCTGTTTAAAAATTAATGGTCAGCTATCACTATCACACAGGGCGATGACACTGCGTTGAGGTGCATGTCAGAAATCATTCCTAGACCCTATTCCGGGATGGGTTGCACAACATTGGTCGACAACGTGCATCAATCTAGAAATTATCTGGGATTTGATATTAAGCGGAGTAGAATCTTATTGCTACTGCCAGAGTCGTAGTTCCCACATTTTGTATTATTCCCCCGGTTACAGAGAAAGAATGTGGCGGAATGGGTGCAGGAAATTCTCGAAGGCGAGACAAGTAGAAGGCATTGTCCATTTTCACAGGTCATTATTACAAATTTACATAAAGGAGAAAGTGTGAGAATGGTGCTTCAAAGTTAAACTGTAGATTAATCCCAGAACTGCGTGCTGGTAAATACAGAGCCAAGAAGATAGTGCGAACGAATGCGCGGTTCCGCACGTGATGGAAGAGAAAAAGCTTCAGATGCCTAGGATAATACCGACAAGGGAGAAGGGACAGGATTAATTTTGATGTTCTGTAGATCTTGCCCGGAGCGGGGCTGGGCCAATGCATTTAAATATTGTTGTGGGCGAGAGTCTAAATGGTCGGAGTGTGCTTGGAGACCAGGACCCAGCAACTGAGCGAAGGAGCAGCAACACGACAAGGGATGGAGACGTAAGAACAGCAATAAATGTTAATAATAATAAAGGCGTCTAGGGTGTTATGGAATAACTAACTGTCAATTCTAGGACTTTTCCAGAAACGATTGACGAGTTTTCTGCAGAAGGTGCCAAATGAGTGTATGATAATGAGAATATACAGAATGCGTGGGCAGCGATGGGAACTGGGTGCCTTTGTCAGCAATAAACCCTAGGCAGATAGAGTTGAGATAAAGGTAGTTGGAGGCAATATTCATTAGGAGTAAGCTGAGAATTCTACAAGAGTACAGAATAGCATAGCGTTGATAGCCTACATCAATTTGGTGAGATACCCAGAAATAGCAATGTAAGATAGTTCGACGTGTTTTATAGATTCCCAAATAACACACAACAGATTAGAGAGTGCATTTATCGGCAAAATATAGTGACATGTGAAATTAAAGGGAAACAATATCGGGCGTTTTCAATTACCAAGTACAGGCTGGGGAACATGATAAGAACCGGCAAGGAGGGAGAAAGATAATTAAATTTTCTAGAATATAATCTGCTTAATCAATATTTTAGAAGCACAGTGAAGAAGGATCAAATGTTCGATATAGTTCTGCTGAAAGAAGTCGCACAAGTTTTCTGTGTTTCAGACGAAGCAATTCGGTGGAAATATATATTTATTTATTTGTTTATTTATTTATTTTGTTTATATATGTCTCTGTGTGTGTTTGTGTACATATATATATAAACACACAAATATGTGTATATATATAATTAGTTCGAAGGAACTTTTACATGAGTACAAAATGTTCCACGGTCAAAATAATAAAAAGCGCGTTTTCATGCGATTGATGAAGGGAAGATGAGGAATGATCAACATTCAAATCAGAGATAGATCTGTTACCAGCCAAAAATATTTCAATTACGAGGGAACAACATTAAAGTTAAGGAACTTTGAGGAAAATGTTTCAATTCTCTTTGGGTATTGCACTGCTGCTCTCGAACTGAATTAGTACCAATCTTACATTGTTGTAAATTAATTTCTTTCGAGTTATCAACAGTCACAGATTGCAACTCTTTCGAGTACAATCACAGTTCTTGGTTTCCGGGAGTGGGACATGAACCCACGCCCTCTGATTCAAAGGCGAGGGTGCTATGAACTGAGCCACAGCTGACACCGCAACTCTTGTGAGAGAGTACTCATCTTTCTAACATCTTTGACATTGGAGAGACCTCATCAAGGAGGAATTAATGCTCACGAGGAGAATTGATTAACAAGGTCAGCCAGACCATTTATGATAGGCCAATCATGTCTGAATAATCTGTGAGTTATTTGATGAATTAACAGGCATTGCCGAGGAAATGCATGCTGTCGATATATAAGACGTGGACATTCAATTTCATCAAAGAACCACTTTGCAAATTTTCACAGACAATCGAAGTGCATTGCATGAAACGACGTTGTTAACTTGCTTATTAGGTTCACTAAGAGGGAGTCGGCTGAAAATAGTCGTACATGAATTTTCCTCCGAGTAGGGAGAATTTGTTCCGCTGAGGGGTCGAGTGTAAGGCCATTCATCTTTTTTTAAACACATATGTTTATGAAATGAAGATAGGTTTGGATGCAGAATGAAACTGGTTACAAAACTTCATAATGTTCTAAATCTTGAACATATTACCAACAGAAATAAGGCGGACACAGGCAACGTGGTAATGTAGCCAGACGCGTGGCTGCTTGAATTTATTGTGCTTTTGTGAGAAGCATTGCATCCTGGAAAACATTCCTCTCGTTGCATCAAACTATAAATTTAACTACTTTGAAGGGGAAAAAAAAGACAAAATTACGGTGTTGCGAATGTCCACGATTCCTTGAAAGTGAAATGGAATTTGGGACCAATGAAACAAACGCTGTACTTGTTTGGTAAACATGGGTATTACATTGAAATCTAAGGAATCATTTTACACGTTTGTAAATTAATTGTTATGATACAGCTCGTACGATGTGCACAATTCTGGTCACTGTAATGTTAGAAAGATGTGGAGGTCCTACAGAAAGTACAGAGAAAATTGTCAGGAAGACACCATGGCAACTAAATAACTTAATGTTAAATCAACAACATTCTGGGGTTGAGTCACAATGTAGATATTGGGAGGACGTCCCTCTCGTTGGAAGTCCTCGATCTAGGGAGCAATATTCCAAAATATGGGATCTCTCACACAAATTGCAGATGAGCATGAATGTCTAATCTCAGAAGCTTGTTCGTCTTTGAAAGTTTATTGAACGGAGAGCAGTGGTTGATGAGCATTGAAAATCTGTCTGATGAGCAAGACAATATATTTGATCGCCAAACAAACTGTGTTATTTTGAGGGGTGATGGCAGAGACATGGAATTCAGGCTCAAATCAGATCAACAATGATCATATTGAATAGCAGAGAAGGTTTCCTGTGTCATATGCCCTCTTCCTTTCACGGAGGATCTTATGGACAGGATAATGTTGTTATGGGGAGAAAATGGTGCAATATTTTTATGCCTGTTGGAGCTCAGTAGATTATGCAAGAATCCAACGGAGGTAGAAACATAGAACCAAAGAAAAGGTGCAGAATTTAAGGAGGCCATTCGGCCCATCTTTTCATTGCCAGCCCGAGGACACCCAGGTGCCCTTTCTAATCCCACCTTCCTGCACCGGGCCCCTAGCCCTGCAGCTGACAGCACTTAAGGTGCAGATCCAGGCGCTATTTAAAAAAAATAAGGTTTCTGTCTCTACCACCAAGTTGGACAGCCATTCCAAACACCCATTAACCTATGCGTATAAAAAAAAAACAAATCCCCATTTCTTCCATACACAGTCTGCTGATTATCTTGAATCTATGTCCCCTTTTCTAGAATTCTCATCTAGGGAAACATTTTTGTCCTGTCCCCTCTCTCCATTCCCCTCATAATTTTGTACACCACAATCAAGTTACCGCTCAGCCTTCTTTGTTCTAAGCAATGTAACCCCAAACTTTCCAATCTCTCCTCGTAGCTACAATTTGCTAACTCTGTCAGCATTCTTTTCAGCCTCCTCGGGACTCTCTCCACATCTCTTGCGACCCTTCTTGTAATGTGTTGACCAGAAGTGCGCACAATACTCCAGTTGTGGCCTCACAAACGTTTCATACAATTCCAACATTTTATCCTTATTTTTATATTCTATATCTCTGCCTATGAATGAGAGCATTCCATATGCCTTCTTTACAATCTTGAAAACTTCAACTGCTGCCTTCAGAGAACTGTGTACGCGCACGCCAAGATATGTCAATTCATCTCCTACTCTTAGTATGTTCCCAGTTATTATGTAATCCCTGTAACTGTTTGACTCTCCCTACATGTATGACCTCACAATTCTCTATGTTAAAATCCATTTGCCACTTTGCCGCTTACTCCACCAACCCATCTATTTCGTTTTGGAGATTATGGGCACGTTCTTCACTATCCACTACTCGGCCAATCCTTGTGAGACCTGCAGATTTCCCAATCGTGTCCCCACGTTCATCTCCAAATCGTAAATATTTAACACAAACAGCAAGGGTCCCAACACGGAGCCCTGTGGAACACCACTTTGGAAAACTTACCATTCGCAAGGGCATCGACATTTACCCTTTGTTTCCTGTTACAAAGTCAACCTTTTATCCGGTTTGCCACATTGCGCTGAACCCCATGGGATTCTACTTTCCTGACCAATCTGCCATGTGTTACCACGGTATTCAATTCAAATATACGTTTATACGTTAACAATTTCAACCTGAAATTTACACTCTGGCTTAAAATATAGAGTTAACAAGTTGTTTAGGTAAATCTTTTAACAAATTATTGTTATTGGCAATCATTTGACCTGACGTCCATGAGTCTAGCTATTAAATGATGCGCTGTATCCCCCACAATCGCAAATCCATTCCATCAATGAAGCAAACGGGAATATGGAAAATATCACCGAGAATTTTTCCCGAGACAATCAAGTACTTTTTTTCAGCATTTCAGCGAGTATATGTAGTCTAAACCGGCGATTTAGTAAAACGTGTGAGTTTTAGCTGAAGCTGAAGCTGTTCACCTTTGCTGCTCAGAACAACAATTTCATGTCCCACTGTGTTTTTGCAGTAAAATATGTGAGAATTGTCGGCAAAATAAATATATTCATATAATTTGCACTAATTGATTATTGATGTTAAATTGTGAGGGACGGGTCATTAATAAAGGCCGGACCCAATGCAACATTTTTCGTTCACTGTGACGACGTGGTATTGTCCCATAGTGAGGAGAGCAGGAATGTAGAGTGATGGAGGACTGGGTATGGTGGTACAAAGCGAACAGACAAATTGAAGTAATGAAGTAGGTGAGGTGGGAAAGATATATTTAGTTTAGAACCGTGGAACATTTTTAGAAGGGTCAGAGAAACTAAGAACATGGAGACATAAAGCCGAGGAAGGGAGAGAAGTGCATTTCCGTTTCTGTCAAGCATAATGTTCCCTAGGAAAACTGATCCAAACAGTTACCTTCATTAAAATGAATCCAATCCTGCTCTTTTGTGGACGCTATTCCAAACTCCCAACTTTTCAGTTTCTCTCACTTTCACCCTGGCAATACCACCTTCCAAACACTGCTTCTGATATGGTACCTCTCGACCTCAATTGCGGGCTCACTTACATAATGGTTGCTGTCCGTCCAGCATGCCTATCCCGGTGCACACAATTCTGATCACACCCGATCCCATTTTTTTTTTATTTCAACAGTTTCTCTACTCCTCAATGTTCATTCCGGAAAATGACTAAATCAGCTCTCATGCATTGCCGCTTCTCCTAATTCTATGCAACGCTTTCTTAAAACCGATCCAAACCTCCGCTCCATTTTAAAAAAAAAGCTATCATTCCCTATGCACCAACTGGCCGGTTGCTTCTTCTCCAAGAAGACCCAAACCGCTTTCAATAGCAGCCTCCTATAAACGTGCTGGATGTGCAGCTGCTGCTCTTTCATTCCCCCTCCTTGAAATTTAAGAGCCATGTTCAATCCTGCCAAAGTGAAAAGGTTGATTATTGATTATCCCCATTTTTTTCTGTTTACATTCGGGAGACTAAGCATAAAATGTGTCGCTAGTTTGCTTAAAATCTCCGTCAAGCTCCAAACCGTGACGCTAAACTTCAAGTACGTTTTCAATATAAACATTTCTCCTACGTCAGACAGACCGTTCTCTCCTCAGCCTCTTGCCCTATTTCAATGAACTGCGCCTGAAAGTGCTTCAAAAGAACTTCACATTACTGTTAGTAACTTTTACAAATTCCAAACTCAGAGCTGAGTTAAAATAAATCAGGTTATCATCTTTTTTTCTATTGTCCTGTTTACAGCGACAGCAGGTAATGATCCTGTTCTTCATTTAGTCACCCCTGCTGCCCAATGTATCGCAGAGCTTCTCTTTTGTTCTTTCAACACCATTCTCTCTTCCCGCTTCCAAAGTCCTGGTGCACACTTGAGTTGTTACAGAATAACATATTCCAGTTAAAGGAACAGGGCAATTTTCTGAAACATTAAGCCTGCTAGTCTTTATAAAACGGCTGCTTTGTCTTCTAAATAGTTCAACATTTTGTGCTCATGTTTCAGTTTTGTAGCACCGATGGTCTATTTTAATTTAACAAATACAGACACCATGGATGCATAATGAGTTGCGTATGCAATTGAAATTAAATAACATGATGTTCAGAAAGCATTTAACAACTGAGGAGACGCTGACAAAAAAATAAATGTGTGAGCATGCGTTTATGAAAGTGGCCTTCTTGGTTAAAATCTCAGTCAAATCAAGGCACTTCACATCGATTACCATAATCAATGCAAACAACAATAAGGGGCTCACTTGTTTAAAAGCATAAATTTGCTGTCTTTGCCCATTGAAGAACGGAAGACATTTTGAGCTGTAACACTCTGACGTGATGCAGCATGGCACACCATGGATGGGTTGCCTAGCTTTACAGGGCAAGTTGCAAAATATTTGAGGAAATATGATCACTCGATTAGGCTCCCGGCGAGAAGCAGAACAAATAGAAAAAAATACTGGAAACAGGTAACGAAATGAAATTACACATTCATTAAGCTCCAGCAAAAGAGACGCAATGTGTTCCCTCTAAACAGAAAATGAAGCGTGATATTGAAGGCCAGCTCTTGGAAACGAGATGGACATCCATATCTCGAATGTATAAAATGCATCTCCCATCCTGCAGGGCCTCACAACAGTCACTGCTTGTTTTGCTGTCCTGTGGAGTAACAGGAAACACCTGGCGCTGTGGCGTCATTTCTGCTCGTGTTATTTTGGCAGTTCTTCTGTAGTTGTGACATAATGTGGCTGGACTCTTCACCTCGGAATTTGAATTCGAGCTGTATAAAATACAGCCTGCACAAAGCATCAAGGGGTATTACATCAGGACAGATTCATTAATTCACTGGAACTGCAGTGCAGTTTAATGCCTCCAAACAAACTTCTCCCTTATCACAAAAAAGATTCATGGTATAAAATTACCGTTATTTGTGTGCACTTTCCAAAATGTCTCACACAACATATCTACTGGTCAGGATTATTGACTCTGATTCCAAATCAATGGGTAAATTTGTAAGGCTTGAAATGCAATCCTCCCTCTGTTTCTGAAGTGAAATACAAGAGGCCACGGAAAATGAGCCTGTTTTTCTGACCCTAAATAAAGTTCAATATAAGATTAACATTGTTGCTGATCAACTGCAACCAAGTGGATTGAACATATGTAAATATAAAGGCTTGACTAGCTTTCTCCCGTCACGGGAAAGCATCCTGAAAATAGATGAGCTATTTGCTTGCTGCGACCCAACCTAAACAGACTTATTTTAATGTCAACCCGAAATTAGCAGCTGCAAAAGTGTATCTGGAAAATTAAAGGAACCTGAATGTTTCATGTAGATCAGTACATGAGCACAGCTGAGGTATAAGTTAACCTTTTTTTATCTTGAGCCATTGATCCGATATGATATTTACCAGATTCTACTTAGAATTAAAACAATCTCATCATTCATGCGCATTGAATTAAAACTATATATATCATTAAGCTGTATTGTTAACGGTGACGAAAATGAATTGTTACAGCCTAATTTCCTTCAATACTTTGCCACGCAGTCATTGGTCTCTGCTGGTGTACTTGTTTCTCTCCAAAATAATGGACTCCGAGCCCTTTGTGGACAGCAAACAAAATTCATTGAGCATGGGACATTGATATTGACAGCAAAAATTTGTCAGAACAGCTTATAAAGCCTCACAGAATGTTGGAGCTTGCAGGCATTGCTGCCCTGTATTTTCGAGGAGTCAGTGAATCTTATAAATATTGGCACTTAGACATGAACATCATGGAAATGGTAACAAAGCTCCATAGTTACGAAGGAACATTTTAAAACTAATGATTCGCATCAGGGAACCGGTTGTTATTATGTTACCAATGCAGAATTTTCTCACAATCTCTGAAACTTTTACTGTCACCTTCCAAGAAAGTGAGTTCTGAGGATTCACCTGCCAGCACTGCAAGTTCCTCAGTTTTATTATTATAAATAAGTTAGCAACATAGAAGCATAGGACTTATGACCAGCTGTAGTCCATTCGGCACTTCTGTTTCTCTCCGCCATTCAACTTATCCATGAATGATCTGGCTGCGGTCTCAACTGTGCTGTCCTGTCTGCCCCACATAAATCCCTGTGTGTAAAAAATAAATCTGCCAACTCTGCCTTGAGTATATTATTTAACAAATGCCACAGTTAGTAAATAAAATAAATACTTATAGCGATATGAACATGTAAAAGCTGAAAGTTACCCAGGATCCTATAAAAAATACCAGCGCACATTCTTACTCCTTGTCGTTAGAAAACTGTACCAGAGGAACGACATGTGCAGACGACATCAAAACTAAGGTGTCAGGATATCATGGAAAAGGATGGAGACGCTCCACTGCCTGAGTTTCGCTGAATGTCTCATCACAGATCGAATAGCATAAACGAGGCGATATTTAAATAAAACGTTGAACTAAGTTGACAGAATTAAAAATCGATCCTCACCAAGAGCACCAGCACCAACTGATCGAGAAGAAGGCAACATCCAAAAACCAAGAACTGCCACAGGTATCTCATTTCCTAATACAGTGAATGCAATTTCAATGTTCATATTTTATAATATTCCATAACGTTGTTCTGAAATGCTTCTCAAATCTCCCGTACTCGGGAGGGAACCTGTCACCTATCTGGTACAGAGCTGATGTTCTCACGGACAGTATGGGGGTGCTAAATTGCCACGGAGTTCTTCTTAATAACAGAGATAAACCATCTAGAGACATAATCACGAATAATGGCGAACGACAATTGTTACATTATTATTCAAACACGCTCCGCCTTGCAGCTTTGCCCGAACACTTTATATTTCTAACACTTAACATTATTCATTGGATACATTGTCGAGGGAAATGGAAAAATTTCAAGGTCCAGATTTTAAGTTTGTTAACTATTCTACCGACGGAAACTGCACAACCGATAGAGGCAGTTACAGAAAAAATGTGCATTATTGCCGAGGAATGTTGTGCAGTTCAAGTCTAACATGAGGATGATAATGTCTGCATGCTTTTCTGAATGCAATAGTGCAATGTTCACCTTTATAAAGCAATGATGAACATTGAATAACTCGAATTGCAGTTGATACAGGAATGATTCCCTTCACTGGTGAGTATTGTAGAATATTGCCCGGTGTGCTGTAAACTATAAATTTCTCCTTCTCACATTCTCACTGGAATGTACATTGGTCATGTTTATTTGGTAGTGCCTAACTTCATATGTAGAATTCACTCCATAAACTAAATCAACGGCCGCACTTCGTGCAATATGTATGTTTCTCTACATGGCCCTTAATACACCCAATATTTCCATCTGTTTCAAGATCAAGCAAGGAAATTCCGAAAGGCCAATAGAATGACACATCAAGTGTCCTAAAATAGAAATGGAAAGAGTTTTCAACAATTGAGGTCAAGCAACAGACTGAAAACAGACATAAATCGCCACCATCAATAAAATAATGGGCAACTCCACACTCGACTGATCAACACGCGAAAGCTTTATCCCTTCAAGAAAGACAATATTATAATATGAACAAATTTCGTGCAGTGCCTTGGAATCTTGCAATCAGTGTCGGAAAACGTTGCAGATATGTATGTAGTAATTATTTATCACTGTCATTTTTACTGAGTGTTTGTCACGAAACAGTTTTGTGCACCTGACGCCAGTTGCCATGCCTTACTGGGAGTATATATCTTTGCAGGGTTGGAATGAGGGCTAGCAGTAATCAGATTTTAATACCTGACCCCAGTGATCATGAATCAATGGAAGTTTCTGTCGGTGTAGATTTGTGCCAACTAGAAGATAGAATCAGGTTTTTTTCTGAAATCGTTATTTTATTATACTGATATCTCTACTCCATATAAAAGTTATTGCATTAAGAAATTTTAACATGCAACAACTTGAGGAAGTTTTACGTTTGTTAAAAATATTTGGTGATAATTGTATAAAGGTAAATGTTCCGACATTTTTCCTTTTGGAACTCCAACAGCGGAAGTTGATTGTGACTATTTACTTACAGGATCTGAAACTGTATCATTATCCCATTCCTTCGTTAATTAACATTAATATACGAGCATACGTACGAACAATTAGAATGCAAATAAATTGAAATGTAGCAGGAGTAGGCCACTCTGCCCCTCGATCCTTCTTCGACATTCAGTAAGGCCATTGATGATCTTAATTAACCTCCAGCTTACTGCCGTTAACCGTTCACCCCCAACTTCACCAATCATTTATCTAACTCAGAATTAACAATTGTCGACATACATTGGTTCCAATGTCTTTTGAGGAAGGGGACTCAAGTCTCACTTACACCGAGAGATGATAAAGCATTTTCTTCATCTCTTTCTGTACCGAGTGTTCGCTCAAATTTAAACTGTGACCCCTAGTTCTAGATGCTCCAACAAGAGGAAACATGCTCTCCACATCCATCCTGTCAACAATGTTCAGGATCCTAAGGTTCTCAATCAAGCCACCTCTTTCTCTTTTGAGCTCCAGTGGGTACAGCCAAGGCTGCCCAATCTTTCCTCAGAAGGCAAACTGCACATGCCTGGCATTAGTCTATTTAGCCGTCTCTTAAGTGCTTCCAGCACATGTACATCCTTCCAAAAATAAGGAGGCCAATAGTGTACAGAATACTCTAGTTGTAGCCTCACCAGTTCCCTGTGCAACGGAAGTATAACCTACTTACATTAGTCATTAGTATGCGATTCCTCCAGCAATAGCCGATAACATTCTGTTAGCTTCCATAACTACATGTTGTACCAAAATACGGTGCATCTTTATCCACAGCAGAAGTTCTGTCTTCAAAATAATCCGCTGATTTGGTTAAACAGGATTTCTGAATCTACTTAACTATGCTTTCTCCGCCTGATTGCCGTGTTTATTTGTTAAGTGCACTGTCATAACATATTCAATAATAGCTGCTAACATTTTCCCCTTTTTAAGGTAACTAGAATATATTTCCCTGCTTCCTGCCCTGCCTTCTCGCCTCCATAAATCACGCACCCCGCACCCCATGTAATTAACGAGTTCCATTCGCTATTTTAAAATCTAATAAAAACGTTCATTATCAAAGATATTTCGAACAACAAAAAGTCAAAACAACAATTATCTCCTTCGCCACTTATTTTAAGACCGTAGAAGAATAAGTTCATCTGTAGCTGGGACTTGTCAGAACGCAGCCCCCAAAATTTGCTTAGAACCACAACTCTGCCGATTGAAATTTCCTGATCTCCTCCATCCATTCTATTCCCTGATTTACAGCTATTTCTGCAAATGTTACTTGCATCATCCGTAGTGAACAGCGATACAAATCACTTGTTCAGTTCATTTGCCGCCTCCAATATTTTCAATTATTAATTTCCCAGATTTCCTTTGCAAAGGACGAACGATAACATAGTTAACTATGTTCTCATTTGGAAATCTATAGAATTTCTTACCACGCTCTTTATATCTCCAGCATGGTTTCCCCCATACTTTAATGTCTCATTCCGTATTCATCGGTTTTACCATTCCTTCATGTTCTGTACAATCTCCAATATTCTGACGTGCCACCAGCCTTTGCACCGTTATCTGCTTTAGTTCTTCATCCCTTTAAGGTTGATATTGTTTTTATTTACTTATTTTTTAGTTAGGCACGTTTGGTGGGCGCACGGCTTGAATTTACTGTTTTTTCTTTCTCGTTGGAAATTATGTATTCTGTATATTCTGAAATATCCCTTTAACTGTATGCTGCTGCATTTCTATTGACCTATTTATTAACTTCATTTGCCAGTTCACATTAGCTGCATCTGTACTCATGCCCTCATTGTTGCTCTTCGCTTCATTTAAAATGCTAGTTTTGCACCAACATTCATTCCATCAAACTGAGTGTTAAATTCAACCACATTATGATGAAGGCTACCTGGGGCGCCTTCATATTGAAATATTTAATTGATACTCCATTAATGCAAACTACCAAGTTTCAGTATAATCTGCACTATAGTTGTCTTCCAAACGTCCTGTGCTGCTATCAGGAATGCATTCCATGAACCCTTCAGCTATGCCCCATTTGCCCATCAGATCGTTACAGTTTATGTAGATTAGTATTGTCCATGAACTTCGCTAGTCCTTTCTGACAATAACTCATTATTTGACTTTTAGTACTTTGTCCTACCGCCTCTGTACTGCTCAGATGTCTGTACACCAGTTCCGAAAGTGATTTCTCACCTTATCATTTTTCACCTCTTTCCAAACGCCTTCTACTTCCTGATTTCCCTCTGTGTTTTGTTACCATCATCAGTAATCAACAGAGACAGTCCTCCATCAAAAGTCTTCCAAACTGGGTACGTATGGCAGATTTTCTTCCCTGAAGGACATTAGTGATCCAGATGTGATTTTGCAGCATTCGATTACATTTTCATCATCATCATTTCTGAGACTTGTTTTCAATTCCACATTTCATTAATTAAATTTTCAACCTCACAAGGCCCAATTCAAACTCATACCCCCAAATCATTAACATGGGATTCTGGATATGTAGTCCACTAATATTATGACTTGGCCACGGCCTTATTTGAATTTCGTTTTCTGAGATTGCTTTGAGATTTTGTATCAGCCTTCTGCCAGATTCTGTATGAGTTTATGTTTGGAATGCATCGTTAACAGTAACTCGCTTTAGTTAGTTAGTGCCATTTCACTGAATATCACACAGCAAAAAACGATAGCCACATCCAAAGGTGCTGCAGAGCACGCATGAGGGCGATACCGGACTATTTGGAATTAAATTATTAACGTCCAAAGTCGAGCCAGTGATATTACTGAAGCAATATGAGATCCAGAGGTGGGGTTGATGATGTATTTTCTCTGTTTCCTCACAGAAAGCAATTTGCATTTTATTTTTACTGATATTAAATTATTACGCTTTGAGTTGTACAATTTTCTCTCAGTGTTAAGAAAAATACAAGATACATGTACGTCTCTGTCGTAATGCATTTGATCATTTTTAAAAAGTAAAAAATTGTTGCAACATTAGTAACCGGTTTAGATAAAATAAAAGATAATTAACGGGCTCTGGGAATGATTCAGCTCAGGGTTTAATGCAAATATTGCCAGCAGCACGAAGAGGACTAAAACTTCAAACTGAAGAATGCATCTTACAATTGAGCATTTACAGAAAATATGTTGCATGATTCACGAAATTATTGATGTTTCTGCCAAGTGACTATAGCCATTGAGTGTGCAACATGTGTGTGAGGAGGGCTCTGTTCCTTCTCAGCCGCTAAAAACGCCTTATGCACACCCATTGATCAACATTTTTCAGTCAGTAGATCCTCATTAAAATTAAAATTGCAAAGTCTATGAAACTGGTTATATGATTTTACTGTTGCCTAAATCTGTTAGCCTCATATATCTGTGATCAGTGCATGTTATTTTAAAAAAATATATTCTAGCATGGCAATGCCAGAACTCCATGACCACCAAGGATTTCTATATAACATTACATTGGTCATATTTATGTCGTGGAATTGAAGCTGCTGCACAAACATAGTCATGTGTGGGGTGACTCAGGCCAACATCAGAGAGCAGCAACAGAACGGGATGAAATATCGTGTCTCAGCAATTATGCTATAAATTAATGCTCTAAAGAAGTAAGTGCAAGCTATAGTTGCTTGCCGTTTTCCTAGCAAATGATTTGAAATTTAATCCCTAGAACCCCAACAACTGAATCTCCCGTATCTGAAAATATCCCCATTGACGGTGAAGTTGGGGTTGCGAAGTGAGGAATTATTGACGTTGTAATATTGCTGATTAATAGTGGAGACAAGACGTGACAAAAGATCCAGAATATCAGGAGCTATAAGTGGCCGCCAGAAGTATAATTAAAGACATAGATGTGAGTGAAATCCGGGACGTGTCAAACAACATTTTGAGGCAATGGCAAAAGGTGCCCTTTGATATATACGAAATATAATAAGTGGGCATGAGGAATTACAAAGCATAATATACTTGGCCCGAGGGTTATAGAAGTCACAATCTCTCCTCCGGCAGCTCAGCTATATCCTCAGTTCGGCTTATATGAAATGTCCAACTAAAAAAAAAGAAAATACTGCAGTTGCTGGATGTTACCTTGTGTAAATTGATCAATAATTCACTTTTACTTGCATTACTTTGAAAACAATTTTTTGAGTGCGTCGCCCTTCCATTCCCCTTGTCAAGTTGTTTCTCTCCATTGCTCTCTCTCCCACTCTGAGTCAGACCTTGGAGGCGTCGTCTGGTTGGTGGGATCAAATCCCTTCCTTCTCTTTGTCTTGGCTGAAATATTTAAATTTTCCCTCTTCTCAGTTACTGTTCTCCACTCTCCTTAATCTGAAGGATGTCTGGATAAAAAATGAACACTAGTGCCCTCCGTTCTTGCAAGCTATCAAATATCCAACATTTACCACACATCACTTTAAAAGCCTTTTGAAATGCTGACATGCCCCAAACCCGGTACTTCCCCGAGCACCACGCTTTATGCCTCAAATGGAAGTCCCTCCCAGTCATGATTGTTTCAAACATCATTGAAGGAAAGCTATGATTTCTGAATCTTAATGCCACCAAACTGGCGTCGGGAGTAGGAGCACAGATGTCGAGATGTCAAAGCTTATAGACTTAAGAAGTAAGTGAAATAAGTCATAACTGAACATTTGCAGACTAGTTCCCATGAACAAACAAGAGTGCAATGGCAAAGTAAAATCGGAAATTCGCCGAATAGTTATGTCCCTAAAGAGGAGCCTTCAAAATGCCTGTCTGAAATCCAAAATTTAATTTTCAAAAAAAAAAAATAGCCCTAGATAAAAACAGGATCCAGCATAATATTCAAATAAAATATTCCTGATCTTACTGACAGAGTTTTCTTCTAACTGACTTTATTTGGGGAGGATCAAAAACTCATATCGGTTCGAGGGGAAAGAAAACAAACGGACAATGATAATTATTGATGGTTACAGGCCAAGGGAGCTCTTTAGCATTCTTTTATTACATGGAAAATGTCTTGCCTTAATTTTATGTTGTTCTATTTTAATCTGTAATAAACTAAAGCACTCGTGTAAAATTATCAGATTAGTGTCCTCTCAAGGTGTGTATTACTACATCTGTTTGACAGAGACCAGATTTCACGTTGCAACGTGAAAGATTTTCGGTTTTTCTGCAGCTTATTGGAAGATATGCTGCATGCCCTGCATCATCTGCAGTCATGTGCGTGGTGAAATGGCTAACCAAGTCCACACAATGTTTTAGAAAAGTCCATGTTTTGGAAAAAAAAAATGGGGTCCTCCCAATTGTTGATAGGATATTAAAAGATCAGAAATATAAACAGGGGAAGACCAAACAGGTTCACCAGACTGCCCCACCATTCAATGCTATCACGGGTCATGTACTGCGTTCTTAAATCCATATCTGTGACGTGTTCCCATAATGTTTAAACATCTTCCCTATCGAAATGTGTCTACATCTACATTGAATGCCCGTTGCCGGAGAAATTTTCAAACACCAGCAATGCTGCGAGTAAAAGGAATACATTCCTCCTCTTCTACCACTTCATTGGAAAACTCGTGCATTTTAAAACAGCGCCACCTGAGCAACCACCATGTAAATCCCATTCAGAATCTTATATTTAACACAAACCTTACATTTCAGTCTTCTAAACGTCAATGCTTTCCACATCGCATGCTCAGCCTTCGATCATATGATATCCCTCTTATCACAGGTGTCGCCCTCCTGATTCCTCTATGAGCTATCTCCAACGCAATTAAGTTGTTATTTTGATAAGTTGACCGAAACTGCACGCTTTACTCTGGGTGTGATCTCACAGTTATGTTGTTCTGTTGCCTTCCAATGGAGACATTTTTGCCTTTACCTTCTGAATATGCTCTGCATGCACGCTGACATTTTGCCGTTCATGCACTTGGGTACCGATGTCCCACTTTATCAAAGCATCCTTCATGTTCTCTTCATTTAGAAAACATTCTGATTTTATGCTCTTCCTGCCTCTGGAAAACCTCATGTTTTCGAACATTATACTCCATTAATCAAATTTTGTAAACCCACTTAACCTAACTATATCCATTTTCAAATGTTTTGCATCCTCCTCAGAACTTGCTTCCCTCCATATCTTGGCACCGTTCACAAAATGCGTCATAATGCAGGCAGCTTGTACATACAAGTCACTCATGTTGAGCATAAATAGTGAAAGCCCTATCAGTGATTCTTTCCACTTTAGACAGTTTGCTTATGGAGTAGTTATTGAAGTTGGAAAGGTTTTGTGAAGCGAATTCCTGCCAGGGCCGATTAGATCAGTTGTTAGATAATGCAGCTATCCAAGACCCGTGTTTGCTGCTTTATTTATCGTTAACGTTTAACTGTTTGCAGGTGGAGAAATACCCAGTCGCAACTCGCAAACCTCCAGCATTCAGTGAATTAGTAAATTAATTGAATGCAAATATTGTTTGTCTGAATGATTCTCAGGCCTTTCCTGAAACAAAGTGTTCCAATTTACGTAAAAATCGAAAAAAAATGCACCAACTTACTTGTAAGTTGAGAAAGTTACAAGACGCCAACTGGCATAAGATGCATCATTCAAAGGCAGAAAGCAGAGCTGCACTTAAAATCATCTCTCACTTTATGCAGTCATAGGCTGGAGCTGACCAAGCATTTGCACATGTACAGACACTGCCCCGCAAGTTTTGGAGATAAAAGGAAACACGTAACTATTGTTTACACACGTCTGAAAAGGGGAAATAAAATTCCACTCTCCACCTTTCATCCAATAGATGCTTTCTGTGGAGGAATAAAATACGTGTGTAATTGTGAATGAAATAAAATACACGTGTAATTGTGAATGAAATAAACTACACGTATAATTGGGAGAGGAGATTAAAATACATGTATAATGAAATTACTGTAGAATGTCCCCAAACAATCATGCAGCCAGCACATAAATTAGCAAATCAAAGGGCCACTGCTACCTTCCCAGACTAAGGGGCTCCGGATGTCAGATACGGTGGCAAACTCTAAGAGAGAGAAAAAACTATTGTGCGTGCATTGTCCAGGATATGTAACCATTAACACTATCTATTTGCTGAACCATCGACATTGTCCTGTCTAATCGTTAAATCATTAAAATTGATCGCTAGCCTTTGAAGCCATTTGAAACTATTGTAATTGCCCAAGTTTCTGTCACGAACCTTTTGCTGTATCTATGTGTGTAAAGAGGTGTTAGTCAGAGACTGGTTCGCTCTGCTGTATGTGACTAGGCTCTCCATGATGTCACGACTTTAATAAAGACTTCCTAAACAAGCCTCCAAGGTCTGAGTGTTCACTCCGTTTTTCCGCGACACTTTCACTGGTGACAGCGAATCATCTGTTCGTTTGTACCAACAAATTTATAAAGAGATTGAAAATATTACGATAAAAACAAAAAGCTAAAAGCTACTGCGGATGCTGGAAATACAAAACAAAATAAAAACAGAATTACCTGGAAAAACTCAGCAAGTCTGGCAGCATCGGCAGAGAAGAAATCAGTCAACGTTTCGAGCCCTCATGGCTCTTCGGCAGAACTGAAGCATAGTTTCAACAAGGGAGAAATATAAATTGGTATAAGGTGGGTGGGGGGGAAGAGACACATTGAGGGTGTGGTGTGAGCAGATAATCAAAAGATGTCAGAGACAAAAGGGTCAAAGAGGTGTTGAAGGTGGTGGTCTTTGTCTGAGAAAAGTGCTAATTAAGAATGGAAAACAGGATATTCAAAGTACAGCTCTAGTGGGGGTGGGGTGGAAAGACTAAAGGTTTTAGTTTTAGATTTAAAAATAATGGAAATAGGTGGGGAAAGAAGAATCTATATAAATTATTTTTAAAAAAAGGCGGGTGGGGGGGGGGAAAGAAACGGGGTGGGGATGGGGGGAGGGGGAGTTTAAGATCTAAAGTTGTTGAATTCAATATTCAGCCCAGAAGGCTGTAAAGTGCCTAGTCGGAAGATGAGGTGCTGTTCCTCCAGTTTGCGTTGGGCTTCACTGGAACAATGCAGCAAGCCAAGGACAGACATGTGGGCAAGAGAACAGGGTGGAGTGTTAAAATGGCAAGCGACAGGGAGGTTTGGGTCTTTCTTGCGGACAGACCGCAGGTGTTCCGCAAAACGGTCGCCCAGTTTGCGTTTGGTCTCTCCAATGTCTCCTCTACATTGGAGAGACCAAACGCAAACTGGGCGACCGTTTTGCGGAACACCTGCGGTCTGTCCGTAAGAAAGACCCAAACCTCCCTGTCGCTTGCCATTTTAACACTCCGCCCTGTTCTCTTGCCCACATGTCTGTCCTTGGCTTGCTGCATTGTTCCAGTGAAGCCCAACGCAAACTGGAGGAACAGCACCTCATCTTCCGACTAGGCACTTTACAGCCTTCTGGGCTGAATATTGAATTCAACAACTTTAGATCTTAAACTCCTCCTCCCCCCATCCCCACCCCGTTTCTTTCCCCCCCCCCCCACCCGCCTTTTTTTAAAAATAATTTATATAGATTCTTCTTTCCCCACCTATTTCCATTATTTTTAAATCTAAAACTAAAACCTTTAGTCTTTCCACCCCACCCCCACTAGAGCTGTACTTTGAATATCCTGTTTTCCATTCTTAATTAGCACTTTTCTCAGACAAAGACCACCACCTTCAACACCTCTTTGACCCTTTTGTCTCTGACATCTTTTGATTATCTGCTCACACCACACCCTCAATGTGTCTCTTCCCCCCCACCCACCTTATACCAATTTATATTTCTCCCTTGTTGAAACTATGCTTCAGTTCTGCCGAAGAGCCATGAGGGCTCGAAACGTTGACTGATTTCTTCTCCGCCGATGCTGCCAGACTTGCTGAGTTTTTCCAGGTAATTCTGTTTTTATTTTGTTTTGAAAATATTACACCTGGCGAAGAGTCAAATCAGGCACTTAGATCAAGTATAAATTATCGTTTCGTACCAAATATTGACTGGATAAATGTTGTTTCACTTTGCATTGTCTTCTTTATACATGACCTATGAACTGAACGAAGTCGATCGGCATTCTCTTCTCTGTACTCATTTACAGGAATCAGATTCCACTGGCTGTGACTTTGTCCCTATGTGCCGTGAAAGGAGGCATGAGTATGGGAACATTCTCATTACTATTTATTGTCCAAATAATGTTTCTTTTTGCCCTATTTTGGCGTAAAGTGCCAGCAGATACCGCGGATTCTGTTTCCCTCTCGGCTGCAGACTAAGACCCTCAGGTGACTGGATGGGCTTGGAAAAAACACATCGGTTGATTGTCGAAAAACAATCAAATCATTCTAACTGTGGCAAGATGCAGCTGAACTAAAAATGGAAGCGAAGTTGAATGATAAACATGAAGTCAAAACGAGCAATTAGAAAATAAAACCATAGATGAATAATCATCTGTAAATGTCAACTATCACAAAATTAAAAGGCCGAAGAGATTGGCAAAGATGATGAATGTACGGACATGAACAATGCGCACATGAGTCCTTCTGACCCATTATGCAAAAATCGCAAGTCTATCTGCAGTTGATAGAGAGCATATATTTGGAAACAACAGGATTGTAATGATCACAGTAAATTGGACTTTGAGTAACTAACAAAGAATGACAAAGATCTTTGCAATAGAATGGGCAGCAGAACCATATTTGAATGAATGGAATAATTCTTGAAAAAATGACAACATTGGCAAATACTTATGTATGCCAACAATGAGAATGGTTTTCATAATTTCAGAAGAGTCCAGGAAATATAAGCATTGACAAAATGTATGATCCATTGAAACACAAATGCGACACTATGGCTGAATAAAGGCATAAGGAAAAAAAATGAAACTAGGGAAAGTAGCACACACTAAGCATATGGAAAGCAATGTTAGGGTGGTAGAGGAGAAGGACCAGGAAGTATATAAGCGCTAAAGGAATGGTAAGAAGCAAAACAGAAATGTCTGAATTAAGTTGTCACAGAACATAAAACAAAATAGCGAAATATTCTCAAGGCACATGAATACAAAAGGAAACTTAGCATAATAATAGGTGCACTCACCAATCAACATGATGAAAAAAAGGTAACACGAACGAGATGGCAGAACCTTTAACTAATTACTTTTATAAAGTTTTAAGCTGGAAGAGAAGTCATGTGGCCGTGCTACTGGAAGGCTGTATTCGAAAATAAATGTACTCACATAAGAATGAAGGCGTACAAAATTGTTAAATAAACGAATCAAGCTGAGGTGATGAGGCGAAACATTTTCTGGGCTGTACATTAGGACAACATAATGTACTCCTCCAACTTGGGTGGGTGTCTCAATAAATTCCTTGTGAGTATGAAACTGAAACTCGCAGATCATGACACAGCACAGTCCAGTTATTCCCAGCCCTCAGATCTCACTAAACCTGAAGGTCAAAACCGAAGCATTTTTCCATCGTCAGAACCTGCAGATTGACACATAGTAACGTAATTTCTGATGATTCGGTGAAAATCTCTATTTGATTCCAGGTCCGCTTCCGAGAGATAATGGTGATTTTGAGAATGGAACCATTGAATTTCCCATGGGTACTTGCTGCTGCAAACAGACTGTTGTGTTCTCTTGACAATGTGACGTGCCCGCGGTGAACTTCCCACTCTCGGTGAGTTGAATTGCAGGCATTCCTGCATTCACCACTCCTCTGCAATGACACTGTTATGAGTTCCATTGCAATCGTCCGTCAAATATACTTACAAAAATGTAATAGGAATAATCAATTAAAATGTAGCTGGCTGGTCAAAAAAATAAATAACACTGTGAAGTATGGCCCTGGAGATTCATGTTGGTGTCAAGAGATTGCAAGAAGACTTTGGTTTTGAAAGAAGCTCATGTTTTTTGCACAATGAGTTTTGTTATTAATTGAAATCTAGGCGAATCGACGAGTTTTTAGATTCATCAAAAATAACATTGTCAGAAACAAATAAAATAAGTGACCTTACACTAATTAAAGAAGGGCCAACAAGTTGCTCCTCCACAGGTTCAGAAATCCCCTGGAGAAAGAATTAATGACCGGGTTTGTTATTACCGGAAGGATGAGCTGTCCTAGGTATTGTTGCTTGTTGGGAAGACGATGAACTGTTCCAAGTTCCTTCTTTCCTTTGCTACTATCAACCCCTTTTTTAGTCCTTAACACTACCACTAACGCTCACTTTAACCTTTTGTGAGGACATCATTATCCGTCTGTACTTTGCACTGACCGATCACTGGACTTCTATCCAGCTTCCTGTATTCCACCGCCACCCGCCCCTTCACACCACCCCCTTGAATATTAAACAGCTGATCAGATTTATTCTTTAGAAGAGTGATACAAACTCGAAAAGTCTGTTCTGTTTGTCTCACCACAAATATTGTTAAACCTGCTGCGTTAAACCAAAATGTATCTGCTTTTGTCTCAGATTTCAAGTATCCGCAGTATTTTGCTTTGGCCTTAGTGTTTAATTCACAGCCACTTCTCTCCCTGGAACGCGGGCCTTGCAAAAATGCTGATGTTCCCTCCGACAGGGTTTCTGTACGTCTCTTTTGTACTGTTCGCCTCCATTGCTTTCTATTTCCATCCTGGTGTTTGACAAAGTGTTTACGAAAACTCGCCTTCAAAGCCATATTTCCTTCCTGAGCGACTGTCTCCATCTCTGACTTACCCCATGTGGACTCCAGCTGTGGTTCCATCCGTCATGTTCCGAAACCACTCAGGATTACAGGTATGTCCAGGACATACAACGATACCCGGACTGCTGATTTCCCCGCATGCTGAAGTCCACACTCAGTGCCATGCGCTGCCCTAGGGACAGACGCGACCTCCCTCGCCATCAGCATCGACTCAAACTATCTCAAAGCTGTCCTTGTCCCCAGATTAATTTTCTCTTTCGTCGGATCCGGCACCATAAGAGGAAAACGTTTCTGTTATTTTCAGATGCAAAGGAGCGCAAGCTCCAACAACTTATTCATACAAACGTCCATTCAGAACCCACACCCGTTTCCGTTCCTCTGAGCCGATCTCGTCTTCAAATCCCAGCCCTTGCCATGTATTCCACAATATTCTCTGGCCTTCCCACCCACGATGGTGAATGTCTAGTACTTAGGAAAATACTCACTCACATGCCCTTAATTCCGCATCTCAATGGATTTTTTGGATCGGCATAATGATGAAATCTTCTTCTGCTGCCTTCGACTCGGTGCTCATTTCTTTGGGCAGGTGCACTCCCGCCGTTCCGCAGATCCTTTCGCCCACGTCCAGCAATCCCCCTTCACCTGGACACGTGCATCTAGCCTATTTCCTGCTCTTCATCCTTTCAATTATATATGCTAGTGTATCACCGGCTGCTTCAATTCTCTGTTCCTCCCACCCTCTTTAATGTGTCTCCATCTGATCTTGAAGCACTCTTTTCTCTTAGGTTCAACCCTAATATTTTTCATCAAACCTTCTGGCAATGGTTATATCATTGTTGTCTGGCTTACTGACCTCCACCTCGAAGAGGCTGATTGCCAAAACTCACACACTGTCTCCTACCTCCCTCTGTTCCATGACCGAACATGAAGCCATTCTTTCGAGGACTGCCCCTTACCTCATTTCCTCTGGAGATCTTAACAGCACAGCTTCAAAAACATCATAATCCCCAAACACAGGACTTCCTTCGCAAAATTCACAAACAGGACTCTCCAGGCAGAACAATGGCGCCAGGTTATAGCTGCCGCACATTACTCGTCTCTTACCTTTTTTGACACAGTTGTCCCTGCCCTTGTCCAGTTTCTTCCCTTCCTACATTGCCGATTACCCTGTTGCCCTTAGTCATATCAAGAATTTCTGGTTCATTGGCACCCTCCGTCAGCTTTTCAGGAAAGATGCCTGATGCCTCTCCACCTCCGTTCCCCACAAGCGTGGTCTGAGGGCTCTCCGCTTCTTCCTTGGACAGAGGCCCGTACTATTCCATCCACCACCGCTCTTCCAGGTCTGGATACACTTGCTCTCTCACTGAGAGATTTCTCCATCATCCTGTTTCACTTCCCCCATCTAAAACGTAAGATAACGGGTATCCACATTGTTCCCATTTATGCCTGACTATTTATGTGGTATGTGGAACATTCATTATTACAGTGCTGCTCAGGGGCCTTCCCACAAGTTTTATTTTAGGGGCATCGCTGACTATTTCTGTGCAGAATCATAGTCTCGTCTGGACCTTGAAAAAAATATCAATTATGCTTCGAATTTCCATCCCGATATAACTTTCGCAGTGTCCATCTCCCTTCCCTTCCCTTCGTTGACCTCTCAGCCTCCATTTCTAGTGATAGACAACCCAACAATATTCATGACAAGCCCACCGACTCCCACATATAACTCGAGGCTAGTCCCTCACACCCTGTTTCCTTTAAGGGCTCCATGACATTCTTTCAGTTCCATCGCCTCCAAAATATCCCTTCCGGTGATGCCACTTGGAAAGATGGCGGTCCTCGCATGTACTCCTTCTACCTTATCAAAGGGACACCCCCACTTTGATTGAGAATCCCCTCAACAGTGTGCGACCCATCTCCCGCGCCTATACCCTCAGACATTCCCATACATCCCAGAACCATGATACCACCCCCTTGACCTAAATTTTCACCCCCACCAGCATCCGTTTTCAAATCATAATCGTCCCGCATTTCCACCAAATCCCGCGTGATGCTACCACAGATGACATGTTCCCATCAATCCTACTATCAGTTTTCCGTAGCAAGCGTTCCCTCTGGCACACCCTCGACCACTCCTGCATCATCCCCGACACCTCATCACCTTGCCACAGCACCATTCTATGCGATTTCGGGAGGTGCACCACCTGACCCTTGAACTCCACCCTCCTCACCGTCCAAGGATCCAAGCAATATTTTCAGGTGAGCTGCTTTTCACTTATATGCCCTTTAAATTGGGCTGCTGCATTCACTACTTCCAAAATAATGTCCAATGCAAAGGGAGAGCAAAGACAGGCTGGGTGTCCTCCTTGTGGATCACCTCTGCACTTTCCACAAGAATGACACAAATATCCCTGTCACTTGCCTTTTTAAAACTCCATCGTGCACTCATTCCCACAGTTCCATTCTTGGCCTGCTGCAGATGTACCTGTATAGCACGATGTAAACTCATGGAATAGCACCTCATCTTCCGATCAGGTACCTGACAGCCGTTTGCATTAAACATTCAGTGGTACAACTTCAAATCATGAACTCTCGCCTCCATCCTCATCTCCATTTTAATCACATTTTTTTCTGCGTTCACTTTTGTTTTTTTTTCCATTACATGATATTAATTATCCGATTTTTATCCGCCTTTTTATCCCATTTCCTATCTTTGTTTCCAACGTCCGCCTCCTCCGCCCCATCCCCATCCCCAAATTTGCCATATGCCATTTGTTACAGGTTGTTCTTTCACACAAGGCTATCAAATTTCTGTTATTTCCACATTGTCTTTTCTTACTTAGGCCACTATTAGCAATGTTTTTAACCCTCACCACTACCATTCACACTCCCTGGGTCCATTAGTTCACGACCGCATTTTCAATCTCTCCATTGACCTTAGCTTTTGCTTGCTTTTAATCCATCTCCAACTCCTCCACTCATCTTAAACATTATCAAGCTCATCACAATTCCACATCCCTTCAGTTCAGAAGAAGTTTCATACGAACTCGAACCTCTAAATATGTCTATCTCTCTCTCGGCTGCCTGTTCTGCTTTTGCATAACTGTAAATCATTCCATAGATACAGAAACTAAGATAATTTTCTATCATAATAATGGGAGCACACTGAAAGGTATGATCTCGATAGTAGCTCAGCCAGAGAATTTTAACATCTAAAAATGCGAACGTTATGTGTTCTAATTCAAAAGAAATCGAAGAAGTCACTACAGTACATTATAGATTTCAGGGGATAATATCCATCCAGCTGAAACGTTTCTGAGAGTTAAAAAAAAAACTCAGAAGTGTTTTCAAAAATGTAGATATTTTCGTACACGTTTTCGAGTACCATTTTATGGGCAATAGACGGTTGAGCTGCGTTTCAGAGCTAGAGAGAAGGAAAACAATGATAGGGGCAAATAATAGTAGAAAAAAAAAATCAACTCTACTGCTGGGCGCAGAGTGTGGGTGTTGGGAGCCGTGGGGGTTGGAACGGTCCCTATAGGACAGAGTGCAGTCAGAGTCTGAATTCAGAGTGAGTGACACTTTTGTGTCTTTGGATTGGAGATGTTTTGTGGGTTCGGGGGGAGAATCACTTCATGTTGACTGTCTGCTAACGTCAGGCCTCAGTTTGCCAGAGGTTCCAAAGCCATAGGAGAAAGTAATAATGCAGTCCCACCGAAAGAAGGCACTGTCACTTGTTTGGAGAGATCAAGCGTGCGTTGCCGCAGACTTGGGAACGAGTGTCAAGGTGGAGAAAGTTGAGACCCAGTTAGGATTGTAACAAAAGACCAATATAACGGTGGGAAGTAAATAGATATGGGTCAGTGGGAGGAAGATTGGCGTATCAGGTACCTGATTAGTGCAGAGCATGTTGATAGAAGATGGAGTTTTGATGGCTGAGCATTGGTGAAAATAAACTTTGTAATTTTATTTGTGATATTTTCTAATCGTGGTGATGAAGAAAACATATGCAGCGATATAGCGAAGGGGCAAGTGTCAATGTGACATTTTTCGCGTCTGTGTAATTTATCATCTTAGTATACTCTCAGTTGGTATTCTGAACATTTTATTCGCCTGTTCCCGTGTCAGATACACACTGTTAATGGTTTGACTGGAAAATACAGAAGCGGAATGAAGTACTGATTGTGTTCTTGGATTCAGTACAATACAATGATATCTGTACCATTTATATTTGGAATTGAAGGAGCAAACGGGATATAAAATATTGTGAAGCACCTATTCATTTTTGTGGGAACAGCCCTTAATGGGCACAATTATGAATTCATTCCCAGGACATTTCTGACTTAGGTAATGGCGTTGATTTAGAAATAGCTATCTTATATCAAATAATTCAAATGAAAGAGTTTATTTAATTGATTGTAACTACGGATAAATATTGGAAAAATATCATTCCTTGGAAATTTCTTCCCTGCGTTAATCGGGGCCCATTAGAATGGGTTTCCTCAGATGTCCGTCCTGCGCTGCCATTTCCAGATCAACAAAAATCTTGCTTCTCAGGGAAATGGGTTAGGCTGTAATAGAATCGATATGACACATTTACTTTCACGTTCTTGCAGCCGTTGGAGTACCTGGTGAACTTGTATATCAGTTATTAATGTTGTGTATGGGTGTGTACAACGCTGCTGTCATCGGTTTTACTTCTCATTGTGCATTTCACACAGCCGTTTTTTTTTAAATTCCAAAAACTGATTAATCGATGCCACTAGTCTCTGCAATTTCCGTCTTGTAGGAGTTGCAATGCATCTGTAATTGTCTTTGTTTTGCAAAATTCGTAATTTTAATCGATTAATAGCTGCTTGAAGTGTATTGGACAGAAACATTTCTGGGACAACAGCACGAATCAGACGACCATAACCTTTGATTTGTGTCAAGTTGTGGGCTAAATTTCGTGGGTTAATTTGATACATGATTTTCCAATGGTTCTGAATGAGGCTGTTCAGTTACAATTTTTAAGTAAGGCAGCTGAAATTCCTCCCTCTCCTAGAACATGTTTCATTTCAACTACGATTTCAATGTTTGATTTTGATTAATCACTTAATTATGGCACTCCTTCATTTTTTTTTTTCCCAGATTGAGTTCCCAGCTCACTGCTTTATATCTTCTCACAATTTCATTTTGGATGAATTTGCTGTAACTGGGTCACACTGAAAATTGAAGCATTTTGATTTGACGTTGTATAACACTCACGGTTGAGTAGTAATATTCACTTTTTCTGTAGGGAGCGTGGTTCCTTCTAGGTAAGTTTGGGGTCATAGGAAACATGGATGAAACGAGACTACTGCTAATTGAACCGCATAGAAATCTAGTGCTGTACTTTACAATTGCAAGATAATTAATTTATATTTGTGTGATGCCTGCCTGGAAGAGACTTGTGATCTTTTTTCCCCGGTATATTGTATATGTTATAAAAAGGCGGGGACATGCGCCGTCCGTCAACATTTTAAACTGTTCACAGAGGGTGGGCAATTGCACCAACTGTGAACAATGGCGTGGGAAATCTGGCTGGAGAAAATAATGGAGAAGGATGTTTTTCTGACTATTAACGTCAATGAAAGAAGAGAAGGGAGCAGTGAAGAAACTAAAATAACCACATCACGTAACGGAAACTTTATTGTGAATCATGCACAAGGTCAAACGGATGAAATGCGCACGGCAATACTCAGAGAAACTGGGATTGACATTGTTCAAATGGTGCTGCCACATGTAGTGAGAATTCATGTTGGGCCGGCTTCCTGCGAGTTCACCCTTTCTACACCTCAGACCGTTTTGTTTTTCCCGAAGCTTTCTTTTCTTTCCTTACTGAATAACTGTGCACAATAGAGTCATGAATTTATTTCAATAGTGGTAATTAACTGCTTCGCAAATGTGTTCAATATCTAGCCTCTCTACAGCTGAGTTGAAATGGACCACATTGACTTCAAGAATAAAATTTAATTGAGTTAAAATGGACATGTGCTTTTGAAATTGGTCAGGCATGTTTTGTGCTCATCGGGCTGTTCTGTAGCACAAATGGACACAAGTTATAATGGTTTATTGTGCTACCTGACCTCTGCTAATTACATACTTAGATTCACCTTCCACTGAAATATATCCCTGCAAATCTCAGCATCATCTGATTTTGTTCAGTTTATGCACTCTCCAAAATAATGAACTCTGGGCTTCCTTCCTGCTCGCACTTGTCATTGTTCTTCTCTCCCTTACAATCTGACTCGCTTTCTCCGCCTCCAAATTCAGCTTCCAATCTGAGCCAAAACTTCCAACTCATTACCGTGTTAGTATTTTCATTTTAAATATTGGTTAATCAAAACACTGACCAATTGCCTTAAACCATTACGACGAACTAGCTGTAATAAAAGATGTTACTAAGAATTTCTTGCCATCTGAATGCAGCTCAAATAACAATTTAAACTTTTCATTACTCCTGTGCAAAATAAAAACCCTCTGCATTTCGACTGGCACTGGACAGTCGCACAGTCATTCCAGTGGTTTCACAATTACTTTTACACACTTTATTTATAGGATTCAAATGTAATTTCCTATTTAAAAAAAATCCAGCTGCAAGTTCAAAATAAAACAGCGTGAATCGTTTGATGCAGCAACAAAGTTGTACATTTCACTACAGGTCTTGTCACCTCCTTGTTTGGACCTGCATCTTATCGGCAACATAGATGTTTTATTTTTCTCCAACATTCAATTAAGTTGGTTGTGATTGCGATCCTTCCCGAGGAACGTATGATCTGTCCAAATGCTTCACTCGGCAGCTGCTGGGAAAGGCAATGACCAATCTCCCTGTCCTTTTTACTGAAGGGATATTGCGACTAGTTGCTGCAAATTAATTCTGTGTGCTGCCTCTGAACCAGCTTGGCCTTTGCAGCTATTGTGCTTTCTATAGGGTTCACTGGCGCTTTCAAATTTGTCTGATTCATGGCCCTTTGATGCGAAAAACTGAAAACAAAATATTGTACCGAGAAAACTGTGACTGTGTTCTTGGAACAGTGAGCGCGGTGTGCTGTTTTGTAACAGTCCCATTGTACGTTACAGAGAAACCAGTACATATACTTGATCATCTTCGATGGACTTGCATATTTAAATTGAATTTTGTTAGTTGACCCGCATTGTCTGCTTATTTGATGTGTCTTCTGATTTTGAAGCACAATATCTCAATGATCAGATATAATTGATTTCTAGCTGACTCCGACAAAGACCCCAGATCTGCAATAAGAAAGAGATTCGCAGGGACGTGGAGATGAAGAGACAAAGGAAGTTTTCAATTTTATTTTGCATCATATCATACAATTTCATTTTGTTTTTGGCATGCCGCCTTGTTTATAGCATTATTCTTAATGTTTCACTATCTATTTATATAGTAGAACCATGACAGCTATGCTGGGGCTTCACAGTTCCTGCACCACAACACGTGCATTTGCAGTCTTACCCAGATTAAATTCAGAGAGCAGTTGGTTAACGTTGTCAAACGCACACTTAACCTAATTCCGAAAAATGGGAAGGGTCGAATCTATTGCTGGGCATCCAACATTCAGTGAGTGCCTCACACAAGTGCGCAGGAGGCTGATGATGGTGGTGTTGGCTAGCTTTGCAAGGTGCTGCTTAAGGATGCTGGTGGATTCCTGCAGCGCATACAGACTTGGAACACACTTCTTCCAACCTATGTTGGTGATGGGTGGAATGAATTTTGTGCAAAGGGGCACCAATGAGCGGGCTGCTTTTCTCTGTTTGGTGCCTAGTTCCTTCAAGATTGTTGGGCAAACACACATCTTGGCGAACGGAAAGTATACTATCATCGTCCTCACTTGTGCCTTCTAGTTGATCGGCAGGCTTTGGGGAATCAGGAGGTGAGTTATGCACTTCAGGATTCCTAGCCACTAACCTCCTCTTGTAGCCAGAGCATTTATTTGGCTATTCTTTTTTTACAGTTAACAGTGTGTGATTGCTGTCTGCGTGATGTGCTCTCTGTTAACCAAATGGACAAACGTTTGCAACGGAACGTTGTGTGTGGTCCCCATGTGTGGAATAAGGATGCATCAGCAAAACTGAAAAATAGAGACCCATATCGCTGGTTCCACCTTCTTTTATCTAGCCCTGTTCTTTGCAGGTCTTTGTCTGAAATAAGCTGTTAGATTCAGCTGGCCTTATTACATTCGGGGCTCCAGCCGCTAAACCAAAAACCTGCCGGGACTGCTTAGCTCCTCAAATTCTGCCCCCTTGTCCATTTGAGATTGTAATCACTTCACCCTTGCCGAGCGAGGATAATATAAGATCCACAATGCGACCTCTTCCTGCTTTCATGCAATCAATATAGCTTCACAAAGTATCTTTCTAAATATGCCTCAGCCACCGTTATTGTAGATGAAGCATCGTTAATTCAGTACATTTTTAGGTCAACTTAAATCTTATTCTCTTGGAAAATAATGAAGAACGTTTTAAAATGCAATTTAAAAAAAACTGAATTGCAAGAAAACCTCTGATGGTCTCACAACATTTGTGAAGAGGGAAACAGTGAGAAAATATGACTCCACTATTACTTTTTTACTTTGGAACTGGAAAGAGGTGGACATCTGATTAATTTAATGAAGTTGCTGAAGCAAAATGGGCTGGGAGCAAAATAGGTGGTCAGCGATATGCTGATAGGCCAGGAGAGGTTACATTAAAATGATTTATTGGAACACAGGACAAAGGGAATGGCAATGATTATGTGAGAGGTTAATACCTTGTTCCAGACCAGATATCGGTAGCAGAATAAATGTCAGCATGAAACAGAATAACACAGTGTGATAATGGTAGTCAAAAATCTCGCCAGCTCCGTCTAAATGCAGGAAAACAAAAATGAACAACTTACAGATTGGCACGGGGGAAGGAAAAATTCAGAACCGTTATGAGGGTTCATTGCCTGAAGTTGTTGAATTCAATGTTCAGTCCAAAAGGCTTTAATGTGCTTAACTGGAAGATAATGATTTGTTCCGCCAGACTGCATTGGCCTTCATTGGAACATTGCCACACACCAAGGACAGAATTTTGAGTATGAGAGCAAGATGGTGAATTGAAATAGCAAGTGACAGGAATATTAGGGTAATGTCTAAAACAGAACGTTATTATTTTTGCGAAAAAGCCACCCAGTCTGCGTTCAGTCTCCCCAAAGTAGACGAGACTGCGCTTTGAGCAGCGAATACAGTAGATCACATTGTAAGTACAATTAAATCGCTGCTTCACCTAGAGGGATTATGTGAGGCCTTGATGGTAAAGATGGAGGAGGTAGATGCAGGTGTTACGCCTCCTACGTTTGCAAGTGAGAGAGACGTGGAAAAGCAATGCGGTGTTAGAGGTGTTAGCGGATTGCACCAAGGGATCACAGAGGGAGCATATGGTTTGGAGCGATGACTGGGTAGGGAGGGGAAGATGTGTTTGCTGCTGACATCATGATGTATTTCATTAAAATGGCAAAGGCTGCTGGGGTGGAAGGTGAGGGCAAGATGAACCATGTGCTATGACAAAGAAGGGAGCAGAAACAAATTAATGCAGAAGTGCTGGGTATGCATTGGACATGGATGAGGGCTCGAAGGCTTGGCGGAGGGTGGGGGGGGTGGGGGGTGGGGGGGTTTAGGACTTGGCTGGTGTGGAAGTAAGGCATGTCAAGAGTTCAGCTGCGAATGCTAACATTGTCAGATATATTAGAGACAGGAAATTTGGAGAATAGAAGATGTTGCATCCAAAAGGAAGAATGTGAGGAGGAATAGCTGAGGTAGCTCTTGAAATCGGTGGGTTTTTACATAATATTAGTCGACAGCCTATCCACAGAAATTGCGACAGAGTATTCACGGAAAGGAAGGAAGTATCGGAAATGGATCTTGTGAAGGTGAGAGATTGTTTTAATTGGAAGTTAAATTGACGAATTTGAAAAAAAATATACATATTCTATAGGTCCAGACGAAAGCAAGAAGTGGCAAGAAAACAGTCGTCGATGTTTCAAAGAGGAAAAATTAACAACCCTGGGATTATGCCTGAGTAGGAATTTATTTAGAACGTCGAAAAATACCACCCCCAATAAAGGCAGGTGTAACATGGTTCCTTGGTGGTAGCCACACGCACACCTATGTGAGTGCAAATGCGAGGTGAGGGAAACCTTTTTCACACAATGAGTAGTTTGGGTTTAGAATGGACTGCATTAACGACTGGTGGAGGCAGGATCAATTGAGGAAACCAGACGGTTATTGGACGGTTATTTTAATAGAAGTTATGTGCAAGGTTTCCGGGTAAAGACAGGATATTAACACTCAGTTGAAATGCCCAGAGGGCCAATGCAGACACGCTGGTTGATTGGGGTCCTTCTGCACCGTTGCAGTTCGGTTGCTTTGTGAATCTTATTTGATGGAAGGAAAATAAATACGGTTGAATGTTTGTTTTGTCAATGGATGTACAACATCAGCCATGCTAAGGTGGGCGGTGGTGGGTGTAGTCTGTCCGGGCCTCTGTTCATAGAAGAAACTGAGAGACCTCACAGCGCCCATTTGGAAGCTGGAGGTTTTGAGGGATTAGATGTACATAGCAAAGAGTGGGGATTAGGGCAATATATCTGGAAAATGTTGAGGTATAATATGGTGCCAGAATATTCACAAAGTCAAGTCGGACGTTTGTGCTCAGTGCGGAGATAAATGCAGCCAAATATGAATAACTAATTTCACCGGACAAGGAACAGGTGGAGACAATATGTTTAACAGGACAGTCAGTTTTGGAAAAATTATATGATGGAGGTAAAAGTGGGCTGCACAGAACTGGGGCACCCTCAGGTAATGGTTGCAGAGGGAAGATCACCTTAGGAGTTGAGTTCAGTGGCAGGCCAGGAAACTATGGCCTATTGTGTGTTGATGGGGTTGTGGTCCAAATGGAGTGAAATGGAATAACCTGAGATTTGGTGCAAAGGCTATGCAATGGACAGGTCGCACGTCAGGCAACAAGCGTGCCACATTGAGCGTGTCAGCATTTTTTTTGTATATTGTGTTAATGTCAATGACTGAGCACACGCTAAAAATAACAAAAATACAAGTTGATGAATTTGGCATTTATGAGCCAAAATCATCGAAAAGCCAAAACGAAATTAACTGCCGCTGTGTCTAAAACTCGGCCATACTTTGGCATAATGGCTTATAAACTGACATTGTGATGATAAAGTAAACGGAAACTTGGGGGGATAAAATTAATCACCCCAAATGTGACACAGAGCCTTCAAAACAGCTGAATACTAACACATTGAACCGATTTGTCCAAAACAGCACAAAGCAAGGGATTACCCATGTCCCAAGGCGATTGAAGAACCAGATGTTGTCGCCCTCCCGACACACTGTCCCAATGATTAGCTCATGGTCCATTGAATTTAAATTGCTCGATCACCTCCAAAATCACAATGAGACATTAAGCACCCCACTGTCATTGTACTAACCCGCTACCCATAAACCGCCCGACTCCTCCAAAAGTCCCCCACAAATGAAACATCTAGCAACCAGAAAACATAATGTTAATTTCCAGCAGCCTGGAAACTGGCAGCCTCCTCCTAGCAACAGAATGTAATCCGTAAAGCCGCATTCTGATCAGCTGAAATAGAACTTGAAGCGCCACTGATATAATAAAGCTGTAATGACGCAACATTTTGGGACGTTATAATATATACTGAAAAACTGTCAGAACACCCGTAAACTGATATTGTGCCAGTTAACTCGTTGAGCGCCACAAAACTATGAGCAATGGCAAATTGAAACAGAAACAGCAAAGTGGCTCAAAATAAGTAACCACCCCACTGTCGCTCTAGTAAATCTTGTCTAATACTTAAAAAAAAGCCTGTAGAGTGATGCCTTATCATTCACTGAACTATTCAAATAAAGTGAATAATCACTAATTACAAACGTGGAGTCCATGAAATGACTCCTTTAGCTAAAAAAAAACTGCAGAGGCAATGAAATTATCCTGTAATAAGGAGAACCCAAATTACACTCATATCTAAAGCATCAAGAATAAAGTAATTCAATCATTAGGTTTAACATGACTATAATATAAGAAGGCCGGGGACGATTGTGGACCAATCATGAAACTTTGCGAAAATTAGGTAAAGTTATTGCGTGGCCTTCAAATGAAGCCTAGAAACTATAAGGGACTAATGAGAACATGGTTTTAACATTAGGTACATTCATTTCTTGGCCTTTAAAGAATGGTTCTGGAGGATTGGGGATTAATCATATAACTTCTCATTGTCGGCACAGCACATGATTGTTGTGCTGAACACTTATTGTGCATCTGTCTGTGTTGGAAAATAGATTTTGCTGAAGTGTGATTAAGAGAGAATAAATAAACGATGTTGAATGCGAAACACATTGACAAACTGAAAAGTTGGATGTAGGTAAACGCCAGGCATTTCTCAAATCAGCAAAACCAACTGGTGTCAAATCCGCCAGGGTGACAAATGCAGGGAGTTATACTGAATGGTCCTTCATATTACATGAAACAGCATACAACACTGCTCCGAAAGTGTCAGTGTTAGTGGTACATTGCCATACAGCGGAATTGCAGTCATCATCGAAAGTGAAAAATTAAATCATTCAACATTGTATATAAACACGGATCAAGCAAGTCAGCAAATAACAAATTAAATTTTGCATGGGGGTTTACTAAGTGATACATTTTGATGGAATATTGACAGGTGGGAAACAGATAATTTACATCAACCGAGAAGTGGAAATAAAGTGTAAACACAATGAACACTTGCTGATTCAACATTCATATAATGCCTCGAAACACACACGACAGAAAAAATAACAAGCACATGATGCAATAATTTTCCCTATCCCGCCACAAATATCAGCTCAATATCCAAATATTCTGAGCATAAAGTAAGTAATTTAGAATGCACCTCTTAACAAAGCGACCATGGTCCATCTACTCACTCCTCACTAAAAATGAATGCAAAATGGTAAAGCTCACCTAGTGCTCTGAAACTGACAGAGCATTTCAAAAATCACCCCGTGATTTTCTTTTGTCATGTTGTCGAGCCATTTTATAGAATAGAAACTGACAAAATACATATGCAATCACCCAGAACCATAAAAAAAAATCCAGCGCTCAAACACAATAGGCATACTCATTATCCGAGGAAATTTTAGCCCACAACCAAATACTTTTTTGTAAACTGGTGTCCCTGTTCTGCACTGGGGAGTTTGGCTCCACTGAATCATTTCAGTTTTTCAGCTGAATGCTAGACAGCCAGTAGCTCGAGGCCAGTGTTCGTGTGGAGGGTGTTGTGAGGATTGCGGCGTGGGCGGGTGGAGGGGTGGGGGGGGGGGGAGGTGGGGGGGTGGTCCAGGCGGGCGGGGTGGGAGCTTTGTTCATTACAGATATGCTGGCTGTAGATATTCACAGCCTGAGCAATTGCAATAGTCCGTTAAACCCGCCAACGTAGAAGTTATACAGAAGCAAAAGACTGCGGATGCTTGAAGTCCAAACCAATAACAAAATTACCTGGAAAAACTCAGCAGGCCTGGCAGCATCTGCGGAGAAGAACACAGTTATCGTTTCGAGTCCGTATGACTCTTCAGCCATACTTCAGATGCGTCATAGGGACTCGAAACGTTAAATGTAATCCTCTCCGCAGATACTGTCTGACTTGCTGTGTTTTTCCAGATGTTTTTGTTTTTGTAACGTAGTGGTTATGATTGCTGCAAAAGCCAGACTGTCTCGACAGATTACCGACATGTTTCTCCCTCACCAACTCTTTATTACACTGGTTTGCAATATTTGCGGGCAACATTCTGTCATGTTCTTCTTCTGAATTGGCTATATTAACCAGACACACTCCCACGATTCATTGGCCTGGACAACTTTAATCTCCAAAAGCATTATGTCAGTATTATAAGGGTGCAGCGACTATGATGCTGCTGCCGGCATCACCACAACGCCAGGTGCTTCCTGTCAGTTATGTACAACAGCAAATCGCGGAGCAAGTGCTCTTTGATTCTGCAGACTACGAGCGGTTTAGGGACTACACACAAGCATATTAATTATTAATTGCCACTTCGAAAAAAATCGTTGCAACAAATATCCCTGTGGCCTCTCATGCTCTCCAATGCTCGCGCTAAATGATGGCAACATATTTATTCAACTGATTGGCAATATTTCCCGAAGAAGGTGCATTTCTGCAGCAGAAAGAGAATGATTGCCGAACGGCATTGTTCCAACAGAAACGGTCATGTGAAATTGGGAAAATCGTACAAGTAATAATGGTGGTCTCTACACATCTGATTCTGGTGATAATGGTCATCACATAACTGCTCTTTAAATTGAGCATTTGACAACGCAACCTAAATCATTCAGTTTAGCTTCTTGAATCTAAAATGCTTTCACTAACTTCATATGTGGAATATCCGAAAAAACCCACTCCACATCTATGAAAAATGAAACTTGTTCTGGGGCTGCAGACAATCCACTGAAATTTATAACATGCTGACACCAAAAAAAAAAAATCCAATGCAAACACACAGCGCCATCACTGTAAGCAGAGTTAGTTATCTGCGGAAATTTTAAAGTGGGTCCTTCCGCCTTGGGCCTTGGAGAGAGGAGTTGGAAATAGATCTTTGCGTTGACTATAACTTTCCTATGGCGAAAAGTCCTCTAGAAAAAATATATTTGGCAAAAGGAGTAAATGTTATATGAGGAACAAACAATTTCAACGAGAGTTTGATGAATGTCTGGAAAAAGCTGCCTGAGAAAGCCGTGGGTGCAGGTTCGATCGAGGTATTCAAAATGGAATTGGATTGTAGCCTGAAAAGAGAGATTGTCCAAGGTTACAAGGATAAGGCAAGGAAGTTGGAGAAGGTGGAATGCTCTTTCAGAGAGGCAGTACAGTCTCGATTGTCCAAATGACCTCATTTTGCACTGTTAAGACACTGTGAGAATGTGACCTATTATGTATAAATTTGAAAAAATGACATATGCCTTTTCACGTGATTTAAAACTTACTTCACTTTTGCAGGAAGACTAACAGGCCTCGACATCTCTGTCTTAAATTAGAGACTTTTATTCTGAAACTGTACCCCGTGCAATATTCCACAATGAGGGAAATCAGCCTCTCCTTTTCTACGCTGGATTTGCTCATAGAATCTTAAAAGTTTCAAGTTGACCAACTTTCATTTTTTTTTTCTAAATTCCAAGGAGCTTTGGGTCAAATTGCTCAACATTTTTTCATGAAACAACCCTTTCCATCCAGGAGCTAAACAAATGAACCTTCTCTCCACTGCCTCAATGCAAATATGTCTTTTCTCCAGGAAGATGGCCAGTACTAAAAACAGGATTCGCCTAGCCATTAGCAACTAGCCGTGTGTACATTTATTATCCAATCTTAATGCAACAAAGGCCAATATTCCTTATTATGTCTTTGTTCCTTCCTGTATTAGCATACTGACTTTTTCCGATTCACCAGAACACACAGAATCCCACACATGGCACCATTTTGCAGCCTCTATCATTGGAAAGAACGCCCTGTGTTTGTAGTTTTCCTGGTAAAGTGTACCATCACACGTTTTTCCACACCTCGGGAAAGGGGGTCAGGGAAGGGAGGAATTTCACTGGGTACTGAAGGGGATCTGGTCGATTGAGGGCCTTTCAGTGGATGGCGAGTCCGTTCAGGGGAGGGGCAGACTTGCATTGGGTGGGAAAGGACATAAGGGATATAAGAAGTGTTTAAGGAGTGGGAAAGGGGATAACTGAGTGGCAGAGTGTTGCAATGCAAATTGAACAGGGTCAGGGAGAGTAGAAGAGTTTCAATGGGCGAGGAAGGGGTACAGGACGTGTGGAATAATTACTCTGGATAGGGAATACGGTAAAGGAGAGCAGGAGAGTTTCATTGTAACGAAAAGTCAGTAAGGGTGAGGGTAACAGTTTCAGTGGATCAGAAAGGGGATAGAGATGACAGGGGGAGTTTCAGATGCTGGGGACGCGCATTGGTTCAGTGGGTACGGTAGCAGGGGGAGTCGAAGAGGTTAACCTGTCAGTGGACCGAGAGCATGGTGAGAGGAAGATTTTCAATGTGTGGGAGATCGGGAAGGGGAAAAATGTCACTGTATGAGGAATGCCCTATTCGGGAGGGGAGGGGGGGGGGATTTGGGGATGATAGAGACCCAGTGCAGAGGGAAGGGGCCGGGAGGAATAACTCGTGTCTTTCTCCGGAACACCTTGAGCAACCAGATATACACTTCCATTCCCTGACCCTGCATCCACGCCCACTGGTTTCCAACGCCAACCTCTGATTCCAAACACTGAAACATTTAGGCTTCACGTGATCCCTTTATCAATCAACTAAATGACTCCACTTAGTGCATTGTGAATTTTATGTGGGACCAAGGATACGTTTCCCTGGATTGGCAATTGGACCAGCGAGATGGAAGAGATTCACTGATCGATAATGGGATAATCCAGAGGTGCTATGACTCAGTGGGTGTGGCCGCTGATAGGGGTTGTGGAGTGTTTGCGTGCTGTCAGATTCGGATTTAACAGAGAAAGGGGCGATTTCGTGCTTAGGGCTCTTGGGGTCGAGTTTCACAGAGTGGGAAAGGGGATCAAGTGGAGGGGGAATTTGTCTGTCGGTGCGTAATGCGCATATGGCAATGGAAAGATTTTGATTTGATATGAAATGGGATCAGCAGGAAGGACTAGTTTGACTGGTGCAAGGGTGTTTCGAGGAGCGGGGGGCGTACGAGTTTCAGTGGTTGGGAAGACGGTTCAATGGAATGGAAAGGGATTCGGTTTCTGTGGTAGGGGACAGGGAAGAACATCTTTGCCGGCGGAGAGTTGCAGTGCATAATGGAAAGCATCAGCGGTAGGTTAAGTTTCATTTGGAGTTGAAGTGTAGGGATGGGAAAGTGACATCGGAGTGGATGTTCTTCACTGGTAGTCAATCGGATCAGGGCAAGTGGGAGAGATTCAAGGTGTGTGTATTTTTGCTTATTTTTTCCCCATTCATCGCTGGCTCCGCCGGCATTGGTTGCCCCTGCATAACGACCTTTACCTGAGTAGATTGCTGGCATTTCAAAGGACATTTCAGAGTCAATCACGTTTTTGAGGGCCTGGGTTCGCATGTGGGCCAGACAAGGAGGGCAGATTTACTTTCTTATAGTGAGCCAGATGGGTTTTTCCGTAAAATCGGCAAAGACCTTATTTGCTGGTCAAGATTTTCAATGAATTGAAAGTCAAACTCCACCAGCTGCCTTGGTGGGGTTTGAACCCTGGCCGTCAGATATTCTCCTGGGTCATAAAAACAAAAAGCTAAAACAAAACAAAAACAGAATTACCTGGAAAAACTCAGCAAGTCTGGCAGCATCGGCGGAGAAGAAATCAGTCAACGTTTCGAGCCTCCATGGCCCTTCGGCAGAACTGCTCCTGGGTCACCAGTCCTGTGAGAATCCCATTACACGACCACTGCACTGAATGGTGAGACAGTGAGCGGGAACGTTGCACTGAGTGGGGATAGGTGTCAAAGGGAGGATAATTTTCAGTGCGTGAGTGATCAGCGGGGTTAAAAACGATTTTTATTTGCATTTGACAGGGCATCATAGTGAGGGAAAGAGTTTCTGTGGAATGCGGTTAATGGAGGTGGTCAGTGTTTCAGTTGATGAGAAGTGTTTCACATGAAGGGGCAGAGTTTCAGTTGGTGGGGGACTGTCCCAGGAGATGGAAAGCTTAAAGTAGGTTCGGGTGGTGATGAGGTCTTGGAAATAATTTCACTCCGTTTGCAAGCGTTTTGGGCATGTTGTCCAGTCTCTGTGGTTGGGGAAGTGTTTCAGGGGGAACGGAAGTGTCTAAGTGTTTGCGGGAATCGCGAGATGGGAAGTGCTTCCTTGATTTTGGAATGCCTCATGTGGAGGGAACAGGTTTCAGTGGGCGATTAATGGTGAGGGGAATAATTTAAATCCGTCGTCAATGTGGTGTATCGCAAAGTATTATATAATTGGGGAAACTTTGAAAAGCGAGACGGTAAGCATCTCAGTGAGTGGGGTTCGGTATCAATTGGAACGGAAACATTTCACTGAATTGTGATGGATATCAGGCAGAAGGAAGGGTTTTAGCGGGTGGGCCTGAGGTTCAGGGTTGGGCGATGCTTTATATGTGTTTGGATAGCGGTAAGGGTGAAGGTTGGAGGTTCGATGGGTGGGGAAAGAGTGTCAAATGCAGAGAGTTGTTTATGTGAGTAGGGATGTGAATTAGGCGGAGGGGAAGCGTTGCATTGGTTGGTTCAGAAATCAGGGCAGTAGAATGGTTTTGATGATTGAGGATCAGGAGAAGACATTAATTTCAATGGATCAATAAGCGGATCATTGGGGAGGAAATGATGAGTTTCAATGGGTGTTGATGGTGAATATTGTGGGGAGAATGCTTTCAGTTGTGGGGAAGGGGATTAAGGCGACGGGAGCTTGAGGATTGGTGGCGAAGAACATGCGCGGGCGTTTGATTATTCCAATAAGTGTGAAAATGTATCAATTTAAGAGGAAGGTTTTCACAGGTTGGGAATACGGTTCCGGGGGTAGTGCTGCATTATATGCAGAAGGGGTTCAGTGTGAACTGGATAACTTTACTGGGGGAGCATGCGATGAGTGCAAAGGGAAATATTACCATAGGCGTGGAAGGGGGTGGGTTTAAGCCGGAAAATTTCAGCGGTTGCAGAAATGGGTCTGTCGTTTAATGTTTCGGTTGCTCGTGAATCAGCGGTATTGAAACGTTTTTTGCATTATGGGAAATGGGCAAGCGGAGGTGGGAGTTTCAGTGAGTATTGAAGTTTGTGAGGGAGGGGTGATAAATTCCGTGCTTGGGGAAAAATATCATGGGAAAGGGAAGATTTACAGTCGGTGGGGAAGTCTATCAGGGCGAAGGGGAAAAGTCAGTGAGTGAAAATTTTTCGGAGATTCGGGAAAGTGATAAACTGGTGCAGAAGAGGCTCAGTGGATGGGGCCTGAAATCGGGAGAAGAGCCTCATTGGATGGAGATGGAAATCGGGGTATCAGCCTCAGTGTGTGGGGATGGAAATCTGCAGAAGAGTCTTAGTTAGTGGCAATGGAAATCTGGGGAAGAGCCTCAGTGTGTGGGGATGGGAATCGGGGAAGAGCCTCAGTGGGTGGGGATGGGAAGCGTCTCAGTGGCTGGGGATCGTCTCCGGGGTGGAAATTTATTGCTGGGAATTGGAATGGGTGAGTAGCTTCAGTGGGCTGGCATGGGAGAACGTTTCATTGGGTGGGGATGGGGATGTCAGAGTGGTTCAGGGGGTCGGGATCGGGGGGAGGAATCTCAGTGCGTGGTGATGGGGCAGTTTAAGTTTAGTGTGGATGCGTCGAGATTATCAATGCATGCGGGTGTGGATTGGTTGAGACATGTTCTGTGGGTCGGCATGTGAATCGGGGATGTGGGTTTTCATTGCATGTAGATGTGTGAAAGGGGCAGGGTGTCAGTTCCAATGGGTGGAGATGGCGATTAGAAGAGAGGGAGATTTTCTATGGGCGGAACAGGGAATCCAACAGAGAGCATGTGTTTCCACTTGTAGCGATGTGGATGGGGTAGCGATGTTCAGTGGGTGCGGATGGAGATCGGGACGGAGCATTGCATTGGGTGGGAGGAATTTCAGTGGGTGGGTTGTGGGAGTAGCATTTGTAGGTAGGGATTGGGATCGGTCTGTGGGAGTTTCAGTTTGTGGGTTTGGAGGGTGTGTATAAGTGGTTGTGGGTGGTAAAAGGGTGAGATTTCCAGGGAATGGGAATGAGGATCGGGTGGAGTGCCAGTGGTTGGGGACGGACGGGGGCAGTTCTTCAGTGGGGGCGAAAGTCGATCAGAGTTGTGGGGATCTTTCAATGGTGCGGGTGGAGGTTGATGTGAAAGATCTTCAGTGGGTAGCGTTGAGGATAAAATTTGAGATCCAATGGGTGGGGATGTGTATCAATGGGGAGTTCCAGTGGATAGGGAAGCGGTTGGGGCGGAGTTTCATTGAGTAGGGATGGGGATCTAGGGTAAGTGTTTCTGTGGATGAGGTTGGGGAGGGGGGGACCTTACCAGTGGGTGAGAGGGGGATCAGGAGAGAAGAAGAGTTTAAGTCAGTGGGGCTGGGAATCAGGCTGCCTGCAAGTGTCCAATACGTCGTGGTGAGGACCGGTGCAGGTTTCAGTGGGTAAGGATGGGCATTAGGAGAATGGGGTAATTTTCAGTTTCTGGGGAGGAGGACCAGACATTTCTGGGTGCGTAATTTGAATCAAGGAAATGGCAGCAGGTTTCCAGGGTGGAATAGGGTATCTTCAGTGGGAAGGATTGTCAGTGCTTAGGAAGGGGAGCATGCTGATGGAAGGAATTTACTGATTGGAGAACGGAGTAAGGAGGGGGCGAAGTGTTTCAGAGGGTGAGAAAGCTCTTCAGTGAAAGGGAAATGTTTCAGTGAGTGGGTGTTCCGTCAGATGGAGATGTTTCACTGCTATGTGTAGTGGATATTTTGAGGGGATGATTAGTAATGGTGCGCTTTTGGGATCAGGGTGTGTCATTTAAGTGTGTGCAAAAGGGCATCAGCGCGATTTGAATGTTTCAGTCAGTTTTAGGGGTTTCAGGATGAGAAATACAATGCCAGGACGTGCAGTGGGCGTTTAAGTGCGATGGGAAATGATTAATTCACTGGGCCATCAGTGGAAGTGAAAGGCATTAATATTGAGGATAAGCGGGGTTGGTGTTGAGTTTCAACGTGTGGGGAAGTGGGTTACGGTGAGATGGAGAACCTTACTGCATGTGAAAACATTATCAGGAGGAGGCGAGAAGTTCCAGTAGCTGGGGAAGACTACTACGGCGATGGAATATTGTCAGTGGGTGGGGAAAATGATCAGGGGGAGGAGAGAGTATCAATGGTTTGCGAAAGGCATCTGAGTGAGTGGGATGCTGTCAGTGGAACTACAGCATCTGTAATAGAGAAAGTTTCTCAATGGGTCTGGAAGGCGGATCGGGGTGAAGATTAAATGTTCTGGCTAAATGTTTTGGGGGTTAACGTTGAGTTGAAATGTTTCTATGATTGGGGAATGGAATAATGGGAGGCAAAAAATCTCTGCGGATGGACATGTGGGTCAGGCAAAGTGCAAGAGTTCCAATGGGTGGAGGTGGGCATCCAGAGCACAGGATGAGAGGAAGATTTACCGTTGGTGGGGAATCCTTGAGAGGGGATGTGTGTCATTACTTGGGCAATTAGATAAGGCTGATGGGATAAATCTTACTGATAAGGCTGTAGGATACGATGGCAGTGTTTCAGTCGGTGGGGAAGGACATCAGGGCGGGGTGAATGTTGCACTTTGATGATGGGTAGCAGGAAGACCAAGGTCATTCCAATCTGTGCATCAAATAATAAGGGCGAGCAAAACTGTTTGAACATCAAGGGCGGTTAATTGTTGTGAAATGGTTTAATTGTGTAGGAAAGTGGATAAGCGATTTTGAAGAGAGTTTCAATGGGTGGGAAAGCGAATCAGGTTAAAGGGTGACTTGCTGTGCATGATGAACAGCGATCAAGAAGATATCATGCCAGTCTGAATTTGGGGAATGGATTCTGGAAGATTGTGGATGCTTGAGGGAGGGGTCCGAGGAAGGGGAGTGTTAGAGTGGGTCGGGAAGGGTATCGAGGTTTTGATTAACTTATTTTGTGGTTTAGGTGTCAGGGGGAGGGGAATATTTTCAGTGGGTTGTGGGGATTCAAGAAATGGTGAATTGCTTCGGTCGTTGGGGAGGGGGATGAAATGGGATAAGATTCTCGGAGGTTGTGAAAGGAGAACAGGGAAACTGAAAAATAACATTGGGTGTTTGAACAGATCAGGGCGGGGGCAAAATTTTCAGTGTGTGAGGGGATGTGTCATGTTGAGGGGAAATTTTCTTTGGTGAAGAAGGTGGACCGAGGGATGGGGCAAGGCCTTCAGTTTGGGGGGAACGGAAGCAGGGCGACAGGAAAGTGATAGACTGTGGGGAAGTTGAATAAGGCGATGCAGAGTGTTATTCGACGGTGGGGGGATCAGGTCGTCCAAGGGAGAATGGGTGGTTTCGGGTGTGGTATAGGGAAACGGACGTGTTTCAGTGAATGGAGGAATCAAATGAATGGAGATAGTTTTATTGTGTGGGAATTTGCATAAGCCGGAGGTTAACTTTTCACGGGCTGCAGACAGGCATCAGTGCTTCTGTTTCAGGGGGACGGAAGGAGGGTCGGTCCGGGTTAATGGTTTCAATTACTGGCGAAATGTTTCGGGGGTGAGGGAGATGTTCCCTGGGTGGAAAAATGTATTAGCGCGGCTTAAATACCCTCATTGGGTTAATAACTGGGTCATTGGTACAATAACTTCTTCAGTGGTTTGGACAGAGCCCATGGGAGGGGAAAAGTGATTCCCATTATTGGAAAGGGCATCTTCAGGAGGTTTAGAGTTTCGGTGGTTTGTGAAGGGATCAGGGGAGGAAAGGATTTTCAGTGCGTTAGGCTTTCATTGAAGTGGAAGTGGGGATGAGAGAAAGTGGAGGAGTTTCAGTGCATAGGGAAGGGGTTTAGGAATGTCAATGCAGAAATGACATTGGGGTAAATATACATTTGCAGGAGCAATTTTATAGTTATTCTAGAAAATCACAAGATTCTTCCGATTTGCTTTTAATGACCTGAAAGTTTGAACGTAATGTACTTCTTAAAAGAAACCCGTGATTCGTGGGGCAACTTTCCCATGTCCCTGGACTAGGCTTTTTAATTTGTGGAGATCATTCAGAAGGAAACCAAAAAGAGTAATTGAACGAAAAGCTCAACCAAAGCATCAAGCTGGTGGAATGACGTTGGAACAAATTTCGCTAATGCTTATGAGCTGTACATACCAGTAAATATATAAAAAACATATTGAGCATGAGGAAGAGCTTCAGTGAAGTGGATATATGTATGAAACTGCACCTATAAATGGGTAGAATCGAGAATCCATTTAATATAAACAAAGTCGACATTCAAATATCACCACGAATGTAATAAAATGCTGATAGAGCAAGTCTGTGTTAATTTAGGAAATTGATGCAATATTTTTGTAACAGCGCACTTAGCAATTGTTATTTTAATATCTAATGCTATTAAGGCAATATGCTCTCATCTTTAGTTGCTATTTGTATTATAAATCTGTTTGAAACTCCACAATCTAATATTGTTAAAGCTATTTAAAAATCCTTATTTCAATTTTCGTTTTGCCTTTGGGGCATGGGTACTGCGAACTGCGTGAATCACTGGTTGTGTTTCCTTCTGTCGGCAGCAGATCCAGACTTGAATGATATTTTACCCTCAGTGCCACGCAATCACACATTCTCTGGTATATACTATTCTTCCTACGTGCTATTTCTGCTTCCACCAGGCACAATCTAAATAATACCATTTGAACTATAACGTTAACAATAGTAACGAGTAATAATTACATTACATATACACCCATTGTAATAAAAATCAAATTTTCAGTAGAAGACCAAAACAGTTCAATGATATCACTCACAGTTCAGTCGCTGTAGAAGAAAAAGTGTCAGAAGGGATTGCAACATCATTCCGAGCGCTGGTAGCAGCGGTGGAACATTAAATTTAAATATCTTCCTTTAGAAAATACTGAGCGCGCCTTCCAGCATCCTGTAAAGCCGCGGCCGACATCGGAATTAATTTCTTTACAGCAGTTCTAGCTGAAAGCAGTTGTTCCTTCTAAATAACCAAGAGATTTTTACATGTGTAAACAGTGAATTGCTGCCTGATAACATGCACCAATGACAAGTCATGAGGCCACACGAGATACATGGAAACTCTGTCCCATACATGACCCCATCAGAGAGGCCATTAATTCTGAAATGGAGATCGGTCATCGAACTGGCATCCAGATGATAGAATGATGCAAGAGCGGGAGCAGGATATTGGACTCGTTTGTGTACGTCGTTTCTTTTAAAGAGATCCCTAACTCAGACCCATACACATTACTTTAGCCAATGAATCTGCAAATTCGAACTATTGAACTCCATCTTCAATTGTCTGAAATAGTTGCTCTGGAATCTGGTTTGATTCTCCTTCCAGGCCGAGCTTTCAGCGCCTTAACCATGTGCTGCTTGAATTAATTTCTCCTCCTTATACCTTTTCTGCTTTTAGCAATTATGCTAAAATCTCTCAACTGTGGTATTCCACACAATTCCGAGAGGGAATATTTCCCTTCGTCTTCTTTTTTTCGAGTCTCTCTTTGTTTTAAATACCGTGGTCCCACATTTCAGATTGGTCAGGAAAGTCAAAGCCCATTCGGTTCAGCGTAATGTGGTAAACTGAATAAAAGGTTGACTTTTTAATAGGAAACAAAGGGCAATGGCCGATGCCCTTGCGAATGGAAAGTTGTCTCAAGCGAGGTTCGACAGGGCTCCGTGTTGTGACCCTTGCTGTTTGTGCTAAATATTAACCATTTGGACGTGAACGTGGGGGGCACGATTTGGAAATAAGTAGATGTCACAAAGATTGACCGAGTAGTGGATACTGCACAAGGCAGCTATATCCTCGAAAAAGATATAGATAGTTTGGTGGATTGAGTGGTAAAGTGGAAGATGGATTTTAACATAGAGAAGTGTGAGGTCATACATGTAGGGAGAGTGAAACAGTTACAAGGATTACAAAATAAATGTGAGCATACTAAGTGTAGTGGATGAAGTGAGAGGTCTTGGCATACAAGTACACAGCTCTCTGAAGGCAGCAGTTCAAGTTTTCAAGATTTTAAAAAAGGCAATGGAATGCTCTCCTTCATTGGCAGAGGGATAGAATATAAAAGTAAGGATAAAATATTGGAATTGTATGAAACATTTTTGAGGCCACAACTAGAATATTGTGTGCACTGCTGCTCACCACATTACAAGAAGGACGCAATAGCTCTGGAGAGATTGCAGAGGAGGTTTACAAGAATGTTGCCAGAGTTAGAAAAGTGTAGCTATGAGTAGAGATTGCATAGGATGGTGTTCCGTTGGGTTGAACAAAGAAGGCTGAGAGGTAACTTGCTTGAGGTGTACAAAATGATGAGGGTAATAAATAGAGTGTACAGGATCGAATTTTTTCCCTTAATGAGAATGCTAGAACAAGGGAACATAGAACCTGGGTGTCCTCAGGCTGGCATGGAAAACATGGTCCGAATGGCCACCTTATGTTCTTTAACTTTTCTATTGTTTTATGTTTCTGCCTCTGTTGGATTCTTTCATGAACAACTTAGCTCCAACAGGGAAACAGCTTTGCCACCAATCTCTCCACATAACAACATTTTCCCTCCCATAAGATCCTCCGTGAAAGGAAGAGGCCATGTGACTCAGCAAGCCTTCTCCGCCATTCAATATGATCATGGTTGAGCTGATTTGAACCTGAAATCCATTTCTCTGACAAGACCCACCAAAATAACACAGCTTGTTTGGCGATCAAATACATTGTCCTTCTCAGTCTGACAGATTTCCAATGCACATCAAACACGGCTGTCAGTGCAAGAAATTTCCAAAGCCCAAAATCGTTCTGAAATCAGAAATTACTGCGCATCTGCAACTTGGGTGAGGGATCCTTTATTTTTGAATATCGCTCCCTATTTCTCGGACTTCCCACGAGAGGGACGCCCTCTCATTATCTACATTGTGAGGCCTACCCCACTATTTTGTCGGTTTATCTTCATGATGTTAATTAGTTGCCATGGTATTTTCCTTACAACTTTCTCTTTGCTTTCTGCAGGACCTCGACATCATTGCGACATTACATTGACCAGAATTGTGCACAATATGCCAGCTGAATAATAGCAATTAATTTACAAATATATTAAATGATTCATTAGTTTTCAATTTAATATCCATTTTTACCAAACAATTACAGAGTATTTGTCCCAAACTCAATGCCACTTAGAAGGAATTATGGACATGCACATCGTCGTAGTTGTGTTCTTGTTCCCTTTCAAAGTAGTTAATTTTACACTTTGATGCCACAAAACGGAATGTTTTCCAGGATGCATTGCGTCTCACAAAAGCACAATAAATTCAAGCAGCTGCGCGTCTGGCACATCACCACTTTGCCTGTGCCCGTCTTATTCCTGTTGCTAATATGTCCACGATTTGCAACAATATGATGTTATGTAACCAGTTTATTTCTGTACCCAAACCTATCTTCCTTTTTAAAACATATTTGTAAAAAAAAAGATGAATGTTCTTATACTCGACCCCTCAGCGGAACAAACTCTCCCTACTCGGAAGATTATTCATTTGCGACAATTTTCAGCCGCCTCCTACTTGGTGAACCTACTAAGCTAGTTAACAACCTTGCTTCCTGCAATGCTTTTCGACTGGCTGTGAAAATCTGCAAAGAGTTTGGTACGCAAAATTGAAAGCCCACATCTTACAAATCGACAACATGCCCTTCCTCCGCAATTCCTGTTAATTCATCAAATAACTCACAGATTATTTAGACATGATTGGCCTTTAACAAATGATCTGGTTGACCTTGTTAATCCTTTTTTCTAGTGAGAGGTCTCTTCAATGTCAAAGATGTTAGAAAGATGAGTCCACTATTCCAAGAGTTTCCATCTACCCCTTCATGTACAACAGCGCAACAGTTGAAATAATTCATTTTTCGAGCAGCAGTACAATATCCAAAGAGGATGAAACATATTACTCAAAGCATCTTTACTTTAATAGTGTTCTCTCGACATGGAAATATTTTTCGCTGCTAACATATTTTTTTCTGCTTTGTAAGTAGGCGATTCTACATCTTCCCTTCATCAATCGCTTAAAAATGCACTTATTGATTATTTTGAGCCTTGAACTTTTTGTGCTCATGCATCGGTTCCTTCAAAGTAATTAGAATATATATATATATATATATATATACCCACACACATATATAGGTATATATATGTGTGTATATAGTATATATATATAAAATATATAAATATATGTATGTATATATCACATATATGTATATATATATATATATGTGTGTGTGTGTGCGTGTGTGTATGTATATTCACACATTTGTCAATATTTGTGTATATATATACACACATGCACACACACACTGTCGCGGAAATCGTAGTGAACACTCAGACCCAGGAGGTTTGTCTCGGAAGCCTTTATTAATCGTGATATCACGGAGGGCCCAGTAGCATACAAGGTAGCTAGCTGACACTCTGAGGAAGCATCAGAGCACACACGTATTTATAGTAGAAGTTGTACATATCACAGAGCTTGAAGGTGATAAGGCTGTCTAAGTTTCAATGATCAATTACATTGAGAATCATTGTCACACAATTAGTCTATTCTACGTTTATGACTATACAGGATATTGGGGGAAGCTCACGTAGTAATAAAAGTGAGACAGAGAATTGATGACCATTGCTTGATCCTGGGGGCAGACATCCCGTCTCAAGGACTCCCGGAGGCCTGCCCATGACACTCCCCTTTCTCCCCTCCTGCTCAATTAGCTGGCAGCTGCATGTGTGCCTGCTAAAACAAAAGAGGGAACTGTGCTGTAGCATTCCTCCATTGTGCTAACGAGAGAGGGAACTAGTATTCCATGATGGTGCTAAATGTTTAACCCTTAGTTGACCTGTAGATGTATTTTATTCTTCCACAATCCCTCCTTATTAATCTTTCAGATTTATACCAATGAGGAATAGTATCATCATCATCATAAGGGGGCTCATAACCATAAGGGAAAGGCTGATCCCTGGCAGGGTAAACCTTTTCTCTCCACCAGTGGGTTTCACTGGGGCCAGTGCGCATCAATTGAGGGACAACTGGAGCTCCTCCTAATCCAGTAGAGACACTGTTAATAACCTGGGAACAGCAAATCCGCAAAGCAATACATGCACAACACCCTATAACACATGTTACGACCAACCCAATTAAAACATATAGCAACCAACTTCCCCAACCGGAGAACCAACGTAGTATTACAGACCACCAAGAATCTTTTTTATAAAAATTACTCAAAACTTCCGTTTCAATACATAATACAAGTTAGATCACTTGGTAACAGCTGCTATATTGTTGCCGGATAATGTCTTTTACAGTGTGTGGCGTGGACCCAGTCTTCCTTCCCTTTAATCTTCAGGGCCGTTCGAGTTGTTAGCAGCAAAAGGTAGGGTCCTTTCCACCCTCTCATCCAATTCAGCTGCTGTTTTGCATAGAGGAAAATGAGTACAAGTCCAACATTTAGTCTGATTAATTTGCGAGGCTACGGCCTGCATTCGCTGAACCGCAGAATTGGTGTTCCATGCCCCCGCAAGGACCACGCAGGACAGGATCCAAATCAGAGTCAGCATTCTGACGGCTCAGTTAAAGTTCTTGCACAAGCACTTCCGTCCGAAGTCAGCGTCCGCTTGACGTGCGATGCGTGGATCCACAAGGGCGTACTTCAACCTTCACGGCCCTATGGGTGGTGAGCAGGACTTGGAAAGGCCCTTCCCATCGAGGTTCCAAACAGTTCTTTCTCCTGAAGGTCTTTACTAGGACTAGGTCCCCGAGCTGGTATTGATGGCAGTCTTCAATGGTGGGCTTTTTCTGAGCTTCTACTACCTGTATATGCAAGCTCTTGAGAGAATTAGTGAGCACTATACAGCATGTAATCATTCCCTCATCCATAGCGTGGATGTCCATTTCCCTAGCAGACCAGGATGGGGTCACTGGGAGGCGCATAGGACATCCCATTACAACTTCATAAGGAGAGAGGGAGGTGGTACGGTTAGGGTGAGAGTGCATAGCCATGAGCGCCAAGGGTAGAGCTTCAGGCCATTTCAAACCAGTTCCTTCACATAATTTAGTTTGTTTTTCAGAATACCATTTTGTCTTTCCATCGCTCCAGTAGACTGGTTGTGGTATGGCAGGAAAGGTGATGGTTGCATTGTAAGGCCTTCCACAGTTCCTTTATCACCTTAGCAGTAAAATGAACAACAATTTTACAACAACAACAGCATCATTTCGTCGGGTGGGATACGCCTCCAACCATCGCGAGAACAAACATACTAGAACTGAAACATAATTATATTTCATACATTTATGCATTTGTATAAAGTCCATTTGTAGGTGTACAAATGGGCCCCATGGCTGAGGTCCCGTACCAGCAGTCAATGTGGGCGTCTTGCCTGGGTTATGTCATTGACAAAGGTATGACAGGTATTACTAATACAATGCCTATTAGCATATTACTATTCTCTATACATTCAACATTCATTCTACATACAGGTGTTAAACCCCTGAGCTGGCAACCGGTCAAGTCATGATTCTTGCGTCGTGAGAGATTCAATAGATGCTCATTAGGTACCCATGAAGGGACTACCCCTTCTTTAGTCTGTCTTAAATTTTCTCCTGCTTGTTCCAGTGCCCAAGATCCATAGGGGTTGAAAACATCATTTCTGCTCGCTTCGTCTGAAATATTTTTTCCTATTTCAATTAATTTATTGATAGTCCCTGCATGACTTTCGAGAACGGTAGCCAGACTTTGGATTAACCAATGATGTCCCTATATTGAATATTGTAGCGGCATCATTTATCAGGCTGCGCTTAACGCGGTTCCCTCCCAAGCTTAATCGCATCTCACCATTGAACTGAACTGCTTCAGTCATCAACTGGCGCGTCATAGCCGTATAGAGTGCTTGGGTATGGGTTGAGTACCATTGGGGCAGGACGACACCGGATACATTCAAGACTACGGGTACCAGCTCATGGTGTACATTATCATACAAAACTTCTGATTAACCAGTACCAAACCATTCGTCGGTCCTGGATGCATAGTTGGACAAGATGGATCAGTCATTGTGGTTTGAGGGGCTTCAATTATCTCTATTCAGACTGCGAAAGTAGAGGTGGGAGGTGGCTGGGTATTGGCGGACCTCCCATGCTCGATCTGAAGCAAACCCTTACTACAATTTGAAAGCACTTGTTACTGTTACATTTATCATTCCCCGTTGCGAGTCATTCGGCACTGTCCATGCTGTACCAAAGTTCCTCCTGCTGTGCAGGATGAACAGTGATGTTCTCCGACCTTGTTGCCAGTACTGATAGGCCCACGACCAGGATCGTAGATCTGTGGAGAAATTAACATCGGCTTCCGTTCTCTGGGTTACCGCTTGGTCAATTGTCATGTATCTTTAACTGTGTGTAATGCCTCCATTTACTTCCCATTCTCATATCTACAAGTGTGCATGTATCACCTCCACAATTACTTGGTATGGTCCATTGTTACTCTTTGGATTTGCCTGTTTCCATATCCTTAATCACCTGTCGGTCTCTGACTTCCTCTCTCCACTCATGTAATTGCCTACGTAATTCCCTTACATTGTCCTGTATTTTTCCTTTCTGTGGCCCTACACATCCTACTATAATACCTTCAGGTAATTGCATGGCCCTTACCTGTTATCATTTCAAATGGGGTGAACCCGGCGGTCCTGCTTGGGATAGCCCACGGCGCATTAGAATATTGGGCTGTTCCCTGTCTCTTGATTGATATTTTTTTTTAAAGTTCAGTTCATCCTTTCCACCATCCCTGGACACTGGGGGTGGTAAGGAATATGGAATTTCTGTTTAATCTCCATAAGATTACACACTTCTTTAATGTCTCTCCCTGTGAAATGAGTTCCCTGATCTGAATCCATTTGGGTAAACTCCTTCCAGTTTACTCTTTCCTGCTGCTGTCTCATGTCAGGCCTCAATTCCTTAAACAATTCAACAATGCACCTTCTTATCCTATCTTTGAATGGCTCAGTATTTTCACTTCCAGTGATGGTTCTCTCTGGGAACCGCTTAACTCTGCCTGTCATCAAGGTGTTAATCCTGTGGTTTTACTTTTTGTAGCTTGCAGGTACATTAATATAGTCAGTAATACATCTATTTAGCCTTTTCCCAGCTTTCCCTTTACCTGTATCCATCTTGTGGTAAATTGTTGTTAAGTATTATTTCTCCTTACATTTCAATTCTTGAACTACAGATTCCTCCTAGTTTTACCTCTAAGTTTTCTTTCCTGACCATGGTCATCCTAAAGTTCTCTATTCAGTTTCTCTATTGTCTTGGATTGTTTAAAATGTTTGAACACTCTTTAGGCCATATTAACTATTCCATTTCAATGGGGATCTCTGTCTCGAGATCTTTGGTTATCTCCCCCTGGGCAGTTCCAATGCCTCAGTTGATGGCCAGATTATCAAATTAATTTCCCTTAAAACAGTTTGTACATTATGTCCTCTTTCCCTGACTCATTCTCCCACTTTCCTCATAACAGTTTACATTTGCAACAGCTACCATCTTATCTTGTTCAGGTTGCCTGGAGAGATTTTACAATCCAATCAAGTATTTTCATAACAGTTTTAAAACAGAAATCAGGTATTGACATGTTTTGCTCCCTTTTCTTCTTCACAAAGATTTTATTGTCTTAAAAGTAACCCAATAACTTGTGTCTGACCCTTTTCTTTAGAATTATCCCAGATTCATTAACTCGGCCACAAATTGGATTTCTGCCAAACTTTGCCAAGGTCTTGAGCTTAGCCTCATATTTTGGGAACAGACTTATAAACACAAAAGCTTGGAGCATTTGAATTAGTGCCAATTGTTGTCAGAACTTTTAAAATGAAAATTCCCTTTTGAGAACGTTATCAAGAACCAAACCTCGAATTTTTAAACATTGAAAAAACTGTAATTTACACTATCAAAATTAAAACAATCTCTTGTTCATGTGTAATGATTTGTATCCAAGTTATAATTTGCGTATGTTTATTGACACGTTATTTATCTTAAATAGCATCCTAGTGATTCAAAAGTAACCTGTTAAATTGCACTGCACTTTACATCTCAAGATTTTCCCCAATTCAATTTTCAGTGCTTTTGGGAAGCAGATTTCCTTAAATATTTAATTCATCTCTTCATAAGAAACCCTTTTTTATCCAATGGAACCACCTAGACCTTGTGTTTATGCCTTTTCGTTTCCCTAGAATCTTTCTGAATTTCAAGTAATTTCTTTTTCTCAGAATTTTAGAATACTAACTCGTATGTATTAATTCCAATCATCTTGGAAGCTGATGATAAGGGTTATTCCCTACTAGTCTGCAAGGGGGGGTGGTACAAAGGTCGGTTCATCTCAAACAAAGGCAAGACCTGTTTTATCTTTACACTACATTCAAATTCCGATTTTTGCCAGAAATCTCAACTCAAACCTTATACTCAAAACTTTGGAGTATTTGAATAAACTTTTCCTTTAATCTAATATGGGGCTTTCGACTCAAGTGCTCAACTACACACACAAAAGGCAATTCAGGGAAGAACAACTACACACACACAAGACGATGCAGGGAAGAAACCACATTAAAGTTCACATACAAATGCTTCATTGCACACAAACAAACACATAGATAAAGGTATGTATCGATACTCCTGTAATATCGAACTTAACTCAAAACGAAGTTTCGAGTAGCAGTGGGGGAATAAAGGGATCTTTAAGGCTCCACCTATAGGGACCTTCAAGTTGACAAAAGCTCACATTTTCTCTGCTGCTGCTTGCAAATTGCTCATTAACCCCCTAGGGGTAGCCTCTCTCTCTCTCTCTCTCTTCAGCACAAACAGCCCTTGTAACTTAGGTCAATTCATTTTTTTTTAAGTTAAAGAAAATTCAGTAGTGGACTATGTACCTCCCTTAAAACATATTATAAGCGCTCAAATCTGTCCCGATTAAAAGTTCCAGCTGGTGGGAAGCTCTCTCCTTTACTTTGAGTCCATCTAACCCAATCAGAAACATATTGGACATTTTCAGGACCGTAATGGACACAAAAGAATAACACAGAAATTACTTACGTTTCACCTCCAGGGGATTCGAACCCCCTGGGTATACTACTACCACTTTTTTTTTTCGTTTTCTTACCCATCTTCAAAGTTCCTGGTTTAAGCTACGGTTTCGCCGGTTTCGGTTTGTTCTTAGTACTTTGAGAAGCGGGGGGAGTGGCAGAGCCCGCTCTGCTGTTGCGATCTCCCATTTTTCTGAAAGGAAAACACAATTAACAGCGCGGCGCATTTCCTACCCTATGCGCTCCCCGGTGTTTAAGAATTCCTCAACAATTCCTCCAAATCCTTGGGTCTTTCAAATCCTTTCGGTCGGTAGCTACCCTTTTTGCAAGCACTCCCCCTTTCAGCTAGGATGCTTCTTCGTCCCCCTTTCACCTCTCCAACTTAAGAGGTAGCTGGGAAGCTATTTAACTGCACTCCCCCTTTTCAGCTAGGATGCAGATAGCACTCTCCCTAACTTGGGAGAGGTATTCCTCCCTTTTTTCCGCGAGGGTTCTTTTTTTAGAGATCCGACGGCCCAGGATTTCAATCACCTCTCTAACTTAAGAGGATACTGGACTTCAGTCGGATCCCACCTTCGTCGCCAATTTGTCACGGAAATCGGAGCGAACACTCAGACCCAGGAGGTTTGTCTCGGAAGCCTTTATTAATCGTGATATCACGGAGGGCCCAGTAGCATACAAGGTAGCTAGCTGACACTCTGAGGAAGCATCAGAGCACACACGTATTTATAGTAGAGGTTGTACATATCAAAGATCTTGAAGGTGATAAGGCTGTCTAAGTTTCAATGATCAATTACATTGAGAATCATTGTCACACAATTAGTCTATTCTACGTTTATGACTATACAGGATATTGGGGGAAGCTCACGTAGTAATAAAAGTGAGACAGAGAATAGATGACCATTGCTTGATCCTGGGGGCAGACATCCCGTCTCAAGGACTCGAGGAAGCCTACCCATGACACTCCCCTTTCTCCCCTCCTGCTCAATTAGCTGGCAGCTGCAGGTGTGCCTGCTAGAACAAAAGAGGGAACTGTGCTGTAGTATTCCACCATTGTGCTAACGAGAGAGGGTACTAGTATTCCACCATGGTGCCAACTGTTTAACCCTTAGTTGACCTGTAGATGTATTTTATTCTTCCACACACACATTTGATATGTATATATATATATATATGTGTGTGTGTGTGTGTGTACATATATATATATATATATATATATACATTTTTCCACCGAATTGCTTCGTCTGAAACACAGAACTTTAGTGCAACTTCTTTCAGCAGCACCATATCGACCGTTTGATCGTTCTTCACTGTTCTTCTAACATATTGTTAAACATATCATATTCTAGACACTTTAGGGATCTTTCACCCTCCTTGCAGTTTCTTATCATGTTCCCCAGCCTTTGTTAGTATTTGAAAACGGCCGATATTGTTACCCTTTAATTTCACATGTCACTAAATTTTGACGATAAATTCCCTCTCCAATTTGTTGTGTGTTATTTGGGAATTTATAAAACAGGTTGAACTATTTTACCTTGCTCTTTCTGCTTATTTGACCAAAATGATTTACGCTACCAATGCTCTTCTATTCTGCACTCCTGTAGAATTCTCATCTAATTCCTGATCAATATTGCCCTCACATTCGTTTATCTCAACTCTATCCGCTCAGGGTTTACTGCAAACAAAGGCACGCAGTTCCCATCGATGCACACGTATTCTGTTATATTTTCAATATCAGCAACTCATGTGGCACCTTCTGCAGCAAACCCGTAAATCGTTTTTGGAAAATACCTGAAATTGACAGGTAGCTATCCCATAACACCCTGTATTCCTTCATTATTTAAACATTTTATTGCTGCCCTTACGACACTATTCCTTGTCGTGTTGCTGCTCCTTTTCTCCGTTGCTGGTCCTGGTCTCCATGCGCGCTCATATATTTTTGACTCTCTGCCACAACAATATTTAAATGCATTTCCTAGCACTGATCCCTGGCAAGATCTACGGAACAGCAAAAATAATCTTGTCTCTTCTCTCAGGACGAGGCTATCGTAGGCATCTGAATGTATTTCTCCTCCATCACGTGGGGAACCACGCACTCAATTGAACTATCTTCTTGGTTCTCTATTTCCTCGCACGCAGCACTGGGAGTAATCTACAGATCATGAACTTTGAAGCACCGTTCTCACAGCTTCTCCTTGATGGAAATTTGTAATAATGACCTGTGTCATTTATCTAGCTAGGTCACCTGTGGCAAATTGGACCATTCCTTCTACTTGTCTCGCCGTCCCAGAATTTCCTGCACCCATTCCGCCACATTAATTTCTTTGTTACCGGGGGGACAATGCAAAATGTGGGAACTACGATGCTGGCTGGAGGAATAACATTCTACTCTACTTAATATCAATTCCCCGATAACTTCTAGATTGAAGCACGTTATCGACCAACACTGTGCAGCCCATCCCAGAACACGGTCTAGGGATGGTTTCTGACATGCAGCTCAACGAAGTGTCATCGCCCTCAGTGATAGTCATCAATTTTAAAAGGTCAAATTGAAGACAATTGCGGAAGCAGTGATTTAATACCGCATGACATAAAATTTTAGTTTGTGAACAACTCTATTGATCAACATTAATGATTATATTGTCTTAGTTGGAGGTGAAGGGATTGAATATTATCACAGCTTAGGTACACAGTAGGAATTTAGTAATGCAAAGAAATGAAATGAACAGGGTTAGAATGATGAAAAAAGTCTGTCAAATACATTCAAATTTACTTTATTCCTGTTCCAAGAGTGGCGCACAGAGGAGCAGCGTTTGCACCTTAAACCATTCTCTATTCTGTACTAGCAGTTGCTTTTCTGCATTCTGTATTAATATTTCTTATTCATCACACAGATTTCCCTCGTTTCCGGCACGCACTAACATTGAGGTCGGCAGTAATGACCGCACAATGAAGGCAGCTTCTACCGTATAGTTACGATAGTAAATGCTCCTTTTCAGTCCTCACTGAGCAGAGCATCAGCATTTGACCTGTTCAATTTAAAAGTGTCCACATCTGTTTTATGCACTGGACTGCACAACAACCGAAAGCAGAACTAAAGATAATCCTCCTTTATTTTTCGATCTATTTCCTTTGAGGTGGTTAAAAAGAGGAAGCAAGTAATTCTTACCGAAGTTCCAATTTGCTTCCCGTCGTTACATCTGCTACGGGTTTCCTGGTCTGTAAAATATCTGCAAATGGAACAACGGGATTTAGCAGTACAGACGAAAAAGATACCGACTTTGTCACAACTACTGCCCTCAGCCGAACGAGTACTAAAAAAAAGAACTTTCAATTCCAGTAATCATTTCCAATGAATATTGGATATCATTCCAAGCTCCGGGCAATTCCATGCAAATAATTGAATCAAATCATGGCAAATGGATCCATGCATTATATTAACGCTAGCCATTTTCTCTTGGATATAATTACGTGAAGCACAGACATGTTTCCAATTTCAGGGACTTTGTCTTGCTTATGTCTGAATAGATTAATGTACAATCGCTTAATGCACGGGTTCCTTTAAAATATCGGTCCACACTTGTTTGTGTTGGGTGAGTTGACATGTGAATGACACTTGTTGATGTCAGTCACAAACCGGAAGCTCTTTAAAAGAACATTACACAGACTCGTTTATTCACAGACAGAACTTAGCTGAACAATTCCAACCTGAAAGTTACACCCTCTGTCTTAAAATGACCAGTTTAAAAGGAGTCAATTTTAACCTTTGAGAAAGTATCGATGGCATACATTTGATCTAGATTTCATGTGTATAATTATTATATAATTCGATGTACCCACCGCAATCTCAAACACATTCCATCAATAAAGCAAACGGGAATATGGTGATTATGGAGGTGAATTTCTCCAGAGGTAATCAAAATATTTTTTTTTTTTAGCATTTATGCGAGTATAAAAAGTCTATTGAGAACTTTAGTTAAGAGTCGGAATTTCTGCTGAAACTCAAACTGTTTAACTTTACTGCTCGGAACTGCATTTTTTTGGTCCACTGATACTAGGTTCTTGCAGTAAAACATGCGGGAGAATTCCGGAAAATAATTTGGTTACAATAGCTTGATCTATTTGGTTATAGCTGTTAGATTGTGAGGGACAGGTCAGCGGTACAGCCTCGCACCAATGAAACATTTGTTTTTCTCACCTGTGATTGCATGGGATTGTCCCATAGAGAGGAGAACGGAAATTTCAGGGTGATGGCGGACTGGGTGGAACTGTCAGTTTGATGTAGTGGAAGGGACGGGGCAGAAACGATTTTTCTGGGGCATATCATTAGAACACCAATGACAGGTTCAGAGGACGAAGGAAATTGGGGGCTTGAAGTCGCAGGAGGGGGAGACAACAAATCTACAGGTATGGATCAATGTATCCGATTCAAAATCAATCAGTAAATTCATGTACAGCTGGAACCACAATCCTCCCTGTGTTTTTGAAGTGAAATAGAAGAAGCCATGGAGAATGAGTCACTTTTTCGGGACTAATTTCTAGACCAGTGTAGCATTAATGTTGTTGTTCATAAAAAGAAAACAGAAGGAACAAGTATGTGCAAATACAAAGCCTTGACTTGCTGTTATCCAGTCACGGGAATGCACCCTGAAAATAAGTCAGCTGCTTAATTGCTTCGAATCAACCTAAATAGTCATATTTTAACGGAAACCTGAAATTACCGGGAGTAAAGGCGTATCTGGAGAATTAAAGGTGCCTGAGGATTTAATGCAGATCAATGTACGAACACAGAAGAGGTGCACTACAAAGTTACCGTTCTTATCAAGAGCCATGCATCGGATATCACATTTACCAGACGCTACTTCGAATGAAAACAATCTCAGCAGACATTTGTATTTACTATGTAATTCCTTAAAATCGCTTGTCAACGGTGATAAACATGAATTGGAACAGAATCATTCCCTTCAAAACTTTGCCACGCAGTCAGCTGATTTCTCTTATGTATCTGGTTCTACCCAAACTGATGCACTCTGACAACTTTGCAGACAAACAGAATTCATTTAGCATGACATGGATATTGACAGCAATAAGGTTCCTGAGCAGCTTTAAACACTCGTCCAGAATGATGGAGCTTGCAGACAAAGAATCAGTGATTTTTTAAAATCAATATTGGCACTTACAAATGGACAACCTTGAAATTGTAACAAGGGATATTTGGCAACGAAGTATCATTTCATTTAAGAAGCACTGATTCGAAGCAAGAATCCGTGTTAGTTATGTTATACAAGTAAAATAATCTCATAATCCTCTATGAATGTGAATTCTGATGACTCCCCTACAAGCACTGTAACTTCCTCGGAACCATGTTGTTATTCTAAATAGATTAGGATGATAGAATCATAAGGCTTGTTATCAAAATAAGCCCATTCGGCCCCTCTGTTTCCCTCCACCATCCAACATGATCATTAATATTCTGGCTGTGGACTCAACACCACCGCCCTGTCTGCTCATCATAACCCCCTGCCTATAAAAATAAACCTGCCAAAACTGCGTGATCTGATTTGCATAACAAATGCTACCTTTAATAAATAAAGTAAATGCTGACTGAATCCAGATCTCCTGAAAAACCTTTGAAATTCATAGGGGCTTCTACGCTCACTCCAGAGACCCCTTCAAATTTTGTGAAATGCGTGAATTGATTGTAAATATCGACAAACAAACAAAATGTCGTCAACAAATCAAGAATAGAGATGTCAACATGCTGGCAGTCACTCACGATTTTGTAGAACAATTGGTGCACCTTCTCCTTCCCTGTTATTAGAACACTGCTCCCAAGGAACCAAAGGTACACATGAAATTAATCCCACGGTACCATGACATAATGGAAAAGGAATGGGACGCTCCACTGTCAGCGTGTCGCTGACTATCTCATCTAAGATAAAAGAGCGGTAACGAGGTGATATATCATTAAAAAGTTGCACTTAGTGCACAGAATTGGATATCAAGTCTTACCAAGAACACAACCTCCAAAGAGTAAAGAAGAAGTCAACTTCCAGACACCTGGATATCTCAACTCCTAAAAACGGTGCATGTTATTTGAATGTACAAGTTTATATTCTTCCACAATATTGTTCTGAAATGCTTCTCGACTCTCCCCAACACTTCAGGAAACCTGTCACCTAATGGTAACAGAGCTGATGTTCTCACGGACAGTGTTGGAGAATTAAATGGTCACCAAGTTCTCAATAATAACAGAGATAAACCATCTAGAGACATAATCAAGATTCATGAGGAGCTACAGTAGTTAAATCAATTATCAATCAAGTTCAGCAATCCATGATTGTCCGAACAATTTGTTATCCGTAACACCTAATATTATTAAAAGGTTATATTGTGAACATAAATTGCAAAAATCAAGGCCCAGATTTAATGTTCGCTAATTATTGTACTAGCAAAAGCTGCACAAAGGAATGATGTAATTATAGATACCATGGGCATCATTGCCGATGAATGTTGTGCGCCTCAAAGGTAACATGTTGATGTGACTGTCTGCATGCTTTTGTGAATACAGTAGTGCACTGCTAACCTTCATAGAGCAATGGTGAACATTGAATAATTCGAGTCCTAATGGATACAATAATTTTTCCCTATTGTAGAACACTGCCCGTTGCGCTAGCTACTTTTATAAAACAATTCCCTCCTTATCATTCGATCACTAGGATCTACATTGTTAAACATTTATAGCATAATGCCTACCTCCACCTTCAGAAAGCCTTCATAAACTAAGCCAGCGGCTTCAACTGGTGCAATATGTGCGTTTCTCTACAAAGGTTCATGCCAAACGCAATATTTTAGCTGTTCCAAGATCAATAAGAAATGTTGGCAAAGCTCACACTGTGACTCATAAACGACCAAGTAGCGGAAAGACAGAAAGAGAACAGAGGTGTCAATAATTGACTTTTTGCAAACAGGCTGAGGTCAGGCATATATCGGCACCATGAATAAAATAATGGGCCGGCCCTTGATTGAACAACATGTAAAGTTTTATACGTTAAAGCAAGACTGTATTGTAACATGATATAATTCCGTTCAGCCGTGGAATCTTGCAAATAGTGACAGAATCCGGCGTCGATATGTATGCAGAATTGATCTGTCAGTGTCAATTTTACATAGTGTTTGTCACGAAACCATGTTGTGCACCTAACCACAGTGACCATGCCTTACTGAGATTATATGTCAGTGCAGAGTTGAAGTGAGTGTTGGCCCAACCAGAGTTGAATACTTGACACCACAGAACATTGTTCAATGTGAGATTCGGTCGGTGTAGACTTGTGCCAACTGATAACAAAAAGCAAGCTTTATTTTGAAATCATTATTGTAGCCTACTGATCTCATCACTGCGTAGAAACGTTCTATATTGTCACTAGGAGTAGGTTAATGTTTGTTAAAAATGTTGAGTGATAATTGTTTCAAGGTAAATGTATTGTCTGACATTATTGAACTCCTCCAGCAGAGGATGATGCTGCTTATTTAATTACTTTTTTGGAAACTATCCCTGCATTCCATTTTTCCAGTCATTCACTTGCAAACCTACTTACAAACAATGAACAAAACAAGCGAAATTCAAAAGGTCTAAGCCACTCTGCCCCTCGTTCTTCCTCCATCATTCCTTAACACCATGGCTGATCTGAATGAACATCCGGCTTACTACTGTGCTGTTCACCCCGTTCTTTTAAAACAATTTATCAACCTCTGCCTTCAATAAACATTCAAAAGGCGCTGCTTCCAATGCGTTTTGAGGAAGGGGAGTCAAAGTCTCACTGCCCTCTGCGAAAAAAAAAGAAATACATGTTTCATCATCTCAATCTAAAAGAAGTGGATACCTTATTTTTAAACAGTGGCTCTTAGTTACAGATTCTCTCACAAGACGAAACATCCTGTGCACATCCACCGTGTCAAGACCGCTCAGTATCTTAAGGGTCACAGTCAAGTCACCTCTTAGTCATCTAAATTTCAGTGGATACAACCCAACACTGTCGAATCGCCCCTCAGAAGGCAGCCAGCCCTTTCCTGGGATTAGTCTATTAAACCTTCTCTTAAATGTTTCTAAAACATTTACATCTTTCTTTAAATAAGGAGGACAATACTGTACACAATTCCCCAGTTCTGGTCTCATCAGTGACGTGTGGAGATAAAGCATAAGCTCCCTTCTTTAGTATCAATTTCATCTAACAATAACCGATAACATTCTGTTTGCTTTAATAATTATTTGCTCTACCACAATGCGGTACATTGGCCGTTTCCTCTTTAAACACAGCACAAGTTACTTCGACAAAATAGTCCAAAAATGTGGTTAAACAGGGTTTTCCATGCACAAAACAATGCTCTGCCTGATTGCCCTGATGTTTCCCAAATGCCCTGCCATGACATCTTCAATGATAGTTTCTAACATTTTCCCTAAGTTAACTTAACTGGCCAATAGTACTCTGCTTCCTGTACCTCCCACGACATGACTCCCATTGGTATAAACAACTTAAATTCGCAGCTTTAAAATCTAATGGAACCTTCCCGTATCAAGGACATCTTGAACAAAATAAAAACAATGCATCTGTAATCTCACTAGCTACTTATTTAACTGCACTAATGTGAATTACATCAAGACCCGGGCGCTGTCAAGCCGCAACTCCAAAGATTTATTCAGAACAAATTCCCTGCGGATTGTTGTTTTCATGAGTTGCTCCATCCCTCACATTCCTTGATTTAATGCACCTTCTGGGATCTTACTTGCAACATTCAAAATGAAGTCCGATGCTAAATACTTATTCAGTTCATTTTAGGTCTTGTGTTTCGATTATTAGTTTCCGAGAGAGATTTCCATAGGAATTAACTTAGTTAACTCGTTTCTTACTTGAGTATCTTTAGAAATTCTTACTGTCCGCTTCATATTTCGATATTTCATTCTCTCACAAAGGTGATCGTTTATATCCTTGTTCGTCTATTTTGTCATTCATTCATGTTCTGTCCATCCTTTCTAATATTTAGACATGCCACCTGCCTTTGCACAGTAATGTTTTTATTTTTACCCTTAAGTTTGATGTTGTCTTTAAATGTTTTTATTTTATTTATAGTTGGCCCAAGGATTGAATGTTTTCTTTATTTTTCTTTCTCGTTGGAATGCATTAATTTTGTGCCATATGATATATCGCTTTAAACATCTGCTGCTGCATTTCTATTGCCAAGTCATGAATCTCCTTTGCCAGTTTAGCTACCTCTACTTTCATGCCCTCATAACTACCCTTATTTATGTCTCAAATGCTTATCTTAGACAGCCCTTCTTTCCCTCAAACTGAGTGTATATTTCAATCAAATTATGATCGTAGCTACCTAGGGCACCTTCACTAAGATATAGGTAATTAATTATCTCTCATTTCACAGGGCCAAGGTCGAGCATAGGCTGAGGTATGGTTGACGTCGGAACGTGCTCTTCTAAGATACTTTCCCGAAAGCATTCTATGAATTCATCACCTAGGCTCTAATTCCCCATCAGATGGGTCCAAATTATTTAGATTATAACCGGCCATGAATTTGGCTGGACCTTTCTGATAAACTCTTATTGTTTATTACTTTGTACTTTGCCCTCTTGTGTGTTAAACTTTAAGAGATCTGTACGCCAAACCCAGAAGTGATGTGATGCCTTTAATATTTCTCATCTCGACCCAAACGCAATCTACTTCCTAGTTACCTGAACTTAGTTCTTTCCTTTCTATTTTGGTATCACCATTCCTCATCCGCAGGTACATACCTCCGTCATATGTCGTCCAGACGAGGTAGGTATGTCATAATAGTTACCGCATTCATGAATCAAATGTGTTTTTACAACAGTAAAAATCACCACCCTTACTGAGACTAGTTTTCAATTCCACAGTTTATGAATTGCATTTTAAATCCAACCAGGTCCATTTTGAAATTGAAACCCGAGAACATCAAAATGGTGATTCTGGATTACTCTAACAGTGACATTATCACTCGGCCCAGCCTACATTTAATGTTAACTTCCTAGATTGCTTTGAAATTATGCGTCAGCTCTCCGCCTATAATGTCTTTCAGGTTTTGTATTAGTTTAAGTTTTCGATGCATATTCACAATTCACTCACTTTAGATATTTCCTGCTATCTCACTCTATGTCCACATATGAAGAGGACCGAAGGTGCAGGAGAACACGCATGAAAGAGATACTGGGCCATTCTGAATTTGATTACTGAATGTCCAAAGTCAATCTACATGCATTAATGAAAGAATATGAGGTCCAGCGAATGGAATGATAATACATTTTTCCCTTTCTTATCAGAATACAGATTCCTTTCTAGTGGTATTAAATTATTGCGCTTTGAAATTTGTAATTTGCTTTCAGTGCAAAGTCTAGTTAAGAAAGTGGGTTTAGGTAGTTGTTGAAATGCAATTGTGCATTTCAATAAAAAGTGGAACAATGTTTCAATCTGAAAATTCCATGGAGGTCCCACATGGTACATGTTAATGGCTAAGGGAATGATTCACCTCAGAGTATAATGCAGATGGATTGTCTACAGCAGAAAGGGGAAGGAAGCTTCAAGGTCATAAATGCATCTTGCAGTTGAACATGTACAGAAAATATGTTGCGTGATACATGCAATTATTAATGTACCAGGGAAGTGATCTTACAGAATACTCAGAGGCCTGGATAGAGTGGACGTGGGGAATATGTTTCCACTAGTAGGAGAGACTAGGACCCGAGGGCACAGCCTCAGAGTAAAGAGAAGAACTTTTAGAACAGAGATGAGGAGATGCTTCTTTAGCCAGAGAGTGGCGAATCTATGGAATTCATTGCCACAGAAGGCTGTGGAGGCCAGGTCATTGAATGTATTTAAGACGAAGATACATAGGTTCTTGATTGGTAATGGGATCAAAGGTTACGGGGAGAAGGCGGGAGAATGGGGTTGAGATAAGTATCAGCCATGATTGAATGGCGAAGCAGACTCGATGGGCCGAATGGCCTAATTGCTGCTCCTATGTCTTATGGTCTTTGTGCGAACTGGGCTCTTCTTTATTTTCAGCGATTGAAAATGTCACATGCACATTCATTGATCACCATTTCACAGGCAATAAGTCCGCAATACCATTAAAATTGGAAAGTCTATGAAAGGAAGCCTATGATTTTACTTTACACCATATCTGCCAGCTTCATACCTCTTGATTTGTGCATGTTATATTTTTATTTTTATCCTATAAAATTAAGACATCATGCTCCAGAGCCTACCAGGGATTTCCATACTTTTATATTGATCGGACTTATGCTGTGGAACTGAATTTGCTGCGCAAACAGCATAATTTCATATAGTTCAGAGAGCAGCTCAATAACGCGATTTAAGATCCGGTTCCAGCAATATGTCAATCAACTATTGCACAAAATAATTCATAGCAGACTTCAGGTCGATCCCCGTGTTTATAGCACTTGACTTGAATATTTATCACTACTATCCCATTAACTGAATCTCTCAGTATCTGGAATTATCCCCCGTTGGGGAGATAAACGGGGGTTGGGAAGAGGAAGCAACCGCCTTATTGACATAACAATATTTGTGATTGACAGATGAGTCCACATGTGGTAAAAGATACAGCAGGTGACGGTAAATAAGTGACCACCAGAGTACTGGAAGCATAGAAGCGGGAGAATTAAATCTTTGGTTGTAATTGACAGTTTGGGTGTGGCAGAAAGCAGTTTGAAGCAAGGAATAGGAGGTGCCGTTTCAGATACCGGACGAAAGTGGGCATGACGAATGTCAGAGGGTAATATAAACGACTGGAGAGGTAGAACAGTCACAATCTCACCTCCAGCCGTTCAAAAATCATTTCCTCAGTTCGGTGTATAATAAAATTCAAATTAGAAAAGGAAATTAATGCAGGATCTGAATATTAATTTGTTTGAATTGATTAATATTTTACCATTTTTATTCTTCTGAAGGCAATTTGACCACATTCCCGTTGCATAATCCCAGCCCTTGCCATTTTCTCACAACATGCTCTGACCATACTCTTTCTGATGCTGAACGTTCAGCACTCGGCAAAGGACTAATTTGCAGGAACTCACATCTTCACCTCAATGAATTTTTGGCACAACACCATGGTGAACTCTTCTTCAGCTGCATTTGATTCCGTGCTCAGCTCCTTGGGAAGGTGTATGCCCAACACCCCACCCCCACCCCGTTCCACGGATACCTTTAACCACCTCCAGGCTTCTACCTCAACGTGGACATCTGCCTCTTGCATATTACGTGTTCTATATCTTTTTTGAGAGCTGTAAGTGTGTCATCATACAAATCAATTTCTATTGTCTTCTTACCCACTCTCAACTTTCTCCTTCTGAACTTGCTGCACTGCGTTCTCATAGTTCCAATGTTAACTTTGTTAGGAAACCTGCCGACAAAAGTGTTTTGTGGTTGTCTGGCCTACTTTCCTCTACAACATATAGGCTGAGCACTAAATCTCATACAACGCTTCCTTCCTCCCCTTCTACCATGACACCCGCACCGAAAATATGGCCATTGATTCCACGACTATCACTGTCCTCATCGCATCTGAAGGTATTCCGTCCAGAACTTCCAATCATAGTCTGCCAACCCTAGAACTCCAGCTTATACCTCCTTCCCAAAAGTTACCAACATGACACTTCAGCAGATCAATCGTGCCTGATTGTCCCTGCCTCACTCATCTAATTTCTTCCTATGTTGACTCCGTCCTCTCTCCCCTTCTCCAGTTCTTTTCCCTCCTACATCCGCGATTCCCCTGATACCCAAGGTCACATCAACAATTTTCACTTCCCTGGTCCTAACATCCTCCTCTTCACCATGGATGTTCAATAACCCTACACCTCCATCCGAACTAGTATGGCTTGAGTGCTCTTTCGCATCTTCCTTGAACAAGCGCCAGGGCTATCAACCATCCATCACCATCACCCGTCTGTCTGAATTTTTTCTCTCAATGAATAATTTCTCGTTTAACTTGTCTCAATGCATCCAAATAAAATGTGAGGCTTTTCGTTGCCTCATGTATACAGTTATGCCTGCCTCTTCGAGGGATCAGTGCAGAATTCCTTGTTCCAATCACAATCAGACCTCCTCACACAACAATTTTTTGAGGTACATCGATGCAGCTTCATGCTCTCGTCCTTATCTGAGATAATAAAAATCAATTTTGCTTCAAATTTCAACCCCTCTATCGCCTTCACATGTTCCATCTCCGACATTTCCCCTCTCCTCCTTAAATTCTCTGTCGTCATTTATGGTCATAGCGTGCCCACCAATTTTCATGATAAGCCCAGTGACTCTCTCACACAACTGGACCCATGCTCCTCCGCATCATGCTTCCTGTGAAGCCTCCATCCCATTCTCCCAGTTCTCTCAGCGACTTTGCATCTGTTACGATGATGCCACTTTCTAAAACGGCACTTCGGACATGTGTCCCTTCTTCCATCCCCGAGGTTCACCACCCACTGTGGCTCAACCGTTTCTTAACCAACTCCCGTGCCTCTGGCCTCACACCCCCGCTCCCTGCTAGAACCATGATAGGGCCCCCTTTTCCATTGAATTTGCACGAAACCTTCTCCCAATTCGAAGCATATTCCTGCACCTTTTTTGCCAGCTCCACCATGTAGCAACCACAAAAAACAGCTTCCAGTCGCCCACTCAGTCAGCATTCCGTCTGAAACATTCCCTCCGTGCTCCCTCCACACCTCGTCTATTACCCCAAATTGTCAGCCCCTTCCCACGCCATATTTCCATGCAATTGCAGAATGTGCAACACGAGATCCTTTACCTCATCACTCCTCACCGACCATCGGCACAAACGCTCCTTTCAGGTGAAGCAGCGCTTCATTTGCATCACCTTCAATTCGGATTACTAAATTCACTGCGCCAAATGTGGTCACTGCTACATTGGACAGACCAAAGTCAGAAGATTATTGCTTTGCCGGGCAACTTCAGTTTGTCCACAAGCAAGTCCCAGGCCTCCCTGTCGCTTGTCATTTCAACAAAACGTACTGTTATAACGCCCATATATCCATTCTTGGGCAGCTGCAATATTTCAGTGAAACCCAACACCAACTGGAGGAACAGGGTCTATTCTTCTCTTACAGCACCTTACAGCCATTCGCACTTAACATGCTGTTCAACAAATTCAGTTATTTAACTCTCTTCTCTATCCAAACCGCCTTTTTAATCTAATTTTCCGTCATTCACTGTTATTTCGTCAATTTATGTTGTAGTCATTTATCCATCGCTTTATACTTTATTAAGCTGCTCTGCTATCTTATTGTCCATTATTTTTCCGCACCACTGCCGCCCCCACCTTCCCCACCCCAAAAATTGTTAACTCTTACCTAATCCATGTTGTTCTATAACACAGGGCTACTCTTGCTCTGCGATTATCGCATTCTGATTTCTTACGTTTATGCGACAATCAGAGCCGTCTTTAGCACGTACCGCTACCATTAACACTCCCCGTGTCAATGTATCTTTGGCAATCTGTCCTTTGAACTCACCTATCGCTGGTTTTCTCTCCATCTCCCCTTAAACATCATAAACCTCATCAAAAATACTCTTAAATTCAGCTCCCTAGAAGGATCATACGGACTCGAACCGACGGTACGGTTTCTCTCCCCACAGATGCTGCAGGACGTGCTAAGTTTTCCCAGCATTTTTTGTGTTTGCTTAAGTTTACAACAGCCGTAGTAACGGAAGCTGCAGGTTAACTTTCTACTCAGAATATTGGTCGCACTCTGACAATTGTGAGCTCGATACGATGTCGTAACCGGGATTCCAAACATATACCAATATGAACGTTTTCTCTCATAACGCTAAAGAAATCCATCAAATCGCCGCTCAAAGTGTTATTTTCCAGGAAATTTACAAAGACTCCTAAACATTTTATGACAGTGACACAACTCATCTATGTTTTCACGCCTGTAATTATTTTTGTGCACTTTTTCAAGTGCCAGATTATGGGGAATGGAGAGCTGGAAGGAGGTAGGGACGGAATGCGTGTCAGAGCTAGGTTGCAAGAAGTCAATGACAGTGTCAGAAAATGATCGGAAGATGTTAAACGACACCACGCGGCTCGTAAGATGGAATTGGGGAGCGGTAGGCATTAGGGGAGGCCCCTGTAAGACACCAAGACTGTGAATGCAGAGTGAGCGGGTGGGGGGGGGGGGGGGGGGGGGGGGGGGAGGAGGTGGGGGGGTGGGGGGGGGGCGGGACTTGTGAGTTTATGTGCGTTTTTGCTCGGGTTGGAGGTGTAAGGCTTGTGGTGGCAGCAGGCTAAGGAAAGAATCGGTTCATATTGAGCCTCTGTGAACAGCAGGGTTGGGACTGCCAGAGACGCTAAAGCCGAAGGCAAAATAATAATTTAATCTTTCCAAAAGAAGGCACTGTCAGGTTTCTGAAGAAATCAAAGGCGGGTTGCCGCAGGCTTGGGACCGAAGGGCACGATGGGGACATTTGAGACCCTTTAGGGGCTGTACTCCGAGGCCAATGCGGTTGTGGGAATAACAACGATATGGGTCACTAGATGAAGGGTGTTGAGTGAGCGCAACCTGGTTACTGCGGGACTTATTGTTAGAAGACACAGTTTGCTTGGCTGGCCATTGCTGAAAGCGACATTTCTAATTTAACTTGGTTCATTTTCGAACAAAGGATAAGTAGAAAAAATTCGGCAGTTAAACAGCGAATTGGGGAATGTCAATGAGACAAGTTCATTGCGCATAATATTTTCACAGAATACACTCGGTCGGAGTCTGGAACGTTAACTTTAAATGTTTGCGTGTCAGAGAAACATTAAATGATTTCACTGAGAAAATGCAGGAATGGAATTGTCTGATTGTGTTCCTTCATTCAGTCTAATACAGTTGCATCAGTAACAATTATAACTGGAACTGAAGGAGCGGACAGGATCCAAAAATCAGGCGAATATTGAGAAGCGCTTGTCCGTTCTTGTGGGATCAGTGCTTAATGCAAAGTTATGAGTTTTTTTTGTCAGGGTAGCTCTGAATTAGGTGATGTTGTGCATTTCGAAATGTCTATCCTGAATGAAATAATTCAAAGCTGCTGACGGAATGTGTCTGTATAAGTGAGTATGACTGCGAGCAATTATCGTACATATTACCATCAGTGATGCCTCACCCCGTGTATCCCTTGGGGCCGACTTAAATGGGTCTCTTCAGAGTTGCTTCATGAAATGCCGTTCCCAGACAAGCTGACGGCGCTGTTTCTCAGAGAAATGGGTTAAACAGTTTTCAAACATTTAAATTCATGTGCTAGCAGCAGCTGAAGTTTCTGAACAACTAACATTTCAGTTCTTAATATTGTGAATGGCTATGAAACATATTGCTATCAGAGGTTTTATTTCTCACTGTGTGCTTTAGAGAGCGTTTTTTTTTTCATTTTTAACAGTTGATTAATCAATACAGCGGCCTCTGCTATTTCACTCTTTTAGCCATTGCCCTTTATCTGTATTTCAAAATGCTTTCAAATGTTGCGATATGTAAATTGCTGAATAAGCGTATGCGGTGCATTGGACACTATTTCTGGGTTAACAGCATGAATCAGTACATCATGAGCTGTGAACATTGTTTTGTTGTGGGGCGACATGTCTTCAATTATTTGCATAAAAGTGTTTCCGGTGTTTCAGAGTGAGACAGGAGACAGTTTACATTTTTAAAACAGGCAGCGGAAACTCCGCCCTCTCCACTAGCATGCTTCCTTTTGAACTTTGATTTCATTTTTTGTTCTCTCTGTTGAATGTTGTTTCATTCTGGCACTGGCTCAGATTTACGGTTCAATTGCCTGCTCAATCATTCATTTCTTCTCGCAACTTCATTTTGGAAGAATTCACTGTAACTGGGCCACCCTGAAAGAAATAAATACTTTAACTGGACGATGTATAAAGTTCACGGTTACTTTAGGGATGTTCACTGTTTTTGTACGGAGGATGGTTCTCTCCAGTTAAGTGTAAAGTTAGAGGAAGCATAGATGAAAATGACTTTCTGCTATTTGAATTGTAGGACAATCTAGCGCTGTGCTTTACAATAGCAAGATGAACATGTGTTTTATTTTGTGTGAGGTCTGTCAAGAAGAGCTATCGAATATATTTTTATTTATCTCTGCTTTGTATATGATATAAACAGATGGAGACGTGGATCGTTTGTCAACATTTTCAGCTGCACACAGCGGCTGGACAACTGTACAAACTGTGAATTGTAACGTTGAAAATCTGGCGGCCGAAAACCATGGAGAAGCCAGGTGTACTGGCGATTAACGTCATTGAAAGAAGAGAAGAGAGCTTTGGAGAGAGAGAGAGAAAGAGAGAGAGCGAACCAAATGTAGTAAGATTAACATCAGTCAAAACAATGCACAAGGTTGGACGGCTGAGATGCTCGCAGCAATTACCGACACAAATTGATTTAAAGTTGTTCAAATGGTGCTCCCACGTATAGTGAGGATTCATGGTGGACCGGCACCCCATGAGTTCAGCTTCCCATGTCCTCAGTATCCTTTTTGTTTTTCGCACTGAAGCTTCATGTTCTTTCCTTAATGAATAACCTGGCATGCTAGAGTCGTGTTTTTATGTCAATTATGACAATTCATTGTTCTTTAAATTCTATCTGACAACTGATTTGAAGAAATGGCGAAATGATTTCAAGGACATTATTTAATTTACTGCTCATGAAAATTTGCTGAGGGAATTAATCACATTTGTTATGTTCCCAGATTACTGGTTCTGTAACACAAATGGGAACAGGAAATGATGTTTTACAGCCCCAACTGACCCCTGCTACTGTCATTTTTAGACAATTATTCTGTTGCAATTTATCCCTGTTTAGCTCAGCCGCCTCTTATTTTGTTCAATTTTTCTACTTCCCAAAACCCTCTCCTACAGCCTACCTTCCAGCTCGTAAATGTCATTTCCCCTCTCTTCCTTACAATCTCACTCTCTGTGTCGTTCTCCAAATTCGCCTTCCACAGCAGCCAAAAGTTCCAATTAGCTGCCGTGTAAAGCTTCTTATTTTAAATGTTCATTATCAAAGCACTGATCGATTGCCGTAAAAGACTACAACGAAACACCTTTAATAAACGTTGTCGCTTAGACTACCGTACCCTATGACTCCAAGCCATATGAGAATTTAAATCGTTGGATTTCGCCTGTGTAAAAAAAACCTTCTGCCTCTCGGCTGGCTCTGTAGAGTCACGCAATCCTTTCTGCGGCATCCGTAGAACTTAGCATATTTATTAAAGGAGTTCATTACTCATTAGTGACATGTTTTGAAATAAAATCCAATCAAAAGCTCAATAAAAAACAGCTTGAGTCGTATGATGAAGCAAGACCGTCGTAAATTCCACCACGGGTCTTGTCACCTCTTGATTTGTCCCCGCATCTTAACTAAAACGTCTATGCTTTATTTTTCCCCTCTCCGAGTTAAATTGGTGGTGATTGCGAACGTTTCCTGAGGAAAGTGCGGTCTGTCCAAATTTGTGAACCTGCTGGGCATGGCTGTGTCCGATTTCCCTATCGTTCTCACTGAATCGATATTGCGATGCAATGTGCTACTTTATTTCCGAGATTAGTTCCTGTAAATTACTGCTGTGAGCTGCCTTATAATCACCTTTATCTTTGCAGCCACAGTGCGTTCTATATAGTTCACAGTCGCTTTTAAATTTGACTGATTCTGGCCATTTGTTGCGAGACACTGAAAAAAAAAGTATTGTACCGCGAATACAGCGGCTGTGGTTCTAGGAACACTGACTGTGGAGGGCTGCTCCAAAATGTCCCATGGTATATTACAAGTGAAATAATATATAAACTTGATAATGCTCCCTGGCATGTAATATTTAAATTGTATTTTGCTAATTCACCTGCAACGTCCGCTTATTTATTCATTCTTCTGATTTTACATCTCGATGTCGCAATGATGAAGCATATTGTGTTTTCTAGTCGAATCAGACGATGACTCCTGAGTTGAAAGATGGAAGAGAATCTCAATGACCCAGAGCTAGACAGCTGAATGATGTCTATCATTTTACTTTTCAGTATATCTGGCAGATTAATTCTGTTAATTTTTAACCGTCTTGTTTATAACATTTATCTGATTTTTTATGCAGCCATTTATCTGATTTTTTATGCAGCCAGTTAATATAAAATGTCACAGAGCAGCACGTGTGTTTACATTCTTTCCCAGACTAAATTCAGAGAAAAGATGGTGAAATGTGACAAAAGCCCAAACAACTTAATTCCGAAAATTTTGAAAGTTTGATTCTACTGATGGCCATATAGCAGAAAGAGTGTCTTACCCATGTAGACTGGGCCCTGATGACTTTGATGGTCGTGCCTGACTGAATCTTCACCAAAAATGTGCAACATAACCAAGGTGGAGAGGCGGGTGGAGGTGGAGGTGGAGGTTTTGGGGCGGTGTGGGGTGGTTGTCACTGCATAAAGCTTGCGCTGTTACTAGACCCTCTAACAACTAAGTCTTTGGAGGGAGGGGCCTGCAGGATTGGGGTGCGTCTGTGAGGGGTCATTTCTATTTCTGTTGAAGAGTCACGGTGTGAAGTTGGAGTCTGTGTTTCTGCAGCGCTCTCTGCTTACCATTTATTCACCAATAATCTGTGGGGTTCGCTGGATGGGTCGGCATGTCTTCGGCATTCCTATTAGGCCTGATAAGTTTCTGCTGAGCTGCCTTCCAGAATCACTGCAGTGCATGATGCGTAGTAACACCTAAGGTGCTGTTAAGAATAGTTTCAGCAATTTGACCAATCGACAGTGAGGAAATGGCGGTTTTGTTCCCTGTCATCTTGATGAATGGCATGCAGGGGAACTTCCAGGAGGTCGTCTTCCCTTCTGGCTTTGCCCTTGTATGTCGAAGCGGTACAGGGCATGAGATTCCTTTGCCCTGTTTGAGGAGGGTTGGGGGGCCTGCTGTGCATGCTGTTGATGGTAGATAATGCTGCCAATGTGCGTTGTTGGTGGATGGAAAGTATGTTTGTGGAAAAGGGAAACAATGAGCAGGTTGCTTTGTCCTGTGTGTTACCAAGTTTCTTGAACTTTGCTGGACATAAACTCATTCAGGCAAGTGCAGTGCATACCATCACACTCCTGATTGTACGCTGTAGATGATTTACAGAGGAATCAAGAGGTGAGTTATTTATTGCCGTGTTCCAAGCCACGTCCCTGAATTTGTAGGCACAGTAATTATATGGCTAGACGTGATGTAGAGTTGTAAATGTGTGCTTGCTGTCTTCGTGTGGTTCTATCTTTTAGCCAAGTAGATAAATGTTTGGACGGGAAATTTGTGTGCGGTCCCCATTTGTGTGTTCCAATGTGGGAATTCACTTTGAGAGGGTAACGGTGTTTGGGGTGTCATTATGATACGCGGATTTTGTTTAGGGATATTTCTCAGTCAGGTTGAAATGTTATGGGCGGGGCCGCCGCATGGGGAAGGATAATTGTGTTTTGGGATGTGTTGCTGAGTTTGAATAGGCACACAGCCGTATCATTGTGGGGAGCATTGTGATTTTGGAGTGAAGTTACGGTGTGAGCAGGGGTGTTTGCATGAAGTCGTTTCTGTGTGTGAGCCTATTCCTGTGCCGGGTTTGTTTGCAGCATGTGGGACTCCATGTGTGCAGTGGGTTTCTCGCTATTCGTGAAGAACTTTACAGATTTCTGGATGTGGATTAGATCTCTATAGTATCAAAAAGTCCTTGTTCCCTTGCGTCTGCACTTTGATTTTTGCAATGTGAATACTCTCCTCTTTTAAAGGCCATGATTGTTTCTCCCCCCAGCACAACCTCAGGGATTGTCTTGCAGGCCAGAAGTTCTCGCTATTTCATCATTTTCAGTGTCCTTAAATGGGAGCCCCATAATTTGCAATCACGTCACCATGGGGAAAACCTTTCCTCTGTCTAGTGTGCACAGAATCCACACTGTCTTGAACACCAAGGTGACATCTCCAATGTGTCGCCTCACCTCATAGGAGAACAAATCGAACTTCACACACCTAATCAGATATTTGAATTCCGCCACTTTGAACCACCATTTCTCTTTCCTCTGTAATGCTTTCATATCATTGATTTTGTATAGCGTTCAATACTGCACACACTACAGTTGAATCTGAACTATTTTTGTTTACATCTTTATCATGACTGATTTTTTCTTCTAATCAATAAGCCTGTTAATAGAACACAAAACGTGTATGCTTTATCATCACAGTCTATCAGATTCAGTAATTTATGGCAATATAGTACCCTTCTCTACATGGAATCAAAATATTTATTACACCCATTATTATCTATGTTCTCTCCTCCAGGTCCTTACAAAGTTACTCACTTCATACGTTCGTATCATTGGCAAATTTTGAAATTGTGTGTTTACACTCTATTTTCTGACAACATTAAATATTTGTAAAAGCAGGCGTTTAACGTTGATATGCTAATTGATTTATGAGGTGATGGGGATTGGGAGTTATCATACGTGGAATGCTTGGTCAGACTTGAGGAGGATCCCATTTAGAATAATGAGAGATGATTTTACTTACACATGTTATGTCCTGATGGAGATTGACATTGTTACGGCTGAATGGAAATTTCGACTCTTGGAAGAGCTAAGCACTGGATTGCAAGGCTCAAAAAGTAAGTTTCCTACCATTTCAGACGCAGGTGAGAAGATTTTTTCCCTCAGGTGGTCGTTGAACTTCGAATGACCCTTGTCTGAAGAGCAGTGGCAGCAGGGCCAGTGCACATATTTTATCGCAAATGCAGAAACACACTTGATTAACAAGGGAGTCAAAAGTTGATCGCGGGGTGGTGAAATGTGGGGTAGGGGCCACAATATTATCAGCCATGATCTTATTGAATGGCAGAGCAGGCTCTAGTGGCAAAATGACCTACTGTTGCTCCTAGTTACTGTGTGTGTGGAATATGTTATTTCTGAAGAACGCCTACTTGCTGCAGTTTCTGTATGAGAATGCGAGAGGGGGTAATTCTGTGTGGAGAGAGATCTCTGTTTTATGATGTTTCACTGTATGGGTGGTCTGAGGACGGCGCTAGTGTGCGTGAATGGGGAGAAGTCCTCTCTGTGGAGCAAGGCTGAATCAGCAAGACTGAAAAATAGTTTTAAACACCACCTTATCCTCCTCCTTCTGTCTACCTTCTTTCCTGTGCACCTCTTTTTCTGTTATCAAACTCTGGCCATATTTCATACCGGGTCCGATTTCTAAAACAAAAACACCGCCCAATACCTCTCAAATGCTCAAATTCGGCTCCCTTGTCCATCTCAGAGTCTCATCACTTGCGGAGCGAGTGTTACATATGAATTACAAACATACCTCCTGCTGCCGTGCAATCAATGAAACTTCAAAGAATATCTTCCTGAATATAACTCAACCACCTTTATCCCAGATGAAACCTGATTAAGTTGCTTCATTTTAACATCAAGCTATAACCTGTCTTCTCGGAAAATAAAGAAGAAGATATGAAATTATATTTTTTTTAAAAAGCACTGGAAATGCCTGAGAACAACTCTGCTCATCGGGTAGCATATGTGGAGAGGGAAACAGAGAAAAGCTTGTGTGTCCAATAACACTTATTTCTTAGGAACTGGAGAGAAGTGGAATTTCGATGATCTTAAAGCTGGTGCAAAAAAAAATGAAAGGGCAGAGCAACAGATTATGAGGCCAGGGATATGCTAGTGGTTGGAGAGATTATAGTAGAAAGATGCACTGGAACACAAGACAAAGGGAATGACAATCAATTTGCTAAAGTTTGATACTTTTGACTAGACAATTTTTCGATAGCACAATAAATGTCATCAATGTTTCAAGCAAAGTAAAACGGTGGCAGAAAATGGCAGAAAAATGCGCCAGCTCTGTCTAAAAGCAACAAGAATAAAAAGTTGAAGTTGTCAATTTCAATCGTTCATACAAGAGGATATAAAATGCATCATTGGAAGATAAGGTGTTGTTCTTCCAGCCTGCACTGGCCTTCATAGGAACATTACAACAGGCTGAGGACAGAGATTTGAGTATGAGAGAAATCTGGTGAATTGAAATAGTAAGTGACAGGAAGATCAGGAACATTGCCTGACACAGATCATTTTATTTACCGCAAGACCATCAAATCTGCTTTTGGTCTCCCCAATGTAGACGAGAATGCATCGTGAGCAGCGAATACAGTTGAATATATTGAACGAAGTACAAGAAAATCGCTGCGTGACCTGGAGGGATTGCTTGAGGCTTTAAAGGTAAAGGGAGATGAGGTAAATGTGTAGTTAATACAGCTCCTTCGATTGTAAGTGAGAGTGCTCTGGAAAGGCAATAAGGTGTTATACGTGATAGCGTAATGCACCAAGGTGTCACAGAGTGAGCTGTTCCTTTGGAATGTTTACAGGTTAGTGAGGAGTGATGTGTTTGCTGCTGGCATCATGCTATAAATCCTGGAAGTGGCGTAGGCTGCTGGGGTGGAGAATGATTTCGAAGGGAACCACGTCCTAGTTTCAGGAATGATGTGTGCAGAATTGCTGGATATGCGTTGTATAGGTTTCAAGGGACACAGAGTGGGGTTTGCTTGTCTGGGGAAGAAGGGAGGCTTCTCAGGATGTTAATCCTGAAAGGTAAATTCATCAGATAAGTGGGAGGCAGGAAATTTGGGATTAGAAGATAATCCTTAACGAAAGACACATGTGAAGATTAAGAACCGAGACAGATGTGGAAATCGGTGGGTTTGTAAAGAATGTTCGTGGACAGCCTATCGTCAGCAATTGAGACAGGAAAGTTACGGAACATAGGTATCGGAGATGGATCATGTGAAGGTGAAAAAGGGATGAAATTTGATGCAAAATTTGTGTCCTATATTTTTCTCCAGACGTTCAAGCGAAAACATAAAATTCCACCAAAACAGCCCTCGATCTTCCAGAAAAAAAAAGAGAAAGAACCCTGTGATTGGGACTGAGGCGGACTTAGTTTAGGAACGTCGAATATGACCACCCCAAGAAATGGCAGATGTAACAGAGGTCCATGCTGGCAACCATACCAACACCGATGTTAGTTCAAATGTGACTTGAGAAAAAGCTTTATTAACGCAGTGAGTATTTGTGGTTTGGAATGCCATGCCTGGAATTGTGGTGGAGGCAGGTTCAATAGAGGCATTCAAAACGTCACAGGATGATTATTTAAATGGACACAAATGCGCAGGTTTTCAGGGAAAAGGCAGGATATAAACAAGAAGTTAAAATGTCCAGAGAGCCATTGTAGACGCGATTTGTCTAAGGGGTCCTTCTACGCCTTTACTGTTTGTTGATTCTGTTATTCCTATTTTGCAGAAGGAAAAAAAAATACGTTAATATCTGTTTCGTCAATGAGAGAACGAGTTCAGCTAAGCTGTGGTGGGTGGTGGTGGATGTGGACTGTTCAGGCCTCTGTTCATTGAGGACACCGAGAGCCCTCAAATCGCCCATGCGGAGCAGGGAGGTATAGAGGGATTGGATTGACATCGTGAAGAGTGGCGATTAGTGCCAGGTAACTGGAAAATATTGAGGTGATGTAGGGCGCGTGAATAATCAAAAGGTTTGGTAGGAGGCTTATGCACAATAAGTAGAAAAATAGAGCCTAATGTGAAGAAATAATTTAATCGTGGTAAGCACTGCTAGAGACAATGTTTTTAATAAGACTGCCCTTTATGGGAGTATAAATGATGCAGGTTCAAGTGGGCTATAGAGTTGTGACACCATGAGGCTGGTGACTTTAGAGGGCAGGTCTTCTTTGGAGTTGAGGTCAGTGGCAGGCTGAAAACTATGACTTGATATTAGTTCGTGGGGTTTTGTTCCAGGTTGGGTGAAAAAGAAGTGTCTGAGTTTTGGTCCGCAGATTCTGCAAGGACGTGGACACATGCACACCAAATTGAATGTGTCAACTTTGTTTTTTTGTAAATTGTATTAATGTCAATTACTGAACACAGTGTCACAAATAACTAGATGTTGATGAACTCTTTGATTCAGAGCCAAGCTCACAGAATAGCCAAAAGTAATGTACTTTCCGGTGTGAAACTACACCGACACTCGGCCATATACTGGCATAATTACTTATAAACTGACATTGTGATTATAAAGTAACCAGAAAGATGGAAAATTATAATCACCCCCAAAGTTATCCAGAGTATTCAATCCTGGGCAATAATTACATATTTACTCAATTTTTGCAAAACAAACTAAAACCAAGAGATGACCTGTAACCCAAACTAATTGAAGAGCCAGACATTTTCGCCCTGCCGATACACTGTCCCAATGATTAGCACGTTATCCATTGAAATTAAACTGTTCGATCTCCTCCAAACTAGCACTGAGACATTATGTACCCAACTGTCATTAAACTAACTTGCTACCCATAAACTGCCTATACTCAAAATGGACAAGCTCCCAACAAACGAACCTACATAAAACCAATAAAATAACGTTAACTTCGAGCAGTCCAAAAACTGCCATTGTCGTCCAACAACGCAAAAAAGACACATTCTGGACTGTTGAAATAGAAGATGAAGCACCACTGATAATAACAAGCTGTACTGACACAACTCGCATATTGGGATCCTTCAATATGTGCCAATAATCTAGCGGAACACCCGTAAACTGATACTGCGCCAGTTCACTTATTTGGAGCCATAAATCTATGGGCAATGGCAGACTGACACAAAAAGAACAAAGTAACTCAAAAATATCTACCCAAACCAGTGTCGATGTCGTTAATCGTATACTCATTTAATATAATTTTAAAAACTGCAAAGCAATGCACTATCAATTAACTGAACTACTCCAATAAAGCGAATAATCACTAATTAAAAACGTATGTAACATTACATGACACATTGAGCTGTTTAAAAATACAGGCACAATAACATGATCAATTAACATTGAGTATTCAACTAGCGCTCATAATGAAATATCAATAATGAAGTAATTCAACCATTGGTTTAACCTGAACCCACTAACTATATCAGCTTCCTGATTAAACCTTAATCATCTTCTGAAGGCTGACTCTCATCAATCAGCTGCGCGTATGAATGCCCAAAAACAGCAAATTGAATCAAGTACCAATTCAAAAATACAGGCGAAAACTGTGTGAACACAGGCAAGGTCGTTGCACGGCCTTCGCCGGAAAGCCGGGGAAGTGGGTGGGCCAACTTCAAACCGGTTTGAATTTTAGGCAGAAGAATTGCGTGGACTTCGAATGAAGGCTCTGGATTATTTGGGATTAATGAGAAAATGATTCGAACATTAGCTTGACTCATTTATTGGCTTTAAATTATGGCTCGGGATGATTAGGGACTAACAAAGAAAATTTCCATTGTTGCCAACGCGCATGATTTTTCTACTAAACATCTACTTTTAATCAGTCTGTGCTGGAGAATCGGTTTTTCCTGATGTGTTGTTAAGAGAGAAGAATTTGGCGACCTTGAATTTGAAACACATTCACATATTGGATATAGGTAAACGCCAGGCACTAATCAAAGCAGCAAAACCTACTGGCCGAAAGTCCGCCAGGGGGACAGAAAGCAGGGAGCGATATTAAATGCTCGTTGATTTTACATGAAGCAGCAATCCAGTACTGCCCCGAAGGTGTTCTCATATTTAGGCATTACATTCATCATCAGAAGTGAAACATTAAATCCTTCAGCACTGTTTATAAGCAGTGATCATGCAGGCCAGCAAATGGCAAATTAGATCTTGCATGATGGTTTGCTAAGTGATATATTTTCCTGGTAAATTGACAGGTGGCAAAATATAATTTATATAAAGGGAGAAATGCAAATACCATGTGAAAACTAGTATTCCTTGCTGATTCAACATCCAAAAAAATGACTTGAAGCACACGATGGTTAAAAAAAAACGAAGCACCTGATACAATAATTAAACCTCACTCGCCACAGCAAACAGCTCAATGTCCAAATATTATTTTTACTGAGCACCAAGCAACTGATTTAGAGTTCATCACTTAACAAAGTTACAACGACCCATCAACTCACCCCTCGCTAATAAATGAATACAATGTAGAAAAGCTAACCCAGTGCTCTGAAACTGACATAGCATCTCGGAAATCCTCCAGTGATTATCACTTTTCATATTATCAAGCCATCCATTACAATTTAAATTGATGCACTGCACCCTGGCCCAGAACCATTAAAAACATTCAGCACCCAAACAAATGAGGCATACGCGCTGTCCGAGGTAATTTATAGTCCTCATTGAAATCCTATCCGTAAAGTGCTGCCCCTGGTCTGCTTTGGGGAGTTTGGCTACAGCGAATTATTTATTTTTTTCAGCAGAATACCGGGCCGCCGGTAGCTTGAAGGCGGTTTTGGTGATGAAGCTGACGTTAGTGTTGGGATTTGGGGGCGGGGTGGGGGCGTTGTTAAATGCCGACATGCAGGCTGTGGATTTTCACATCTTGAGCAATGGCAATAGTCGGTTAAAACCGACAAGGTAGACGTTTTGTTTGTAGCACACGCCAGACTGTCTCGACAGTTTACCCACATCTTATTCCCTGAACAACTATTAATGACAATGATAAAAACAAAAAGCTAAAAGCTACTGCGGATGCTGGAAATCCAAAACAAAACAAAAACAGAATTACCTGGAAAAACTCAGCAAGTCTGGCTTCTGGCCCTTCGGCAGAAGGGCCATGGAGGCTCGAAACGTTGACTGATTTCTTCTCCGCCGATGCTGCCAGACTTGCTGAGTTTTTCCAGGTAATTCTGTTTTTGTTTTATTAATCACAATGGTTAGGCTTATTTGCAGGTGACATTCTGTCTTGTTTTTTGTTACCGTGAAATGGTGCTGTTACCCAAATATACAGCCCTGAATCATTGGCCTGGACACGTTCAATGTTCACAAGCTTTATGTCAATATTATAAGGGAGCAGCGACGAAGTTGCTGGCACAGACATCACCACAACGCCAGGTGATTCCTGTCAATTCTGCACAACGGCAACGCATACAATGAGTGCTGTCTTTCTGCACACTACGAGATGCTTTGAGATTACACACAAACATCTTCAGAAATAATTACTCATCTTCATAAAAAAAAACACTTTTCATGTTGCAGCAAATATCGCTGTGGTCTCTACTTCTCCCCAAGACTCGCGCTGAATGGTGGAAACACATTTATTCAATAGATTGGCAATATTTCCCGAAGAAGGTGCAAATGCATTTCGGCAGCATATAGAGAATGATTTAGCAGCGGCATTGTTCCGACTGGGTAAATTGTGAAAACCGCCCAAGTAATAATGGTGCTCTCTACAGATCTGTCATTGGTGATAATGGTAATCAAGCAACTGCCCTTTAAATGAAACATTTTCTCAAAGTGTGACAACAATTGGCACCAATAAAGTAGAAGTCAATGGAGATGCAGCCGGTATTCAGCTTTAAGGTTTCTTCAATCTCATTAGTTAGCTAAACCGCTAAGTTTAGCTGCTTGAATTTTAAATGTTTTGACTATCACCTTATATGAAATGTCCGTCAAGGTCTTCTCCACAAATTTGAAAAATTAAACTCGAATTGCGATTGCAGACAATCCACTGAAATATATAAGTAGTAGCATTAAAAAAAACATCCAGTGCAAACACACAGCGTCAACAATATACGCAGTGTTATTTATCTGCGAAGCTTTTAAACTGGGTCCTGCGTCCTTGGACCTTAGAAAGAGAATTGGAAATAGATATTTGCAAATATTGCGTCTATTACTTTCCTATGGTGAAAAGGCCTCTCGAGAAAATGTCCCAGCGTTTCAAGTATTTATTTAATTGATTAATGCATTTAATAAATTTATGAATTTACGGTTCAAGGCGCTGCAGTCTGTCTAACATTGAAAGCTGTAAACAACACTCCCCCCAGCTGAAACACCGATTATAATCAGGATGCAGAAAATACACCACAGTACGTTTAAAAATTAAAACCTTACAGCTTTCAAACAGAACCGAATAGCTCTCATGAGACGACTAAGTTGACCACGCTGATTATGATGTTTAGAATGATAATGAGAAATGAGCCCATTAAAATCTTGATGTTCCTAACTTTATGTATTATTGCCTGAAGGCATGTTCTTCTCATTTTTATACCCGACTTCTAACGGGAAAGGAAAATCATCTTTTTCTTGCAATGCCTCTTGTCAAGTATATTTCTTACCTCATCCCAAAGCCATCAGTAACGAACAGCGTTGTCGATTCCGGTTGAAATGACCTTCCATGTGATTCAGAACAGGTTTAAATGACAGGTCATCTCGACATGAAACGTTAACCGCTCCTTTCCAGAGGAGATATACCACCCGTTCTACATTCTAGCAAGTTGTTTTGTTTGCATTTCACATCAGCAGCCTCACATTATTTTTTTTCGTTTTTTGTACTGAACGGGAATGTCCTGTAATAGGAGCAAAGAGATGGAGAGACAGTTAGAGAGTCAGGCGGTTCGGAAGGCAGGGTCTGAGTTAGAGGCTTCCGTATTATTAAACAATGAATCTTATCAATACACATTTTGAGATTTACTGTTGAAAGTATTGAGATGTTTTGGAAGGCAAAATTGAGATTTGTTTTAAAATAGTAACACTTTTGCCTATTGTTTGATGGAATATTTATGCATAATAATATACAGAGCAAAGGAAGCTCTCTGTCTGAAAGGCCGGTGAATGCAGAAACCCTCATCACATTTAAAACATGCTCCGTTGCGCGTTTAAATTATGGTAGCGCAGAAACCAAAGTGTCAAAACTGGACAGTGGGACTAGGCGGTCTCCCATTTTCCGACCCTCGCAGGCCCATTTAGCCGAAGGCCCTAATTCTGAGCCGTAAAGTGCTCTGGCTTTACACGTGTGCATAGGTCCCTGTTCTGTATCAGTGTTCACCTGAGGTTACTTAACCGGCTGCCTAGTTCGGAGTTGAAAACCTTCCCAACTGAGTAAGTTGCACAAATATAAAGCAGATGGTTTCCCAGAGAGATAGTAATCCAGTATGGGCTTTATTTATTAAACAGGGACGTTATACATTTATTTCTGCCGTTCATTAATATCGTATAAATTGAGGACTGATGTGTCGAGTTTATATGCCGAAATTTCATCCAATGAACATTTTAAGCTTTTCAATTGATTTCAAGAGCGATCATTGTGAATCATATTTGAAAGGTTTTACACCTGTTTGGCGGTTGTTTTAAATGTGACATTTACCTGAACGATTTAAATCCGAAATCGAACATAAAAAAACACAGCAGATGCATTTATTATGTTCTCTGCACCTCTCCATCACGCACAGCTGAGTAAGATTTCCAATCTGATCAGACAATTTCAGCAGAGCTGGTACGACGTAGAGAGCCGTCACTGTTAGAATATCATGGAGCGGAGTCTTGGATTACGGGAATTATCTGAGCATGAAAATGCACCTCCTAAGGTGTGAGCCTCCACACATATTACTGTCAGGGGTATTTCTCAAAAGACGTTCCGTCTGATTTATGTGTGATATAGAGGCAAGCACTTAAGCATCCATAACAATTGGTTCAGCCTTAGAGTGTTTTGCAAGTTCGATAAATTATATATATTGATGTAAGAATAAAGAGCACAATTAATTTTACAATGTTTTCTTATCGAGATAAAGTGCATTCACCAAATATATAGTTACTGCAACTTCCTTAATCATGGGAAATGGCATTTATCAATATTCTTGCTTAATTTGTTCATACATCCTTCCAAGATATGACCGCATTGAATGCAATTTAAAATTCGCATTTAATTGTTTATTTTGAAGTGTTATGTTATAAGTACGATGGCTCAAATATACTCTGTGTTCTCATTTTTTTCACGGTCCCATGTGGTGTATAATGAGGTGTCGAGGCTTGTGCCTTTACTTCCTTCCACCTTCCTGATAGTATTGTTCAGTTTTTTGCCGATGCCCTTTTTCAGCTTTTGTGCTGCTTCCAGTGCGTGTCTTCTGTTACAATTATAAATATTTAATTAGCTATAGCAAATGCTGGCTTACTGACAGGGAATATTCGCTGAATTCCTGTCAGTTACATGGTAACAAGCATATGGATCCATCAATTAGTTTCCATTATTTAAAAAATAAATGACTAACACTAAACGGCAGACATTGTAATTTCTATGAGGAACATGTCTTCTAAATTAAAGAACTGCTGGAGGTCCGTATCATATATTTCTCCAGAAAGTATCTTCACACATCCAGGAGTGAACAAAATGCTTTGTCGAAAACTGGAATATTTTTCCATAAATTCGTGATTAATTCGGATTGTGAAAGTGAATCCTGAAATAGTTAATTTAATTGTGTTGAATTCTGAGCGAGTAGACACTTTGCACACTTGTTTAATTTTAAATCCACCAAGTAAAAACGGCCAAATTTTGTCCATTGCTTTTGGTGACCGTAACCTGCGCTAACATGTTTTACAGCTTTTTTCGAATTGAAACTGAGACTTGGGTGACAAAAGATCGAAAGTGATCACATTCCCAACAGTTTGCTTCTATCTTGACCCCTGCGCCTCTTGTACAGAAACAACAGACTGGACATGCAATTCCAACCTGGTTATTTAAATTCAGCAGATAAGGAGCGGAGACCGTCGCTGTTAGAATGGAACGTTTCAGTGTCTGCAATGTAAATTAACTCGATGACTGCAGACTCCGAGTCAGCTCTGAACTCACCGGTGAATGAAACAATGCGGATGCTTCAGTAACTGACTTTCCTCAGTAGAAATGCTGGTTGTGATACAGTGAAATAAAAAGCATGCAAGTGCTTTATTCAGCAGTAGAGGGTTGGGCAAGATTTTACAATAGAGTATAATAAAACATTAATCATTGTCAGCATCAACATTGTTTGAATTAGCTATTACCATATGTATAATTATTAGCTGCAATATCCAATCATTTACGTGGCTAAAATTATTATTTTATTTACGTATTTGCTCTGACTTTTATTTAGCTTGTATTTTCCTCAATATTATGTCTGTTTGATATGAAGTTGTCCTTTCTGCTTCACTCGTCTTAAATTTACAGAGTCAGGAAAGTATCAAGTTTTCTCCTCATTCATCCACATTCCCGCTAACTTTTATGTAGATTTAAGGGGGTCTCTGGAATTATTATTATTTTTTTCAATTACTTTGCATCGGGGCCAGGGTTATTTTTTTTTTCCTTTGCTGCTTTTTTACTCAAAGGCGCAAAAATAAACTCTGGTTTTACTGACAGGGAATAAATTCGAGAATTATAATCAGATACATATTTCATTTACCGAAATACATTTACATTGGTTATTTATTTAAATTTTCTAAAAGATAATAATAATAGAGTTTCAATTCTAAAATCCTAATTGTGTCGCTAATTTATTGAACATTTCCTGGACATTACCGGAAAGACACAGAAGACAAAAATAATATTACCAGAATCATTTTCACAAACCAAGCGCAGTTCAAGTTCAATTCCCCAAAAGCGTATTTTTTTTTGGTTAAGTTTGGAAATTGTGGGATCAGACGGAGTGAGATTTGAAAGGGTTTATTTTTACGTTGTAGAAATTGCACTGAATGCATATTACGGACTGCTTTATTTTCCGTTCATTCGACAGCAAACAGGGAAATTAATTTATCCAATTCGATTAATAACTGTGACATTTAAATAGTAACTTCCATCTGCTTAACAAATCTTTGAATACGCCACTAAATACATATCACATTTCGATTTAATCCAGAATACAACTCCAATCACGAGACAGTTAGTTTGAATTTCTCCCCTGCGGCTAATGGACAGCAAAGCAGAGTCGATTGCAAATGATTTTAAACCCAGAGTGCTAGAAACAGAGCGCATTTACACTTCGAGAATCATGTATAACATTCTGGGATGTAAGAACACTGGTTGACTGTACAAACGCTGTTAAATTTGCAGTTACTGCCAACTAAACCCGCGCACATATTTTTCAAACAGATGTTTATCTGTGGCAGAGGTTTCTGAATGTTGTGTGCTATGATGAGCTGAAATAATTCAAATATTGTTTTCAACTTAGGAATTATGGACAATCACTGGTAATTTTGCAAATTTAAATTTTAAATTAAGATCGATTAATGCTGTTTGTGATAGTATAATTATGGTTATAATGAGTATTAATTGCACGCTGAAAGATGAGGAGAGCATAAGATCTCATATTTTCCCAGGAATTAACCTGTGGACATGCCTGATTATTACTTTCTTTTTTGGGGGTGCCTGATTTTTTTTTTAAATTAAATTGAAGTTTCCTAAGCCAGTAATTTGTATGGATGTTATTGATTTGAACATGAATGTATGTCAGCCTTTTCCACATTCTTCATGTATTTTTTTTAATAGGATCATGATGTAGTTAATCAGATATCAGATCTGAACTCGCAGTCTCGTTTCCATTTATGTCAAATTGTATCAGGCTTTAGGGCGCATTTCTATCTTGTGCATATTTTACATGAGGTAATTAATGAGGAGATGTTTGGACTGCCAATCTAGGGTGTTGTTATGACCTAGCTGGTGTGCAGCTTCTTGAGTATTGTTGCGACTTCCATTACCCAGGGAATCACAGACTATTAAACATTCTCCTGAGTTATATGTTCTAGAAAGGCGCAGGCTGTGTGCAGAGATTGCAGAAATCATGCAAGGTGTTGAAGAAATCCAACTGAGGGCGGGAATCAATGTGAGATATTCAATACACGTTAAACAGAGAACATAGATATAAAAGAAGATCCTTCTGGTTGAAATAAAAACCCGAGCCCATTTTGGAAAATGTTAACGGTGTGAAACTGACAAATGGAAAGTTACCAAGAAACATGCAGGCCACCATGTCATCGAGCGCCGAGGGTGGGTGAGGTCAACATACCATCGATAGTATGTTAGAGGGACTTTAGATGGTGAAAGGGTGATCTTTGTAAAGGGGTATTCTCGGGATCTCCTGGGTAAACGGTGACCAGTTAATAACATGAACTTTCTGCTGAGCCTGTACTGTATGCTTCATTTGCAATGGAGAGCAGATGAAACCACAAACCGCGGATTTTTTCTTCCGAAAAGCGACGGGAAATCAATCTTCAGATAATGATGGAAACTTGGGTGTTTGGGAAATATCTTAACATCAAGTTCCTGCAAATCTTATGTTCAAAAAGGGCAAAATAATCTCGTTGTTGCTTTTGAGAAATAACGTTTCTGGCCCTTAAATTGTTCTTTTACCACATGAATCTTTAATTCTCAATATTTCATTTCAGGCAGAATTGGGAGCAGTCACGCTGATCCATCAAGTGATTGCTTTCAATTTTCATATTATCTCATACCTTCCTATCGACTCTACGTCAATTAAAATAACTGTCGGGATTAATTGCGGTACCGATTTGATCATAGATTAACTCGCTCTCCGTGTGCCTGTCAGGGAGGAATGGAATGATTCCTGCACTCTGACAATGAACATATTTAAACCATGTTGAGGGACAAATATTATATTTTGAAGATGTGGTGAAACTGAGACTGGTAAATGGGGGCAGTCCGTGCGCAGGAAGTGTCGAGATTCATTATCGTTATCACAGTGGGAGACTGTGTATGCTTCCGGCTGGGACCTGCAGGACGCTGCTGTTGTGTGTCGGGAACTGGGCTGCGAGACCGCGCTCTCTGCACCGCGCTCGGCTCACTTTGTGAAAGGCTCCGGACCCAATGTGACACAAAATGTTCGATGCAGCGGCAACGAGGCGGCCCTGCGATAGTGTGGATCAGTTTCCTCGAATCACTATTCCGGTTCAAACACCTCTGATGCCAGCGAGATCTGATCAGTAAAATATTTATTCTGCCTCTCATCGCCTGCCGGGTCTCATTTTTTTCCCTGGAATAAAGGCGGAAATGTTATTTTGGGACTGCCCATAGCGGAACAATAAGAGTTCTGGCTGGACACTCCAATTGGATTTAATATTATATTCAATTAGAATTAATGTGTCTAATAAATTCATGTCACAATTGTGTTAATTTAATAGATATGCTCTCACCGGACTGGCACGTTGCGCCCTGCTTTGTATCGCTGCTGGCTTCTTGCTGTGAGATGACCCGGACCATCCGAAGAGAAGGAATAATGTTCGGTTAATCCAGCACGCAAAATACCCTCTCCCTCGCCACTCGCCTGGATGGTTCGGGATATTGTTGGTGGATTCAGTGAGAGCGATTGCGCAGCCCGGTTGTTCAGGTGCCCGGCTCTTATATTATTATTATTTTTCTCCCTCCCTGTATAAATTCCCTGGCTAACGACCCCGGGAAGCACATCAGAACCATCTGGAGTCTTTGAATCAAGCTCATTTGCGGAGTCTCCCAGGGAGCAGGGGAATTTCCCAGATGAAGTTGAAACTTCCCGGGCTGTTCACATATAGTTCAAGGCGCCAATACTTCCGCAGGGCACGCGTGCTCATCTCTGCTGTACCTCTAGTTTCCGAGAGTCTGGAGGACGGAATATTTGGGTCGATATTTTATAGGTTGTGAAACGGGAATTGGGAGGAAGGTTTCTGTGCATAAGGAGAGTGTAAATCATGGGGCAGCACGGGGATAATCCGCAAACATGATCCCGAAGTTAACTGCACAAGCTATTGGTTTCAATATTTAAACTATATTCTGATCGAAAGAAGTGCAACATTTCAAACAAATATTTTAATTGCATTGAACGACACAATTTCAGTGAATAATCTTAACAGTGTTATATTACTTGATTAAAAGCGGAGAGATCCCCACCTCCACCCCCCAGAAATCCTGGCACATGGAATTCACCTGGCCATCATCAGAACAATTTCATGAGCAATTTAACACATTGTTGGATTTTGTTGCGCAGGGCAGCAATTGTAAAACTGAATAAGTATATTAAAACTCAAATCAATGGAGAGGAAGCGGAAACCGCACTTCCTAAGTTACTGATCAATGTCGAACTAGCTTGAAGTGCTTCACTCATGTCCCTCTTTACATTCTATATTCAGAAGAGGAGTAGTTTGATCATGATCGCTCAGTGCTCAGGTACATTCACACTTCATCAAATTAGGAAGCAGTCCAGGACAACACAGAGAAAATCCTGGACAACATCCATGACTCAAATGATAAAAGACAAGTAAGAAGTGCACCACACGGGTGCCTGCAAAAGGGTAACGGCAAGCAAATAATGATAGGTTGCACTTCACATTCAGTTGGTTTCTAATGAAACAGTTGCTCACCATCTTAAGCTTGGGGAACATCTTTGACTGAGCATCTGCAATACCCATGTCATATCCGTGGCTACATGAGCAGGCCAGAGGCTGGGTATTCTGTGAATCTCGATCTTCACCTGTCTCAACAGAGTTTCTCATGTCCCAAATCAGCGCTAATTGTGGAAACTCCACTTGACATGTATAGGCGCTGCTGAGGCACTGATCAGGAGCCTTGCCATCTCCAGGCGATGTTTTGTCTTTGACTGGGAGCTCACTCACCGCCATCAACCACGAATCTCTCCGTCAGTGGGGTAATAAGACTGCATTTTGTATTATGTGCAGGGGGAACGGCAGCAACTCGACAAACATTCTCTTCTCCAGATCTCAAAGCCATGGCCATTTTCTCGCTGTTTCAAATTCCATGACCTCCCAATCTAACAGCAATGTGGTAGCCCCTTCACCACACAAAAGTCAGCTGCTTTTAAGAAAAATAAAATAATCTTCTCAAACAACAAAGCATGGACAGTAAATACAGGTCCTGTTAGCGAAGTTCACATCTGTAAATCTGTTGGAAACATTACACAGAATTACACACTCTCGACAATAAATCTAAGGAATCCGTAGGCCAAATGTTCAATCTCAGGGTTAACGATCTAACGGAGACTTCCCCGCTCACCAGCTGCTTTACCCTCCTGCCAAAACAACATCTCCTCATGTATCTCCATCAGTTTAACCTGAGGTTCCATTGTCCCACATCTGTTTATCAATCATGAATGCATCCATGTCAATCACTTCACCTTCTGTGGCTACGAGTTCCACATTCTAACAACTATCTAGTAAAAACATTTCTTCTAAATGTATTTGGGAATTTTAGAAGTTTCTTTTATGGTTGCAACTTTGGCCATAGTCCACTGTTAGGGATCGTCTATCCTGTCATTTTTTTTTTTCAATCGTCATAAAGTTCTTTATCATTTCAGTGCTCGAGTTACCTTCCCTAGTAAAAACAAAATAGCCAGGAAATTCACATCCCTTACGCTGACCTTGTTAGTAGAACTTTCAAAATCCATATAAATAATTTTCAAATTTTCTGGCGTCTTTTGGAATTTGACGGCCTCATTGCGGCAGTTACGTGGGTGCAAAAGGCCGCTAGATATTCAAGTGCCCATTGACTTCTGCGGGACTGTAAAATGCCGGCAGTGCAAGAGATGGCTGACCGAAATATAATGAAACTATCAAGCTTTTCAATTCTGTCCCTCCAAAAATGAAGGCAGAGACATTGAGATCCGACGGCGCATCTAGCTCATTTGCACATTCATTTTTCAATGAATACATGACTTCAGAATTATTATTAACAAAAATAATGCATTATTCGCATTTATTATAACAGTCATTTACAAATTACATTCAGATTTTGTGAATTTATTGCATTTACTGTTTATTCTGTCACTCTAATTGCTCTTCTGCAGTTCCTCCTCAGCATTTTCCTGAGTTTCAATTGTGCTTCCATTTGCCTTCAAACACTAATTTTGAACTGTTTCCTGTGGCTAATCTGTACCTACAAACTTTAAACACAATTTTTCCTGGCATCAGTCCTGCTGGAACACAACTTACTACCTTTGTGCTGGTCAGAATATCTACCGTAGTTGGAGTATCGCTGCCTCCCCATTGACTTGCACATTGCTTATTGCCTGAAGAGGCTCCCTGTTTTTGTGTTTGATTATGTATATATGATACCCTATTTCTTTGACTCTAATGTGAGTGACCTGTCGCTATATTACCACTCCCGTTCTTTCAGACGCGTTCTGCTGTCGTGTCCACGGGGAGGAGAATCAGAAAAGCTTCGGTGATCTATTCGATTTAAAGCTTCGGGAATCGAAGGGCAATGTAAAGGAACATGAGTCAATGCACATAAACTGTGCTTTCAAGTTTACATTTTGGAAGACGCGGACGATTCTGGGGAGCCCTAACTGCACTCCTGACATGTTCAGCTTGTTCAATCTAATGCTTGGTTTCCAGAACAGCACATGGTTATCGGGTGATCCGTTCGTTTAGAGTCTAGCTCTCAATATTTTTTTTAAAATGCTAAAATAGCACGAGCCATTTTTTTCCCTTGTATGTGACCGTTACATTTTACTGGCCTGTTGAAAAGGACTCTTTACATTGGTTTGCGCTTCCAGCTTTCGGAACTATTCATGAGGGAGATATTCTCGGATCAATCACTTTAAGTCTGAGGTTGTTTGGTGTCTTTGTTCGACAATGTGCTCCATCGGCCAATCCAAACAGCAGCAGATCAAATTATAGATTCTAAACATTCGAGGACAAGTCAGGGTTCCTGGATTAATCCCAACGATTTTCTGACCTGTCACAGTATCTGCAAAATGTTTAGTTCCAGTCGCCATGTGCCAGGGAGGTGTTACGCCCTGAAAGCATTTTGAAGAGAAAGTTGCATTCGCTTCCATATAAGCAGATGTTGTGAAGAGTGTGTTGTTAAAATTCAAGAGAAGGGATTGAAAAATGAGGGTCGAGAGGTACTAAAAGTTGATAAATTGCGTCATTGAGAATAGATAAGTGCTTAAAACTATTAAATACAACTCGATAGAAAATACGGAACGCTTGAGAAAGGCTTATTTTTTTGGAGATCAGAGCATTTCTCGCAGGGAATGGATGTGGGGGAAGGGGGGGGGGGGGGGGGGTGGTGCGTGGTTGGATGTCACAAGATGTTGTTTGTATTTGGAAGTTAATGGCAATTAATACCAGCTGTGAAAGGTCGTAATCGGGGTGACTTTCATTAATGAGATATTTTGCCTGCTCATCGAAGGTGTGCACGTGTGTTGGGCTGAAGGATGATATGGTTGCAGGCAGAGGTTCACATTATCTTTGTGTCATACAGTGTAGGCAGAATGTCAGTGTTCTTCATAGGCCACATCTCGGTCTCTGCTTTCTGGACGGGAATCGGGATAAGAATGATATGGTAGAGCAGAAATTGTTTGACGTCAAAGTGCACATCTCTCTCAATAGGTGCTTATCCAAGTTCTCTCTGCAGTTGCAGTGCGTGTTTCTAACACGAAAATGAGGTAACGATACATCTAAGTGCGTTAAAGGATGCATATGTCTCCATTACAAGCAATAACTTCTGGAGGGAGGTGGGGTTTAGTTTAATCGGTATTGAGCTGGAAGGAAACCATTATCGGAAGTCATCATAAGGGTTTTGCTTAAACAGATATCCAAAATTGAAAATGATTGGTGCTATCAAAAATTGTTGATACTCAGATCACAGGTTTCCGAGTGTACTATCCTGGGATTCCCAGTGCTCAGGCAGACTGGAGATACAGTTCGGTACAACCTGGGCAACAGTTTGTGATCTTCACAGGGATTTAATTACGCCAGTGTGGTCTGTGATCAGCTTCAGTGTGGAGTGGTCGTGTCCGGGAGAAATGTGGCTTATTTTGGAGAGGGGTCTGGACTTCTTCGGAGCGAAAACTTTGAATGTAAAGGCAATGAGACAAGCCTGACAGATTGAACTAACTCTCCAGTAAATCCAAACGAGTGCATCCACATGAACGATGTCAGAGTGAGCTGTTCCGGTGAGTAGACCGATATCAAAAGACGAAAACGTTTTCAGCTGAACTTATCAGAAACTGAGAAACTGCCATTGCTGTTTCCTCTAACAGCTTCATTCCTAAGCACGTCTTTATCGGTCAATGTCGCTTTTTATGATTCTGGAATAACGCAATTATTTGTAAGTCAGTAAATTCTGCATTATCTGAAATTAGCATGTTATTATTGCTATTTCAATGCATGAACTATACATAGGTTTTTCATTCACATTTGACAAAACACCGATTATCGAAAAGACTCTCAAGTCGTGTTCGGCCTGCCAAACCTGAGCTAGACTTCATTAATTATAGATGTAGGTGAATTAATAATTAAAGGTATTGCATAATTTTAGATAGCGGATTCACTGAATTGACACAAACGAGGGAAATGATGAGGATACATTTTCCTTTCTGGTTTCTCGTTCAAAATAGTGGAATCATCTCCGAAGCAGCATTGCAAGTGTACGATCTGTATGCCTACGCCAGCAGTTGAAGAGGAAGGATTTCAATCGCTTTCACAGGGGAATGTAGGAACCTGCAATGAATGCAGCCCTTGGCAAATATGTTTCTATTTCCGCCAAAAAAAAAAAATCATTCTTTGAATGACCTTGTTCTGGATTACTGGACCGGTCACATTTTTTTCAAATCCTTGAAACCCCTTTGAAATTTTAAACATAGTTTAATCAGCGCTAATCCTTCCAGATTCAATACCCTCAAGTCATCTTTGTTCAGACTGGATTCATAATACAATTTTAAAGCAGATTATTAATCTTTAGTATCTACGTTGCACCCCCTCCAATATTAATATGTTATTTCTGAGTGTCCTGTCCAAATCAGACAACAATTACACAGGTTGTGTCTGGCCAATACTCGGTATGACTGAAACGTCATGTCCTCTCTTTGGTATTTCAAAGCTGTTGAGACGAACTCCAAAATCCCATTCGCTTTTTCTGGATGAACTCTCAACTTTGAGCAAATAGAAACGTTCTATTAAGTGCCGATCGCATTTTGGTGCGTTTCAAACATGGTGTACTTTATGATGTGGTAACAATTTAGTGCAACACGATGTTATCAATTTTCATCATTTCCATATTGTTTATTTTGCCTTGTCTATATTCAAATGCTGTTTTACAAATTATGTTCGCCCTTACTTTTAGTAAAAATAGGGAAGCATGGACACCGATTGGTTGGTGGTGAGGACAGGTGCTCTGGCCGGCTGGAAGTGCTGCACGGCGGGCAGTGGGGAACGCTGTGAGATGTTCACTTTGGTTTCAAAGAAGCCAGTGCGGTGTGTGAGCACCTTCAGTGCTGGGTTGTAAAGGTAATCCCGAGAGTTTATCTCTTTGGGCAGGGAACCGGCCCGGTGTGGAAGGAAAATTGCAGTTGCCGCGGGAACGAATCCTGATTGAGAGTGTCCGGTTACATCCGTGGAAAAATTTAACAACTCTGATAGAAAAGACGCGAGTGTCATCTGTTCGGGTGAGTCCTCCCAGTCTATGTAATCATGGAGTAAGATCAAGTTGTGCAGGACATAAATCGGCCTTTTGGCCTGTTCTGTCCGTGCAGGTTCTCTGCAAAATTATCTTAACCAGTAACACACCTGGAAATTTACAATAATCCTGCATTATCTTCAATTCAAATTTCTGACCACTTATACTATTAAATCTACGATTGATGCTCATCCATCACATCTTCAGGCAGTGCATTTCAGATCCTCGCCCCACTTTCTTATACTGTGCTTTTCATATCTTCATCCATCATATTCTCTGACAATGAATTGCAGAACCGCATCATCATCATTTTCAGAGAGTTCATTTCAGTTCCACATCCTTCACTTTCTCAGGCAGTGCATTCCAGACGCTCATCCTCCACATTCTCCACCAGTACATTGCAGATCCTCAACAACCATCCTCTTAGACAGTGCATTGCAGATCGTCATCCAGCACATTCTCAAACATTGCATTTCACATACTCATCACTCACATTCTCAGACCACGCAGCGCAGATCCACATAGGCCACATTTTCAGACCGTGCATTTCAGATCTTCATCCACCGCATTCTCAGAAGCTGCATTCCGTACCGTAATCTATCACATTCCCGGAAAGTGCATTTCAGATCGTCATCCAGCGCATGCTCATGCATGTGCATTCCAGAACCTCATCACCCACATTCTCAAATAGTGCATTGCAGACCAAATCCCCCACATTCTCAGGCAGTGCATTGCAGATCCAAAGCCACCACATTCTCAAGCAGTGCATTGCAGATGCACATCCACCACAATCTCAGACAGTGTATTTCAGATCCTCATCACCCACAATCTCAGAAAGTGCATTTGAAATCAACATTAAACACTTTGTCAGGTATCGTGCAGCAGATCCTCACCCATCACAACCTCAGATAGTGTATTGCAGATCGTCATCCAGCACATTCTCATACATTGCATCCCAGAACATCATCACCCACGTTCTCAGTCAATGCGTTATATATCCTCATCCATCGTAATCTCAGACAGAGCATTGCAGATCTAAATCCAGCACATTCTCAGACACTGCATTGCAGATCCGTATTCAGTACAATTTCAGGCAGTGCATTGCAGATCCGAATTCATTGCAATTTCAGGCAGCACACTGCACATCCTCATCCACCATTTTCTCTGGCAGTGCATTGCAGATCCTCATCCAACACTTTCTCAGACAGTGCATTGCAGATCCTTCTTCACAACAATTTCAGGCATGCCTTGCAGATCCTCGTACACCACATTCTCAGAATGTGCATTGCAGAACCGAATTACTCGCGCCATGCAAAACAAGCATCCGTCCGTCACCATTTCCTTTCCCTATCAATATAACTCTTATTGGTCGTTCTTGATCCTTCCGCCAATGGGAACAATTTTTCTTTCGCATTTTATCCAGATCCCTGAGGTTTTCAGCATTCCTTCTCCAAGTAGAATATTCGTAACTTCTCCAAACTATGAAGAAAAATAAGTTTATCATCGCTGGAAACATCTTATGAAGCATTTCTGCAGCTTTTCTACTGCCTTCACACCCTCCCTAAAGTGTGTTGCCCAGAATTGTACGGATTGCTCCAGTTGAGTCCGAAGTGAATTATCAAAACATCCCTGCAGTGTACTCGGTGTCTTAGTGATGAACCAAAAAAATCATAACTAATATAGGCTTACCGCAGCCTGCGCTGTAAACTGCAATGATTTCTACAGATGCACCCGAGGTTCCTCAGCTGCTGAAACTGCTTTAGAAATGATCCCGTCCTTTATTGTTCGTCCTACTCGAGCATCATGTGACAATCTTGCTTCACTTGATGGCACTCTCAATTCAGAAGCACAAGGCCTGGTACAAGCCCGACTCAAGTTATTTAGCAGAGCAGTCAAGTGTGAGAATGAAGTGCAGTGCTGAGGGAATGTTGCCTTCTATAAATTGTCGGGTTGCAGGTGAGAGATAAAATCGATGCCGTATCTGCATTCTTGAGTGGAGTTTAATCAAAATAATAACCATGACTTTACTTTGAGGAAAACAGGGGAGTCTTCACCGGTGTCCAATCCAATATTATCCCTTGATCAACAGCAAAGAACACAGCCCATCAGCTGATTATCAGACGACTGTCTGTGCGATTTTACTGCGCCCATTATGGCTGCGGCGTTCTTTACATTGCAACAGTGACGACAATTCACCATGCAATTAAATGGCTGTAAGTTGCATTGAGACATCCGTTAGTTTTGAAAAAAATAATGTTATCTAGTTAAAATTTGCATTTCTTTACATCCGAAAAATGTGTGCCAACCGATACTTCCCTGAACTGAATTTCTTGTGCCATTTCCCCGTCCGTCTGTGTTCGATTGAATTTTATCCTTTTAACATTTTACAACACTTACAAATTCCGTGGAATTTGGGGGGGGGGGAAAATTTCCTCTTGCAACCATGTCTCGGTGGCTAAAAAGACTAATGGAAAATCAGGGTTTCTAGCTAGGTGGAATATTCCGTTCCTCCGGCCTGGATAAAAGAAACGTTGAACACAACATTCTGTCCCATTTCAAATAGCAATTCCATCTCCAATCAGCCATGTTGTTCATTTCATTCTACAGGCGCTAACATTTTTGAATAGTATCTTTCGTGGCCCTTTGCCAAAGTTCATTTGAAAGTCTTCAAAAGCACAACCACCGCATTACCTTCATTAATACTCTCTGTAACCTCATCAAATTACTACAAGCAAGGCGGTCCAGTGCGATTGCCCCTTAAAACAACCGCCCTAGTTTGCTAATTAACCCACATTTGTTGAACTCTCTGTTACTTCTGCTCCAAGGTATCTTTTCCATGAAAAAAGAGCTTTCTCACAGCCAATATTAAATGTACTGGTCTGTAGTTGCTGCGTTTATCCTTACACCCTTTCTTGAACAAGAGTGCCATATTTGGAAACTTCAGTTATCGGCATTGAAGAAGGATTGGTATTATTGACATTATCTGGCGATTTACGCTCTGACATTGGCCATGCTCCTCAAGTGCATCGCATCCATTCCATGTCCCCTTTTAAAATCAACATCAGTTACCCAAGCTTATTCGTCCTCTTTATAAATATCTAGCCATACCATTATTTCACCAGCCTACTCTTTGACAATAATTGAGACCTTATAAGCCGATTTCCTTCCTGGTATTGGTTTTGTGTCTATATAAGACTTTAAAATTATGTTTACGTTGGTGGGCGTCTCTTTTACACTCTGGTTATTGTACATTAATCCTGGATCTCACTTGCATTGTCCAAATTCAATATTCCATGCGTGTTATTTTCTGCTTCACCTTGCTCCCTATGTATTTAATCACCCAGGGGGCCTTGGAGTTTTTGCGCAGTCCTGCACTTGTCTTTGCCAATTGTTCATTATCGCTCCTGAATCATTTTCAGAGGTGACTCCCCGCGCGTGCACGTCACGAAAATTATTTATCGCAATGTATGTTCACACAGCTGAACGGTAAATATTATTGAGGCCCTATTACAATCTATGTTACTCTTGTCCTGAATAACACCACTTTATTTCCCCCATTAGTGCCGTCTTGCTTTTCAAGTTTCCTGAGCAGTTTGGTTTCTTCTCTAACATTATGTGACCGTTCTCAAATCCCTGCCAAATTCGTTCAGACCTGCCCAACCAATAAACCAGATTGATATCGCACCCGGATTTTTTCATCTGAAACACATGAACACATCCAATGGTCCTTTATTCACAGAACTGAGTCTATGAGTCCATGAGGACAGACCACAGAGTCACATTAACTTGATTAGCGTTCTAATGTACCGTTTTTCCCGCGACATTTTCATCAGTTCTATCGTTTGTACGTTGTGCAGGAATATTTTAATATTATCAGTATGTTACACAGTTGATAGCACTTGCTAGGTTGTTCGCAACATCCTTAAAAAAAAAACATCTGCAGGACTACATTCTTCCGTCTACCTCTGTCATTGCTCGAGTAACGGAGCACGAATCGTGACTGCTCACCCACCTGCCTCAGAGTGCTCAGCAGGCTCCCATATGCTTGAGATTGTAACCAGGGCCAGAACATTTAAGTGAACAATTATTGCCAAGGTTATAATGAATATAATGTGCATTACTTTGCTGAGCGTTAACCTCTGCTCTCAATGGTTTTCTTCTTTCAGATGCACGTTAGTCACTGAGATTGACGAATGTGGGAAGCCGCTGTGATGATCGGTTGGAAATTTACCACAACGGTCGCTGGTGCAGAGTACAGGACAGCCTCTGTGATTCTAACGTGGTCTGCTGGCAACTAGGATGTGGTGTCGCGATTGCCGCTTGTAACTTTTCAAAGTATGGAGATAGTGAAGGGCCTGTGTGGGTGAATTATATCCAGTGTGGAGGAAACGAATTGCATCTCCGCAACTGCAGCTCATTTGCAATAAATTTGTCTCTCAATGAGAGAATCGGCATCGGGGTTCTGTATCCAGTAGAATACATTTTTCACGATTACAGGAACATAAATAGAAATATCAAATAAGGAGGAAAATGTGAAAATACGTCACTTGTTCCTCGATTTCTTATAAGCTAACTGCTTAACACTGCAGGGTTAACACGAAGAGAGTGGGCATGGACAGAACTGATCAACAAGCAGGACATGCATTTTTCCTGAACATTTATTATCGAATGAATTCTCAATTTTCTGTAGGACAGGAAATTCTGACTGTGCGGTTGGGAGAGTGCATTGCATTTGTTTGCGTGGGGTCGGGTGGAGTTGTGAGAGGAACGTTGGTGTCGGGAGGGGCGTTAGAGCTTGGTGCGAATTTGTCTGTTAATTTAACAAAGTTTTCATACAATTGCAGTTCATGAACTGGTCAATGCGACAGGCCGCTCATAATATTCCTGGATTATTCCATCCTTGAAATACCGAGGCCGTTTACAGCCTTTTCAGCAGCATAAGGCTGATATTCTACGAAATATATGTCTGAAACTTCAGCTTGGTTTCTTTTTCCACTGATGCTGCCACTCCTCCTGAGGAATTAACGCATTGTTTTAAATCAATATTATCAATATAAAATTGCGAGATATTCAGAAATTGAGTGAAATAATGGTTCGAGGTGCGTGCAGGGAAAAATAAGAGCTGTGTACAAGTACAATCGATGTTCATAAGTAGTTTGGGAGGAACGTTGAATAAGAAAATGTTCAATTGACGTTGAAACAACGCACACATCATTAATCACACATTAGGTGAACTGCAAGCCAAAATATCGTACGAGTCAGGTGTAGGAATATTTGAAATATGTGTGCACTCCACATTATTTTTTTCAAGTAATTCGAGATACATGATTTCAAACACAGAATCAAATACCTGCCACATTCAAGTTAATTTTTTTTTTATTACTTTTGCTGGATAATATCCAATCGCTTCTATTGTTTTATCAGATAAAGTGTGCACTCGAATATTCATGATATATATTGTATTTTTTGGGTCGGAACACAAACAATTAAGGCTGTCAGACGGTGGAAGCCCATGTGCAGTCCGAGTTGATGTTTATTACAAGGGACTTGGGGTTCAGTTTGTGATGATTCCTGGGATCTGACAGACGGTGACGTAGATTACAAACAGCTGCCTTGCGGAAAGGAATTGGGCGTGACACTTCCAGCCTCTTGTGGACCAGGCTTAGTCCAGTTTGGCTGGAAGGCTTGAAATGTTCAGGTGAGAAATCGTATCTCTGGCAACGACCCTCCACATATTGGAGTTCGCACGACTGTACTCATAAAGAAGATGTGATTATCTTGTGCTCAGGTAAGGGTGACCTCAATGAACTAATTTCCTTTATAAGAGAAGCTTCACATAAATGGTATTTTACTGAATGGCGCAGGAAATGCACAAGGACTGTCCATTGCACTCAACACGTCTGACTCCGCTATTCTGCACATACATCTTACATGATTTCGTTTGTCCCGAGCTGTGTTCCCCCCTGTTATTTTTCCCTCCTGTGTTTATCGAACAGCACATTCAAGGCATCACCACAATTCGCCCCACCAAACGTACGTGTTCCAAGTTCCACATTCTCCTTCTATCTGGGTAATAGAGTTTAAAAAAAAACCTCCTGGAATCCCAATTAGATTGGATGTTGTGTTTCTTTGTACCAAAAAAAAACACGATTTTATTCTAATCCTTACTGAAATAATTTCGTCATTGACACGCTTATCCTGCCGTCTCTGAACGTCTGCTTGCAGTTAGTGCAGTCTTTCTTGGTATTAACTGCACGCCCAGGTACATTTTGAACATTTGCTTCAATTCCAAATACAAACTGTTATATGTTAATCTTAAGCAGAAATGAACCCCAGCATCAATCCATGTGCAAACCACGCCCCAACTTCTGCTATTCTAAGCAACATTCTGCGTTGTTGCTCGTTGGATATTATTTTTCTTCCGTTTCGTTAATTTCATATTCCCTGGTCTGAACCTTAATTCTGCTGTGTGATAACTTATCGAAAGTATTTTTTTTTTCAAAATCCATGCCGCTTACATAGACATTTTTTATTTCTGCATAATCTTTCTGAAACTTCTTCAAGTAATACAAGGAATTGGAAGATGCATAATTTGCTCTTTTCAAATCAGTGCTGATTATCCTTGACTGTACAATTTAATTGTACATGTACCTCTGTTACATTTCTGAAATAACTATCTCTATTCAGTGAACACATCTGGCACCACTTCGGTTGAGGCGGCACTGTTGTCGTGATTCCATTTATCACTGGAACCATCTGGGAATTTCTTGTTTTGTAGATAGAACACAAAGAGCTGAGGCTGGTGAATGGAAAGCATCGCTGTGAGAGGAGAATGAAAGCGTTCTACAATGGGACCTGGGGAACAGTGTGCTCGGAAACACTGGATCGCCATGATCCTGAGGTGATCTGTAAACAGTTACAGTGCGGCCCCCACGCTTCTATTGCACTATAGTGCTTGGACATTAGGTGAAGCATCCGGCCCTATTTGGCTCGATAAGATGGATTGTTTTTCACACGAGTCGACAATTTGGCAGTGTCGGACAGACCCGTGGGGACAGTACAACTGTCATGACAGTGAAGATGCAGGAGGTTTCTGTTCAGGTAACCAATCACACCTTCCAATATTCGGGTGTTAATTCATTCATTGATGTCCAAATGAGTCAGCGCGTTTCCTTCCTCAACAGGAGGAGAAAAAACGAAGGGCCAGCCCGACAGTGAAAAGGATTGTGGTCGAGAATCAGGTGAATGCTTCGCTTTATTACACAGATTATGCAATTGTTATACCTGTATTCTTCTCCAGAAATAATAGTGATTGATTCTCTTTGCCAGATTCGTATTTCGGTTTGCGCCTGATTGGAGATAACACCAGCTGGTCCGGGCGAGTGGTGATACTTTGCAATGATACCTGGGGCACGGTGCGTGATGGCTCCTGGGACATGGCCGATGCCAATGTTGTCTGCAGGCAGCTGAATTGTGGCTCTGCTCTATTGGCCTCAGGAGGGTCCGCTTTTGGCCAGGGTGAAGTTGATATATGGCTTAATGAGGTGAGGTGAACCGGAATCGAATCATTTCTCTCCGATTGTCCTTCCTCAGCGACAGCTCAACCTCACTGTGATCACAAGGAGGACGCCAGTATGATTTGCTCCGGTAACTGTAGTGCAGAATGGTGGGGATTGGGTCCGGAATACTGGCGGCTGGTCATTGTTCGCTGAATATGACTCATGAATTCGTAAATGATGAACAACAGTTGTCTTTCTAAATTTAAGTTCTATCGTTTTTTTTTTGCATAATATCCCATTGGTTCCGAATTGTCGTCGACAGCTTCTCCACCCACACCCACAGGTTGGTCGTATTAATAATTATTATTTATGTCAAGATTAATGCCCAGAATGGTCTGCTAATATGGACATTTTCTTGTTCTGTTTTTAATTTCTGAAGTTAAACTTAGTGTTTCAGAATGATGGACCATTTAAAAATACAAGGTATTTTGTGTCCCAGTTTAATCTTTCTTTAACATTGCCTTAAAAACATGAAGATTAAATCACTTCCATCCCTCTTATGATCTTTCTGACTCCCAGGACCCTGTTGTTCTGAGAGTTAATCGCACTAATTATGCTAATGCAGAGACAATCATCAAGGAAAGGTGAGACTCTAAAAATACCATTGAGTACACATTCAATCTCGGATTATTTTTTTGTTTGTTTAAATTCATGAATGGGATTTGAGCCTCGCTGGAAGCCCTGCATTTATTGCCCATATATAATGGCCCTTCAGAAAGAGGTGATGAGCTGCTTTCTAGGACCGTTGCAGTCAACGTTGCATAGGTACACCCAAAGAGTTTTTACGGAGGGAGTTTAAGGATTTGACCCAGCGATCGTGCAGGAACGGCGACATATATCCAAATAAGTATGGTGAGCGGCTTGGAGGGTGACTAACAGGACGTAGTTTTCCCATATACCGGCTTCCCTTGTCCTTCTCGTTTGTTATTTATGTGGTTTTGGAAGGCCCTGTCTAAGTATATTTTCTGAATTCTTCATGTGCATCTTGTAAATAGTACACACTGCTGCAACTGTACGTCGGTGGTGGGGGGTGTGCTTGTTTGTGGATATGGTGCAAATAAATCGGGAGGCTTTCTTCTGTATGGTGGAAAACTTCTGGAGTACTGTTGTAAATGTACTCAAACAGGAAAGTGGAGAGTATTCATTAACACTCATAATTGTCCCTTGTCGATGGTGGAATGGATTTGTCGAGTCAGGAGTTGAGTTACCTCAGAAGGCTCCCTAGCCTCTGACCTGCTTTGGTCACCACATCATTTATATCACAAGCCCAGTTCAGTTTCTGGTCAATGGAAACCTCCAGGATACTGTTAGCTGGGGATTCAGTGATGGCAAAGCCACTGAATGTCAAAGGGTTACAGTTAGATGGTAACTTGTTGGAGAATGTCATTCCCTAGCAATTGTTTGGCGTGAGTTTTACTCGCGACTTTGAACGCCCGGCTTGGAAATGGTCCATATCTGACATGTGGACATGGCCCGCTGCAGTAGCTGAGGATTCGGGACTGGTGATGAACATTGTGACATCATCAGCGATCATCCGCACTTCAGACCTTCTGATGAAAAGATGGTCATTGAAGAAGAAGATGAAAATGGTTGTGCCTAGCACGCTATGCTGAGGAGCTCCTGTATCAATGTCCCAGGACTGAAAGATGATTGACCTCCAATAACCACAACTCCCTTGTTTTGTGCTCACTCTGTCTCCAACCAGCGAAGAGTCCTGCAGAATATTGGCTTCAGTTTTATCAGGCACCTTCATGCCTCATACCCTGGAAAGGACTCATTTTGTTACCCTTTTCCATACAATGTCACTTGCCATTTTGGAAACTAATGTTAACCGATTTTAACGAGTATTCTCGTTGAAAGCACTCGGCGAAACAGTGAAATGTGACATTTAAATGGAAAAGTCATGTGGTTGTCCAAGTTCAGAGTCCTAATAGAACCACTGCTGCTGCGTATCCAGGTGAATCTAATTGTTGTAGCCATCGATCAGAAGGTTATTTGAAGCGTTTTAGACTTATTGCCCAGTCATTATGTATCCGCCAATCGAACTGTATCCAGTCAGGGTCCGTCCACCCGTTCCGTTTCCGTGCCCGGCTGCCCAATCTCGAGCTCCCTAGCCAGAATCGATCCACAATTTTGAAACTTGTGTTTTGATGGGTTTTTCGGCACCAATTGACGAATATTGTGTACCTTGACATAACTAACTACTCCGATCTGAACAACCTTCAGACACCTGTTTGATGCACTCAGCAAATTTATTTTAACGCTGATGTGATGCATAAAGGAAACGTGAGCTCCTCACTCGTCTTTCCAACCTGATGCTGTCAGCAGAATTCAATCATTTTTCCCAATAAAAATCTCCATGCTGTCAGCAGAATTCAATCATTTTTCCCAGCAAAAATCTCCATGGTCCTCACGACCGAGTGATCAGCTGGAACTGATTTCTTCTGAAAACGGCTCGTTTCGTCTTTTCGGACCTTAATTAAATTGGGCCCTAGTCCGGTGGTGTTGATCATGTGTCCATGCTGTTACGCACACACGCAGAGGCACACACAAGAACATTCACACGCACATACCGTTTATCTCACTCTGCCTCTCACTCTCTCTCACACACACATATATATATATGTGCTCTCTCGTTAAAATACATACTTAACAAAGAATCCTTCATAGCCAGCTCACTGACTTTCTACATTCACTTTCACCATCTGCTTTCTGTTATTATTTGCAGACATTCTATTTTTAAACTCGAGTAAGACGCAACAAAATGTTAATCCCTCCACATTGTCTCCATCAGGTTATGTCACTGGCGGCTGGGGTTCACCAAATGATTTGCACCAAGCAATTTATGAAGAAATTGAAGATATTCCGCCTGTCAAGGATCCCGCTCTGACCCGTGGCTCAGGATTTGAACTTCCCTTGCAAAGCCAATCCGCAGTTGGGAACTCTATATCCAATTACCCCATTTATAAGTCAGTGCAATGAATGGGCGCGAGTGGCTTTCCGCTCACTTTCCTCATGTGAAAGTTACCTATCTTTGTGTGCGCCTGTTATTTGAGAAGAGTACTGAGCTTCTCAAATTTTCCAAAATGCTGTGTTGTTCCAAGGGTGCTTTGACGTTTGGTTGAAAATAGCGAGCAGATCGGTGTTTCCAACTTCCCAAGGGACTCTCACTGCCTCCATTAGATATCTGAGTGACTAAATTATACAAAGAGATGATTATTAAATAGGAAATGCAATCCACTCGCACCATCTAAGATATTTTTGTGGATAATTTAATTAACATTATGAATAAATATAAGGGAAAAAATAAAACACCGTCAAACTATATTCAACCGAATCCAAGGAATATATTTCATTAACTAAGAAGAATGCGTTAAACACTGGGGCAAACCATTGGGAACAAAAGCACACGGAAATAAATAAATAATGAGAAGATAGGGAAGAATAGCAATGGTGGGAAGCGGGGTGATTGGCCACGCACGATATGAGGGAATACGCTGAAAGACGACAAATGTAGTTACTGCAATAATAACGACTAATCAATGAAATGGTCGTGGATCGTCTAGCAAGTTAGCACAATATTTAACTACACAAAGGAATGGTGGGTCAGAATGGCATGGCCGTATTCCAAAAAGTAACTGAAAAAATAAGAGCAGCATTCATGAAATCTCAGAAATATTAACCAAGAACATTATTTTAGTATTTGCCAGAGGTAACAGGGAATGACGTTGGAAAATTAGGTTAGGAGTGTCAAAATTACATTAAAATTAATTTAAACAGTAAGTTTAAAAAAAATCTTAACAAAAAAAAAGCAAGGGAGAGAACAGTTTGCATCCATTCATTATAGAAAAATATTATAAGATAGCAGAGGTACAATTACAGTGATGAAGCAATTCATTTCAAGCGTTGGCAGTGCTAGCATCACGGCGGATAACTAACATTAAATGTACAGTTAAATATGGAGAAGGGATATGTCCAGGGACGAAATATCCGTTGTTTGAACGTTGGTGGGGGAAAGCTAATGAGACTGATACTAACATGGAAAATAGTACAAATTCGCATCAAACAAACTAAAGCACAGTCAGCAAATCCTTCATAATGGGATCTGTCACATTAGCAACTTCAGCAAAATGTTCAAAAAGGTAACAGCATAGATAAGGTTAGCGGTGAGGACATCAATTCGGTGGATATGATAGATACTTTTTGGGAAATGTCCAATTAATATACCGATGGATAAGACAAGTGCATAATTCGCAGCTATTGCCCATTGGGTATCAAGCTTGCTTCTGAATCAATATTTTCCGGCATCCAGTTCCACTCCAGTACTTGTACAGGAATATCAAGGCTGAAACTCTGGTGCTGAAATGAGCGGCTGATGCCCTCTTGGCAGTGTTCTCTTTCAGAGTCGTTGTTTAAGCGGTGACCAAAATGTATTCTCCTGGAGACTTGAGTATTCCCCTTGGTATACTGACAAATACGTATCACTTGAGCAAAATCAATGAATCAGATTTTCTGCTAATTAGCACATCAATGTGATTGCCCGTGGAAGATTGCTGTGTAAAAATTGTCTGCCGCGTTTCCCATATTACAATAGTGACGGTACATCACAAGTATCCATTAGCTGCAAACAACTTTGGACATCTAGTGATCATGAAAAGCACTGTTTGCTCTTATTCATTACATTTAAATGGATTCAAGTGACACCTATGAGAATGGGTAGCCTGCTGCCTTCAAGACAGAAAACAGAGTGTGGGATACAGGGTAGTTATGTAGAGGGAAGAAAATGGGAATTGGATTTCAACACGCGTTCCTGCTGGGATCACTGTTGTTCAAAACTTACCTGAACGATTTAGACTTTGGATAAAAACGATATTTTTTTCTTAATATAACTATTGACCAAATTTTGGTGTGCTGAGGGGTAGTGAAAGCATTTTAAAAACAAACATTAATACATTTGCAGCAATGGACATACGATTTGCAAGTGAAAGCCCACATAAGTAATTATGGGAATTACACTCTATTATAAAAACTGAGAATTAATATTCGATCTGAAATAATAAATCGGAATCAAATGTTTAACTCGTGGGATACAGAAGATCTGGGACACAAAGACAAAAATAAAATCGATGCAGAATGATCAGGCTGTCAAAAGCCAAACCAAACAACATATTTTAGTTCTGGATAGATGGATATAAATAACAATATTGGTCTGGTGAACCTCGATCGAACATTTGTTAGAGGGAACACGTAGTATACTTTAGGTTCCTGGTCAGCATTTTAAAATAGGCGTAGTTGATGAGGCTCAAAGCACTATACCAGGATGGAAACCGTGTTAGGAGCGAAAGGTATCCAAAAATTTTGAAAATAAGGGTCATAAAAGGCTTGACGGCCTGTTTTTGGTACAATTGCCCATCAGTTTATTTCTCTTCCGTCAAATGGGACGGATTTAACGTCTCTGCAAAAGAAAGAGAAGGTGAGTATTGGGGAAGGGAAATGTTTCTCGATAAGGAAACCAAGCCCTCTGTCCCACTAAGGGACATATTGCCTTTTCGAGGTCATCTGGAACATTTACTGTCCATCCCTGGAGGCCTTTATAAGCTAATGACGGTCCTTCACCTTGAAACAATCGACTCCAGTTGGCGAATATTCTGGAAAAAATGGCGTAAGGTAACAAACACCCAGACATTACGAAATGGACCATTAATTATTTTGATATCTACTATAATGGGCTGAATGCTTCTGCACCCTGATGACATTATAATGTCATAAATAACTGCTCCAAGAACCATAGTATTTTCCCCTCTCTTTAACAGTTTCTGCTTCCAATGAATCGCTCAGTCATGTTGAATATTACACCTGCCACATTTTAGATGGCAAAGGTCCTGGATCAGAAAATTCTGACGAGAACTCCTCCAGTATTCAGGGTGGGTAAACTTTTAGTTCCGAACATCTGGTTTTCGTCCTTCACACTCAGTAATATCTACAATCGAATATGAAGGATGAAAAATAAAAACGAGTACACCATTTAGTTGCACGGCCGATGATATCAGGTATTACAGTGTGACTATAGTTAAAAACCCTTCTAAAATACTTTCAGGGTGATACAATATCATGCGGTTGCACTCAATAACATAAATGGGTGATATAGTTTCATTTAGATTAGATATCATGTTATTTGTTTCATCGCAAGACCCAAAAATCTCTGAAATGTGAAATGTGCATGCAGGCTGGCGAGATCATTGAGTCAGTGTGGCACGTGACATCAAAACAATAAGATAAAAATACTGTGACGCGAATTGTTTCAAAAATTCTCCACGCTTTAACTCCCTCCCCTCTACGCGCAATATAGCCATTGCCCAATCCTCTGATTGTTTGGTTTCTTGGCAAGTCTCAATATTATTCTAAGTATTCATTGTTAGCAATTGATCTCAATGAAAATCGTTTTCTTCTCCCAGATCTCCGCGATTACGACGATGCTGTGACTATAGGCAATGATTCTAAGGGCGATCACTTGCTGCTGGACTATTCTCATGACTATTTCTTCACACAGGAAAGTGTCGGTGGCAATATGTGAACTCTGGATGAGATAGAGATTGATTTATCTTCTCAGACTGTCTCTCTGTACTGTTGGTGACTTTCTTCCTCTCAGCTTATATCAGTTCTGAAATGGCTGATAGTCCACTGGTCGATCTGCAGAGTCTGTCACTAGCGGGACAGCCACTGCTTGATTGGTTCGGTAGGTAGGTTGTTCTAAGTGTTGTCCGCTCCACTAAGCATCTCGACTTAGTTTATGCTCGTTTGTGTGTGGTGGACTGCGGCCAGCCACGGTCTCAAATAAGTCAATCACTTAGCTGAGTCTCGTCAGGCATGCGTTTGAGACATCCGTGCATTGGTTTTCCTTCTCTTGCTGTGAGAACTCCAACTCTACTGCCTCCCACCACTGATTTCGGAGTAGATGATTATTTTTGATTATTCCTTCACTCAGCTGCCCACATATGCGGAATGAACTGGATCTGTTTTAACATTCATTCATATTGGCGCTGGAATAAAACGTTCTTAGGTCTATAGTCCTGTTGAGGTGATGCGATTGATTGCCTTCATTTATTGGATATGGGCGTCGCTGGCTTGGCCGGCATTTATTGTCCGACCACAATTGTCTTTGAGAATGTGGTGGTGAGATGCCTTCTTGAAGCGTTGGAGTCCATCTAATGTAGGTACCCGTGCAGGGCTGCTGGGCAGAGATTTCCATGATTTTCAGCCAGCGACACCGAAGGAAAGGCGATACATTTCCATGTCAGAGAGTCGTGTGGCTCGGAGGGAAATAGTAAACGTTGGTGACCGAAAGTACGTGATACCCCTGTTCTGCTAAATGATCCTGGTCCGGCGCTCAGAAGGTGCTGCCATAGGGGCGTTGGTGAGATTCTGCAGTCCCTCCAACAAATGTTTCACATTGATGCTATTGTTCGTCTATGTGAAGGAAGCTAATGTTTGTGGGAGGCCTGTCAATCAAGCAGAGTTCCTAGATCTGTAGTTTTTCAGGCTCCTTATGTGTTGTTAGCCGTGCACTCGTCCAGTCAAGTGGAGTGTATTCCATTAGGCTCCTGACTTGTGCCTTGTAGATGATGGACAGGCTCGGTGGAGTCAAGAGGTGGCTTGCTCGCCACTGGTTCCCAGCATCTGACATGCTCTTGCAGCCAAAGTGTTTATCTGGCTATTCCAGTTCAATTAATGATCAATTGTAATCTCCAAGATTTTGATAGTGGGGGATTCAGAGATGCCCATGCCATTAATTGCCAAGAGTTGTTGGTTAGATGCTCTCTTTTGGGAGACGGTAGTTTTCAGGCTCCTTGGTGGTGCAAATGTTACTTGTTGCATCACAGCCAAAGAATGGATATTGTGTAGATTTTGCTGCATTTTGTCATGGACCATTTCAGAACCTGAGGAGTTGTGAATGGTGATGATCATTATGGAATCATCAGCGAACATCGACACTTCTCACCTTGTGATGAAAGGAAGGTCATTGTTGAAGTAGCTGAAGAAGGCTGCGCTGAGGGCACTGCCCCGAGGAACTCCTGCAGTGATGCACTGAACTGTGATACATGGCCTTCAACTATCACAGCCATCTTCCTGTGTGTTATTTATGACTCCAAACACTGGTAAGTTTTTTTTTTCTTTTTTCCCATGGATCCCAGAGACTCCAGTTTTGTTCGGGCTCCTTGATGCCACATTTGGTCACATAACCCCTTGATGTCAAAGGCAGTAACTGCCAACTCACCTCGGGAGTTCAGCATTGTTCTTCATGTTTAATCCAAGGCTGAAACGAATAATGAAGCTCAGTGGCCCCGGCAAAATACTAACTGATCGTCACTGAGCAGGTGATTGCTAAGCATGAGTCGTTTTTGATGAATCCTTCCAACATTTTAATGTTGATGGAGAGTAGACTGATTGGGCGGGAGTTGGCTTCAGTCATGAATAAAATTAATGCTAAACAAAAACAGAATTACCTGGAAAAACTCAGCAGGTCTGGCAGCATCGGTGGAGAAGAAATCAGTTAACGTTTCGAGCCTTCACGGCCCTTCGGCAGAACTGAAGCATAGTTAGGAGAGGGGTGAAATATAAGCTGGGTTAAGGTGGGGGGGAGGGGCAAGGGGAGGGGGAGAGAGAAGTTGAGGGTGTGGTGCGAAACGTTAACTGATTTCTTCTCCACCGATGCTGCCAGACCTGCTGAGTTTTTCCAGGTAATTCTGTTTTTGTTTTGGATTTCCAGTATCCGCAGTAGCTTTTAGCTTTTTGTTTTTAAAATTAATGCTGTTCGCTGTGAATTGCCTCACGTGTTTATACCCCAAGTGGGAATACCTCCAGTGCTCAACATGAAACTTTGGCCTTTGCAGGATGTGTTATGTTGCCTCGGAGCCGTACAACACAGCCCAGACAAAAATAAACAGCATTTATCTTTCACTCCTAAATAAACAAATTCGAACTTCTTCATGCTGCTGCCACACACCCACACACAGACATATAGACACCGGAAATGCAAACGCTCTCAGCCCAATATTAACCGATAATATGTTCATCCCAAATGCATAATACTCAGGTTATTTTTTGATCACGCCTTATCGGCACCTCCCATCCCTGTTACGAATGAAAATGTCCTCTGTGAAACATTCACAAGCCCGCACATAGTGTTGCCAGAAAGCGGTGAAGCTGTTGCTCAAACTTTACAACATACACATTAAACTTGTAAAACCAATGCTTTATTCCGCGCTCCAAGATTGTTCTGCACAGCTGGGGGAGTATGCAGCCCTTTCTGGTTTTTACCACATGATTACACGTAGTTGTTCGGATGCTTTTAAGCATGCTGAAATTATCAATGATGTCGTGCTGTTTTTTTTTCTCTCTAGAAACAACAACAAAAAAAACACTTGATTTGGAAATAGTCTGAAGAAAAAAAAAAATGAATGCATGACCTTTATTTAGATGATGGTGGAAATAATTGTAACCCTCTCTCTCAATCAATATTTTTTTAACCCATCTTTCAGATGAACGACATGGACAAATCCAGGATGCGACGCCCCAGGTGTGTGAGTCGCTACCTTAAATGTGAGGGAACGCCCTTAACTTTTCCAAAAATATATCCCTCTCGAAGATGCTTTACTTTCCGATATAAACATGTTTTGGAAAAAAAAAGTTACACGTTACCTTGTGTCGAATAATCTAGATTCGTTTTTTAAATCTACAATTTGTATTATAAAGTATGAAAAATGTCTAATCAGAAATCAAGGAAAAGGGGATTCTTTCGCTCATTTCCTCATATATAATAACCACACCACACTCCACTCTATCGTTAATTCAACCCACAAAGAGAATTGAAGTACTGATGACTAGCCATGGCAGGTTTATATCAGCTTCAATTTTATAAAAGTTTTTTTTTCAAATGACTTAAAAGAAGGTTTAGATCAGGGGAAATAAATGGAATATCTGTTTTACATCCGGTTAGTGTTCTTTCTCTCTAGACTGCCACATACAGGGGGCACAGAGAGCTGCATTCTCACAGCAGCTCACCACATCACGATGTTGCTTAACAGCACTACATCTAACTCTTGGGTAATTCCGTGTGGAGGGAGGCAGGAAAACGTTCAGAATTGAATAAGTCTCCAATAACTTATTTCTAAAAAATAACTATTCAGTTATCCATTATTGCAGCTGACTGTTGCCTTACTCAGGATAAACAATACACCGTGCACTGGTCCCCAGCAGCTGTTGTTATAGTCCGATGAGGTTGACGATTGAATCTGGCATAACCACAAGCTGATGGCCACCATTATAATATATAAAAACAAAAAACAGAGAAGAAATGTTCAGCAAATGACATAACAGACTGAGAGAGTAACAGTGCTCATGATTGCTGTTTGTGGCAGGGTCATGGGCCGGAATGATTAAATACATTCTGCCCTCTGGCACTCTGTGTTCTGTCTCTGTGAACTTGCTCTGCTCTGTACGCCCAGGGCCATAACTCTTCCTGATCAGCCAAACTGGTCGAAAAATAATCGCATTTTATGTCTGTTGCCAACCTTCCAAACTGTTGGATCCTAATCACCAGCAGTTTGGCATTTCTTCCTGTCTTCACATGTAGCGAGACACCAACAGGTGACATAAAGCCATTCTTCCCCAGACACTCATGGGACGCCATGTTTTCTGCAGTTGTGCACACAGAACCCTCATTCCCCCTCACCCAACGCTCTACTCGAGCTTCTTCCGCATCCTTCCAAATTCGCAGAAGCTCAAGACCGTCCAGAACAAACCCGTCCGCTTGATTGCCGCGCCATCTACGACCTTAAATAAATCATTTCTCCCCCATTAACAGTGCTACCAATGTGTACCATTTCAAAAATGCAAAGCAAACACTGGCCAAGGATCTTTTGGCATAACGTTCCACACCCACGGGCTCTCCAACATAGAAGGACAAGTGTACCACACCCATTGGAAGCGATGCTAAGTGCAATTACCCTTCCACGTCATACACCATATAGACTTGGAACTATATTGGCGTTCTTTTACTGCCGAAGGGGAAAAAGCCTGGAAATCTCTCCGAGCAGCACGGAGAATGTATCTACACCTCATAGACTGCAGCGAGCTGGAAGTTGACTCCCATCATCATCTCCAGGGCAATTGGCAATGGGGAAGTGATAGTGGCCTAGCTGGTAAAGTCAGATCACGCAAATGCCGACACAAAAATGTTGTCGCAGTCGGATACATCATTACCACGTCTTCCAGTCACCAGTATTTGCACAGAAATTTACAATTCTTTTCCGACATCACGCACCATGTTTAACCATTTCCAGTATTATGGCCTTCACCAATTCTGTTTCACAATGGAGATCCAGTTCCCCTACAACAAACAGCACACTCAACTACATCTATATCAATGTCGATGGGTCAACATCCTGGTATTCCCTTCCTTACAACATGATAACTAAAGGGCAAAAAGAAATCGGCAACAAAAGCTGAACTTACCGCTGACTCACGCATACCACAAAAAACTAAAAATAGTGAAACATCCCTCCCCCAGCAGAACATCTAATCCCCCTGCAACTCTAACATTCAGCAGGTCACCCAATCCCTCTACGCCTCATCCATCACTAGGACATTGAGTCACCCTGCAAATCCACCCTTCACCAGGACATCCAGTTCGTCTACACATACATCCTTCAGCAGTAAACCTGGACCCTGTGAATAGCCATCCTTCAAAAGGACATCCAGTCTCTCTACGCCACCATCCCTCACCACGACATCCAGTCTTATATTCCCTCCATCCCTCACCAGGACTTGCATTGCTTCTGCATACCCTACCCTCAGGAGGGGCTCCTATCCCTCTACATCTCCATGCCCCAGCAAGTATTCAAATCCCTCCACATTTCTATCATTCACCAGGGCATCCAAACCTTCCACATCTCCATCCCTCACCAGGAGATTCATTCCCTCTACACCTTCATCCATCAATTCAGACCATCTACCCCTTCACCTTCCCCAGGAAACCCAATCTCTCTAAACCTCCATCTACCAACACGACCGGCAGTCACCCCTCACCTCCATCTGTCACCAGGACATGCAGTTCTCCTGCACAACCGACCCTCAACAGGATCGACTTCCCGTCTACATCTTCATTCCTCAGCTGGGCAACCAGTAAGTCTACATTTACATTCCTCACCCGGACATCCCCCCTTTCCACACCACCTGAATCGCGCCCGGCATCTGGTCCCTCTACATTTCTCCTTCCGCAGACACCCAGTCCTTCTAAACCTTCATTCCTCACAAGGACATCCAGCCCCTCTACCTCCCCAGCGCTCACCAGAACAACCAACGCTTCAGCAAGTTCACCCCTAACCAACAAACTAAGTCGCTCTACATCTCTATCCCTCAGCCAGAAATCAATTCACTCTAACACCTCAGCATCTGTTACGGACAGCCTCGCACGACACAATCTCTCTGCTGGACGTTCATATCCAGTGAAGCACAATACAAGGAGATGCCATTTTGGCAGAATACAACTCTGTCTATATTCTGAACGGATAGCACAGATCTTCCCCACATTCTGTTTATTATATTTCCCAAGGTTGCAAGAGAATTCTGGGGATGCCCTCCCCGCTGCCCCCTTCGCCGCCACCCAAACTACCCATCTTTTTCTTCAAACACGTCAATCCCAATAATTGCCTTGTAACAGCAGCAACCTTCATCTGTCGAACCTTTCCTCTCCTTGGAAAAATTGCCATTGCATCTGCACCATTTATCCAACGGATTCACAATAATAGTATTGAAATCCTTATGAGTCCGAGCTATCGCTTTGTTTTAGTGGGGTGCAAGGAACATTATTTATGATATTTTGACTGCCACGATATTCTGCCTGTACTTTACTGCTGTTGCTTTGGACTGGAACACCTAACTTTTTTATTTAAATGATTAAATCCCTCTCCTCCCTTTGCATGACTCATCTTGGATGCTGCCCACTTCCTCCCTCGACTTCTTATTTCTGGGGATAGACTGTTTTCAATGCGTGCTGCAAGGCTGCCGTCATGCAAAACAATCTTTTCCATAATTCCTGCCTTTCTGCTTGATGTAATTTCTCTGTTGAATTTTCACATTCTTCCGCCTTCCTCACATCTGTATTGGTTGGGCCATGTACGTTAGAATTTCCTTCCTTTCTGCTCAGCCAATAACTCCGATTCATTGGGGCTCGCAGGGTTCTACTGCAGTTCTGCCCTCGCCCCGTTCCTCTGTATCAGCATCATACAAGACTCCCATCTATACCCACTTTCCACAACGCTGAACATCAGTTAGTTTATTTGCACTGCAATTTGAACCTATTACATCACCAATGCACTTTCTTCATTGCCTGGCCTCTTCCGCTAAAAATAAGTGGCCCATTTTTGCTCCGTATCTCAGCTTTATGTCTGAACGAAACTACAGAGCCCCTCCTTCGACGAATAATTGTTTTCATCCACATGCCTTTCATGCTGAACACTCTTCCCCCTGTTGCCTTTTCATTGCTCAGGGCCACAACAGTTCCTTCTTGGTGAAGTCGATATGTTTGTGTTCTGCTTCCGCTTTCCTATACTGTATTCATTGAACACTGCGAATATTGCTACAAAACACTAATGAGCGAACTTGGAGCAAAGTTGGAGTGGAAGTTGTACAAATCTGTCAGTTAGCAAGGTGGGAAATTATGCATCTAATTTAAAAGCAAAAGAGTGCAGACGCTGGCGGCCTGTAATAATTACAGAACATGCTGGAAAAGTGCAACAATGCTTGCAGCTTCCGTGGAGAGAGAAAAAGTGTTAACGTTCCAATATGTTCTGAATTCCAAAAAACTGAGTTAATTCTGTTATTATCTCCAATGGCCTGCGGAGACTATTCGAACACGTTCTGTTGTTTAAATGAAGTAAGCATCTTATCTGTTCTGCTCTGCCCTCTACTTGGTCGCTCTATTGCAAAGCACAAACTAATGCTGGATATGAAGTGAGGAATATGAAGGTAACTGGTTTGCAAGGGGGCCTGAGACACGTTAATCCATTAAAATAAATTGAACTGTGCTGCTATGTATATCAAATTGCAGGGGCCACTTAATGGGCACATTTTGTTTATAAAGTATATATTTTTTGGAAAACTGAATTATTGTTCATGTCCATTATCTGCTTTCCTAATTATCACAGTAACTCTATTGTTATCGTTCCGGTCCCCGCATCTCCCTGTTTGTTTTTGACGTTTTCCATCTCTGACATAAGTTCTGCACTGACGTGGCTGCAAGGAAACAAACCCTGGTATCTGATTATCGAATGGCATTGACCATTCAGGTAGAACAGGCAGCTGGAAAATGTGGTGGATAGCACAGTTAATAAAACAGTAATAATACTGTAGTGAGAGATAACCTTGGATTCGAAGATAAAGTCATGGGATTAATTTACGTGGAATTAACTAAGGGCCAGCTCCAAGAACGGGTGAATTAAACAGCAACTGTGTAGTAAATCGTTAAAAAAAGGACATTTTAAGTGTGTGTAATAAGATTAATACCGTTATCACAGAATCACAACTTCCCAGTGCAGAAGAAACCATTTGGCCCATCGAGTCTGCAGCGACACGAGATTAACACCAGGCCTAACAACCCAATACCTTTTCCCAGCACTTGGCCCATAGCCTTGAAGGTTATGACGTGCCAAGTACTCATCAAGGTTCTTTTTAAAGGATGTGAGGTAACCCTCCTCCACCACCCTCCCAGACAGTGATTTCTAGACCGTCACCATCCTGCGGATGAAAACCTTTTTTTCCTCACATCGCCTGTAAACCTCATGCCTCTCATCTTGAACGTATGCCCCCTTGTGACTGGCCCTTCAACTAAGTGGAACACTTTTTCCCTATCCACCCTGTCCATGCCCCTGAGCCATTTCTGTTCCAACGAAAACAACCCAAGCCTTCACAGCTTACATATTTCTTCCCAGGCAACATCCTGGTGAATCTGCTTTCCACCCTCTACAGTGCAAAAACATCCTTCCTATAACCTGGCGGCCAGAACTGCACACAGTACTCCAGTTGTGGCCTCAAAAAGCTTATTTACAACTCCAACATGACCTCCATACTTTTCTAATCAATGCCTTTATTGATATGTCTTTCTCATAACCCCACTAACTAGCTACTCTGCCTTCAGCGAACTATGGACACACACGGCAAGTACCCTTTTGTTCCTCAGAAGTTCCGAGTGCCATGCCGTTCATTGAATATATCCTTGTCAATCTGATCCTTCCAATGCGTATCACCTCACACTTTTCAGTGTTAAATTTCATCTGCCACTTATCTGCCCATTTGACAATTCCGCCTTTATACTCCTGTAGCTTAAGACACTCAACATCACTGTTAACTACTCGGCCAATATTTGAGTCATACAAAAAATTGTTAATCCTACCCCCCATATAGTCATCTATGTGGTTTATTTAATTAGAAAAAATAGGGAACCTAGCACAGATCCCTGTGGTACGCCACTGAACACTGGCTTCAAGTCACTAAGGCATCATTCTATCATCACGCTCTGCCTCCTTCAATTTAGCCAATGTTGAATCCACCATATTAAATCACCCTGCATTCCACGTGCATTTGCCTTCTTTAAATGTGTCCCATGTTGGACCTTGCCAAAGGATTTGCTGAATTCCATATAAACTAGACCAACTGCACTAGTCTCATCTACACACCTGGTCGATTCCTCAAAAAATTCATTCAAACTTGATAGGGATGACCTCTCTTTGACAAAGCCATGCTGACTATCCGTGATCAAACCTTGCCTCTGCAAATGGAGATAGATATACTCCTTCAGAACTATTTCTAATACTTTCCCTAGCACTGACCTGAGGCTCACTGGCCTGTAGTTCCCTGGTTTATCTCAATCATCAAGAGGAACATCAAGGTGCAATATAGAGGGAAATAATAATCAGGACTCATGTTTTGTGGGACGATATATTGGGATGTATGTAATGTTTACTGAACTTACACGTGGAATAACAAACTCGAGAACTGGAAATTCTTGCTCTAGTATTGTGCAATTAATGGGCCGAATTAATAATTTTGTTCTAAACTAGCCTTTAGGAAAGATACACCATTAAAGGGTAAAAACAAATGTTGAATCACACTGTGGAGTCGCTCAATGGAATATTTGTCTAAAAGGCAAAGAAAGTAATATGTGAGGGCATGCTGTTCAAATTGGCTTATGTATTGCGAAACCTCATTAAAGAGCCTGATGGTAGAAAGTCCAGAGCTACAATTTTAGGAACATTGTCATAGTTTACATCAAAAGTACATAAATTTAATGCAAAAAGGCCCATCAAGGAACGTGTTTCAGCTGTGGCTATTTGATTAAATATGGGTTTACATTGGATCAAAGGAGAAAGAGTACACATTTGCAAAAAAGGAAACCCTGAGATTTGGAATCAATTTTGAATTCAGCAAAGGGGAAGCAAAAACAGAGAGAATTTTCACAGAATCACTCAGTGCTGAAGAGGCCCTTCGGCCAATCGAGTCTGCACCGGCAAGTGAGAAACACCTGATATATTAAAGGGGAAAAGAAAATAATGCTAAAATAGCGTTAAACATTAAAATGTTGTTCGGTAAATATTCTATAGGCAAGCAAACATGAAATATTTGGGATTAAACGTCAAATGTGCGCCAATTACTAGGGGTGTCATGGGAATTAATAATGCAGAATAAAGAAATGTCCGAGAAGCTATACAAATACCTTATGCCTGCCTTTATGGAGGAAAATACTATAACCTCTCAGAAATACTGGAGGAGCAGTGGAATACTCTAAGCGAGGAAATGCATGATATTAATATTACTAATGAAAATAACACTGTTTAAATTATAGGCATTTAAGGCAGATGGTTCCCTTTGACGTGAAGTTCTGCATTCAAATTACTTGAAAGATGTAGCCTCAGAGAGTGGAGATGCATTGGCGATCATCATTCAAATGTGACAGAGTCTGGAATGAATCCTGCAGATCGGAATGTGTCGAATGTAATCACGTTACTTAAGAAAATTAGGAGAGCAAATGGTGAACTATAGGTGTTAGCCTGACATCAGTAGTAAGGAAATTTCTAGTATCCCTTCCAGAGAATGTGAACATTATACATCGAGGTAATAATCGCAGGGTTAGCCCGAGACAACATGGATTTGTAACAGGGAAATAGCGATTATTAATATGTTGGAATTATCTGAGAATGGGCCCAAGCAGAACAGGTCACGGTGAAGCGCTGCAAGTAGTATGTTTCGAATTTCAGAAAGGCTTTACTAAGTTCCCACACATGAGGCTGGAAAGCAAAATTAGGGCTGGTGGAATTGCCGGAGAGGGGGGTGTTTTGTTTTAGAGGGGCTGTGGTATCCAATGCATTGGACTGGTTAAGGGTCATAAAGCAGAAACCAGGAATAATTAAATATTTTCAGGCAGGCAGGCTGTGACTAATTTGGAACTGCAAGATTAATTCCTTGGGATCCAGTTATTTACAATCTATATCAATGAATCGGGTATGGGGATTAAAGGTAATATTTTCAAATTTGGCGATGACAAGAAACAAGGTGGGAGTCGCAAATTCGAAACGGATGCAGTGTGGTTTGGAGAAGCTAACAGTTTGGGTGCAGGCTCGCTTACGGAATAACATGTGGAGAAATACGCGGTTATCAAAATTTGTAGGAGAAAGAAAATTACCGAATTTTGCTTAAATATTCAGTGAGTGGGCATTGTGGCCTTGTGTGTTCTTCCTCATGAGTCACTGAAAAATCCCCTACAGCGCTTCAATGAGATCCCGGACCCTGACTCCAGGGAGGCAACATACCGTCATGAAGCCAGGCTGACGGCCACAGTAGCGCCTATCTGGTCCCCTGACAACAAAATCCCCTGTTACAATTGTTCTTCCTCCCTTCCTACCCTCCTGTACAGGCAGGCAGCTTGTGGCGCCAGAAGCTTCGGTCTGTCCGCACTCCCTGGTTGAACCAGCGCACTTATCAGCATACAAATTGGAATAACTATTTGCGAGCAGGACCACATGTGTATCCTGAACTACCTGCCTGCTTCTGTTAGAATGCCTGGTGGTCACCCATCCTTACCTTGCTCACGTCCCTTCACCTTCTGTGTTACGACCACTCTAAACGTGCTGTCCACGATGCTCTCTTCCGCGCTGATGCTCCTCACTGACGCCGGTCAAGCACTGAAACCCGAACTTCCAGGAGTGCATCTGTACTCACCTCCTGCACACATGCTGCTCCCGGGCACTGGAAATATCCCCGGCTTTCCACATGGAGCACGAGGACCACATCACGGCTTTGAACGCTCCTGTCATGACTTATCCCTTGAAATTAAAACGTTTAAGTCAATTACTCTTGGGCCCATCTTTCCTGATCCTCGTTACTACTGAACATACAAACTGAAGACAACAAAAACAACTTAAACTATAAGCGATTAAAATAGTAAATAACTTACCAACTGCTTACCAGTGATTCCTTTCCCTTAAAGCCTCTAATGCTGCAGCAGGGCATGACACACTCTCTGAAGATTTACGAAGTTGGATCGCAAGGAAAAAATGCAAAGAGCAGCTTGTCCCCTGCGCACCGATTTCCCACTGTGCATCAAGTTGCCAATACCCAACCTGGATTTGCCGAAATGTGGATGTGATCTCTCCCCTGTTCGTGTGCAAGCAGGCGTTTCACGTTATTTATAATTGAAAATGTTTTGAAAAGTTATTAACGTTAATTGATTAATAGTTGTGGCAGTATATTTGGAACGTATTTCTGGCCTAACATTACGAATCAGGCCACCGGGAGCTGTACGCAATGTCTTGTTATGGGGCTACATGTCTTGGGCTACTTGGATAAACTTTTTTTTCCAGTGTTTCAGAATGAGGCTGTTCACAGTTTCCATTTTAAAACAGGCAGCGGAAATTTCTCCATCTCCAATAGCATGCTTCTGTTTTAACTTTGATTTCCATGTTTATTTTTGTTTTCTAACTGTTGATTGTTGTTTCATTGATGAAATGCTTCAGGTTTACGTTTGAATTCTCTGCTCGCTCTTTCATATATTTCGCAAATGCTTTTCGGAAGAATTCACTGTAACGGGGCCGCGCTAAAAAGTGAAGCACATTGATGGGCGTTGTATAATGGTCACGGTTTTTCTAGGGAGGTTCGCTGCTTCTGTACGGAGGCCGGTTCTTTCCAGTTGAGTGTGAAGTTATTGGAAGCAGATATTAAATTGACATTCTGCTAATTGAATCGTCGAACAATCCAGCACTGTACTTTACAATTGCAAGAGAGTGTTTGTTTTTATGAGAAATCAGCTTGGATGATCAATGGATTTTTTTTCTGTGCATTGTATATGATATAAAAACTAGGAGACATGCGTCGTGAGTCAAAATGTTAAACTTCTCACCGCGGCTGAACATTGCACACATTGTGAATACTAACGCTGAAAATCTGGCAGACCAATACAATTCAGAAGCAGGTTATATTGGCGAACAACGTCGTTGAAAGAAGAGAATAGAGCGTTGGAGAGAGAGAGAACAAAATAACGTAAGGCTATCATCAGTCTGAATCATCTACAAGGTTTCACGGCTGATATGCTCACTTCAATTATTGAGACAAAAAAGATTTTAAGTTGGTCAAATGATGCTGCCACATATAGTGAGGATTGATGGTGGATCTGCTCGATGTGAGTTCAACATGTCAAGCCTTCAAGAGAGTTTTTGCTTTTATATTCCTTTTTGAAGCTTAGTTTTTCATCCTTACTGCAGACTAGGCATAATAGCGTCATGTTTTCATTTCCACGATGACAATTCAGTGCTTCAGTATCGTGATTTAAATACCATCTGGCAATTCAGTTGAAAAAACAGCAACATGATTTCAAGAACATAATTAAATTTTGTACTCAAGAAAATGTGCTAAGGTAATTGATCAAACATGTTTTGTTCCCAGCTAACTGGTTCCGAGACAGAAATGGACACAGGTAATGATGTTTTATTCTGCAAACTGATCTCTGTTAAATACATTTTTAGGCTATTATTTGGATGAAATGTATCCCTGTTTAACTCATTCTCCTCTAATTTTGTTAAGTTTATCCAAGTTCCAAATCCATCAGGTCCGGTCTTCCTTCCAGCTCAGATATGTGATTGCCCTTCTCTTCCTTAATATCTCATTTACTGCCTAGGCCTCCAAATTCTTCTTCCAGCGGGATCCATAACGTTCAACTCACTGCCATTTGAGTTATTTATGTTATTTTATTTTAAAGATTGTTTGAACTAAACACTGATTATTCACTTGTACCAGTAGAACAAACCAGCTGGATTAAGCGTTGATGCGAAGTGTTCCCTGCCGTTTGAATCTAGCCCAAATGACAATATAAACAGTTGAATTCCGCCTGTGTAAAAAGTCTTCCGCCTCTCGGCTGGCAGTGATCTGTAGAGTCACTCTGTCCTTTATGTGGCTTCGATTAAAATTGATACACTTTGTTTCATGATTTCATGAATCATTGTTCTATTTAAAAAGTAAAATCCAATCAAAAGTTGAAAACAACAGCGTGAATCGCATAATGCTGCCGTAAAGTATTAACTTCCACCATAGATGGTGCCACCTCATGTGGTGTTCCCACATCTTAAAAATATCTTCTATGCTTTATCATTCACGGTCTCCCAGTTAACTTGCTGGCGATTGCGATCCTTACCCGAGGAAAGTTCGTTTTGCCCAAATGTATGACTGGGCACCAGCTGGGAAAGTATGTGACCTTTATCCCACTTGTTCTCCCTGAAGCCTTATTGCGATCGAATGGGGCGCTTTATTTCCAAGATTAGTTCCTGAAAATTACTCCTGTGTACTCCCTCATAATCATCTTGACCGTTGCAGCCACCGCGCTTTCCTGATGTTTCACAGTCGCTTTCAACATTGACTGAGTCCTGGCCATTTGTTGTGAAAATCTGAGAACAATGTATTGTACCGAAAAAACTGAAGCTGTGGACTTTGGACCATTGAATGTGGTGGGCTGCTTTGAAACGGTCTCATGGTACTTTATATGGGAACCAATATGTAAACTTGATAATGTATTGTTACTTCACCCGCATCGTCCGTACATTTGACGTTTATTCTGATTTTGCTTCTCTATCTCCCAATGATCAGACGTATTGTGGTTTCCAGTAGAATCCGACGAAGTCTCCAGAGCTGCGAATAGAAAAAGAATCACTAGGAACTGGAGCTTTTGACCTGAAGAAAGTCCATTATATTAATTTTCCGTATGTCTGGCAGTTTAATTCTGTTATTGGCAATCCACATTGTTAATAGCAATTATCTGAATTTTCCACAACCTGTTAATATAACAGAACTCACAGCAGCAATGCGGCAGCTTCACAATATTTGCACCGACACGTGTACTCAGATTCTTACCCGGACATAATTCAGAGAGGAGTTGGTGGTTGAGTTGGAGGTGCCAGACGCCCACACAACCTAAATCTAAAAATGGCGAAAGGTCGATTCGAATGATGGCCATCTAGCACCGCGAGATCCCCGCCCAAGCAAGGTGGGACCTGATGATGGCGATGGTGGTGACTGACTGAATCATCATCAAAGAAGCGCAACATCAGCAAGATGAATCAGCTCCGAGGGTCGGAGTTTTGGGTTGCGGTGGGTAAAGCTTGAGTTGCTCCTAGGTACTCTAACATCTCAGTCAGTGGTGGGCGGGGCGTGCGAAAATGGGATAATTCTGTGAGGGGACAGTTCCCATTCTGTGAAGGGTGACGGTGTGAAATAGGAGTCTTGGTGTCCGGTGTGCTCTCTGTTCACCAGTTATTCATCCAATGGCTGTGGGCGTCGCTGGAACGGGCACCAATCACTGTATAGAAACGCAAATAACTGCGGATGCTGGCAGCATCTGCGGAGAGGGGCACAGTAAACGTTCCGAGTCCGAATGACCCTTCAACAGAACTAAGAAAAATGGAAAGGAGGTGAAATATAAACTGGTTAACGGGGAGGGAGGGACACGTAGAACTGGATAGAGGGGCAATGATAGGTGAAGATAACAAAAAGATGTCACAGACAAAAGGAAAATGAGGTGTTGAAGGTGGTGATATTATCTAAAGGAATGTGCTAATTAAGGGGAGGAAGCAGTACAAGCAAGGTACAGATAGATCTAGTGGGGGTGGGGTCGGTTGAAGGAATTGAAAAAGGCTAAAAGGTAGAGATAAAACAATGGGTGGAAATACATTTAAAAGTAATGGTAATAGGTGCGAAAAGAAAATTATATATAAGTTATTTGAAATAAGGGTGTGGGGAATCATAAAGTGGGTGGGGATGGAGGAGAGCATTCATGATCTAAAATTGCTATTATTCGAATTGTTATTATTAAAACTATTGGATATTCCTAATTTTCCATGTGAAGGTTGTGCTGAGCTTCCTTCTTCAACCGCTGAAGTCTATTTTGTTTAGGTACACCTACAGTGCTGTGAGGGAGAGTTCCAGGAATTTGGCACAGCGAAAGTGATGCAATGGCGAATAAATTTCCATGTCATCATGGTGAGTGTGGTGCAGGGGAACCTGGAGGTAGCGGTCTTTCAATCTGCCCCCTGCCCTTGCACTTGCAGTCGGTAGTGGGTGGCGGATTCTAAGCTGCTGTGTAAGGAGGGTTGTGGGGCCTGCAGTACATGATGTCGATGGTACACACGGTTACCAATGTCCGCCTATGATGGATGGAACTAATATTTGTTTAAAAAAGGCAAACAATAAGCGGGCTGCTTTGTCCTGTATTTTGCGAAGTTTCTCGAATTGTGTTGGACTTGCCCTCACCCAGTCAAATAGAGAGTGCACCATCAAACTCTGGACTGTTTCCTTCGAGATGAAAGACAGCATTAGAGGAGTCCGGAGGTGAGTTACTCAGTGCAGGATTGCCAGATTCTTACCTGCCCCTGCTGCCATGGTAATTATAGAGCCAGGCGTTGTGCCGAGTTATCAGTGTGGGATTGCTGTCTTCATGTTTTGCTCCCTTTTAGCCATGTGTATAAGTGTTTGCACGGGAACTTTTTTGCGGGGTCCTCATTAGTGGGTTCCAGTGTGGAGATTCCCTTTTGAGAGCTTAATGGTTTTTGGGGCATCATTTTGCAATGCAGATTTTGTTTCGAGAGGATTCTCCGTCAGGTTGATTCTCTTTGGAGAGGGGTCACCGCATGCGGAAAGACCATTGTTTCTGGATAAGTCTCGCTGTATTTGAATGGATGCATTTTTGTATCTATGTCGGGAGCTTGCATTTTTCGAATGAAGTTCCTGTGTGTGCAGAGGTGCCTGGAAGATATGTTTTTTTAAAAATCTGGAGCTCTTCCTGTGCGAGGTTGCTTTGCAGCATTTGGGGCGTCCTTATGTGGAATGGGTATCTAACTATTGGTGAAGTACCTGTGCAAATCACTCGGTGTAGATTACTTCTCAGTGTGGGAGAGCCTTTGTGTTGGAGGAAGGCCTATTTGTCCATAGATGGTGCTCTGTGTGAGTTAAGATTCATCTGGGAATGTGTCATTTTTTTTAGTGGCGGATTTCTCTCGCAGAGGCGTTTCTGCTTTGTTCAAGTAATTGTATTGGTTGGAATTACCCTTTTTTTCTGGGAGGGCGGTTGCAGTGGTAATGAGTCTTATATGGAAATGTTGTACGTATACAGAGCAATTGTCTGAACATTCAAGGGGTTTGCATGGGGATTGGCTTCTGGATCGAAAGAGCACTCACAGGATAAAAATAATATTTAGAGAAGGGGAGGATATTTGTCGATCGAGTTTGGTGCTGGATCTCTGTTATTTCAAAAAATCCTCGTTCCATTGCGCCTGCATATTGATTTTCGCGATAGTTAATGTTCACCTCTTTTAAAGGCGACGATTGAATCTCAGGGATTGTGCTGCAGATCAGAAGTGTTCGACCTTTCGTTTTTCCCAGCGTCCATAAACTTAAAGAAAGGGAAGGCTTTCTCCTTGTAAAGTCTGCACAGCATTCACGTTGTTTTGAACATCAATATCATTACTTCCATTAATCGCCTCCACTACAAGGAGAACAGATGAAATTTCACACACGTAATGAGATAATTGAATTCCTCCACTTTGAACCACCGTTTGAGCTTCCTCTGTAATTCCTTTGTATTATTCCTATCGTGTTCTCTTCAACACTCTGCCAACACTACAGCTGAAGCTGAACTATTGGTGCTCACATGTTTGTCGTGACTGATTTTCTCTTGAGTATCATTTCCCTTGCAATAATGCAGAAGGACTGTATGCTTTAACATCATAGACTGTCAGCTTCAGATTCTTATGTTAACAAAGAAGCCATCTCTCTTCGAATCCACTTTAAAACTTATGCATGATTCTCTATATACTCACTTCAATATTGTGGGAGAGCCTAGAACTAGGTGGAGCAGTTTGAAAAATATGAACTCTCCCACTTAAGACGCAGGTGCGACGAATGTTTCTCTCAGTTGGTCGTGAACCTTTCGACCTCACCTTCTCAGTGAACAGTGGCGGAAGGGCCAGTGTATTGTTTGTATGGCGGATGTAAAAGCATGCATTAGTGACATGGGATTCCAAGCTGATCGGGGCCAGATGAAATGTCGAGTAGAGGCCACAATATAATCAGCCATGATCTCGAGCGGACGAATAACCTATTCTTGCTCCTAATTTGTACGTGTGTGGAGCATGAATTGCTGAAGAACGTCTGTGTGCTGCTGTTTCTGTGTGAGAATGGATGAGGTGTCAGATTTCGGTGGAGAGAGATCTCTGTGTTGGTAATGTTTAACTGTGTGGGTGGCGCCTAAGGGCGGAGCTTCTATCCCTGAATGGGGAGAAGTCATCTCTGTGGAGGAAGGATGCATCAGCAAGGCTTAAAAATAGCGATCTACACCATACCCTCCTTATCCTTCTGTCTACTCTCAGTTCTCTACAGGACTTTCTCTGAATGAAGTCGGTCTCTCCATCTGGCCTTATTTCATTTGGGGCTCCACCTGCTAAAAAAAACAGGTGCCCAGATAACTCAACTCCTGAAATCCTGTTCGCTTGTCCATCTCAGATTTTCATCACTTAACCATTTCCGAGTGAAGATAAAATAAGAGCCACAAACTGAACTCCTCCCGCCATCATGCGATCAATATAACTTCAGAAAGGATAATTCAAAATATGACCCGGGCACCGTCATCCCATATGAAACATAGTTAAGTTATTTTGCTTTATGACCAACTGGTATCTCCTCGACTGGGAAAATAATGAAGAGCTTGAGATATTGCAATGTTAATAAAAACACTGAAAATAAGTGAAAAGAATCCTGATGGTCCGTCAGGATCTGTGGAGGGGGAAACATAAAAAAAAAAATAGGAGTCCAATATGACTTATTTCTTAAGAACTTGAGAGAAGTGGAAATCTGATGAGGTTAACGCTGTTGGAATAACAAAAGTCGGGACAGGCGTGCAAATTGAGAATGCAGGGTATTGTGAGAGGGCAGGAGTATTATAATTTGAAAGATGTACTTAAACACAAGACAAAGGAAATGCAGAATTTTAATAATTAGGTCTAGACCAGGTTCCGACAGCACAATTATTGTCAGCACTGACTGAGCCAGAGTAACAGAATGGCAGAAAATGGCAGAAAAAACGCGCCAGATCTGTCTGAGAGCAACAACAACAAAATTAAATTTAAAAAAAACACCGACTAGTTACAGACTGTCACGGGGGAAGAAAAGAAAAGAATACTTAAACAAAAGTCATTGCCTGAAGTTGTTAAATTCAATGGTGTGTGCAATAGTCTTTCAACTGCCTAACTGCAAGTTAAGGTGGTGTCCCTGCAGCCTGCATCGGCCTTCATTGGAACATTCCCTCAGACTGAGGGTGGAAAGTTGAGCATGAGAGCAAGCAGCGGAATTGAAATAACAAGCAGCAGGAATGTCCTGGTCAAGTCTGGCATAGAGCATTCTTTTCTTTTCTCAAAGAGGCCATCCAGTCTGATTACGGCCTCGCCAGTGTAGAAGACACTGCATTGTGAGCTGCGAATATAGTAGACTACGTTGATGTAAGTACAAGTAAAACATGAGCTTCACCTGGACGGATTGCTTGAGGCTTTAATGGCAACGAGGGTGGGCGTAAAGCTCTATGTATTACAACTCCAGTTATTGCACGTGCCAGTGCCTTGGAACGGCAATGATGGGTTAGCGGTATTAGAGGGTTGGACCAAGTGGTCACACAGAGAACTGTTAATTGGAATGATGCCAGAATGATGTCAGAATAGTGAGGGGATGATGAGTTTGCTCGTGAATCATGTTACATTTCGTGGAGGTGACGCAGGCTGCTGTGGTGGAGAGTGAGGGCGACGGCAACAACCTCCTGGTTTCAGGAATGGAGGGGAAGTGATGAGTGCTGATGAGCAGGATATGCGTCGGGCACTGTCGAGGGGGAAAAAGGTGGCAGTTGCTTGACTGGGGAAGAAGGAAGGCATTTTGGGAGTTTAATTGTGAAATCTAACATCATGAGGTATGTTGGAGGCAGGAAGGTTGGAGACTGGAATATAGTCCTTACGGAAAGCAGGATATGAGGATGTATAGCCGAGCTAGCTGTGGAAATTGGTGGGTTTGTAAATAACATTAGCAGACAGACGATCGCCAGCAATTAAGACAGAGAAGTCACGGAAGGGATGAATCGGAATTTGATCATGTGAAAGTGAGAAAGTGCTGCAATTGGAATCAAATTTGACTACATTTATTTTCCCCATCGTCCAGGAGAAAGCATGAAGTGGCACCAAAACGGTCATCGATGTTCCAGAAAAATGAAGCAAACCTGGGATTGGGACTATTTAGGACTTTATTTAGAAATGTCGAACATGACCACCCCAAAAATGGCAGATGCAATTAGGGTCCATGTGCGAGCCATACCCACACCTATTTGAGTGCAAATGTGAGGTGAGAAAAAAACTTTTTCATACCGTGAGAAGTTTTGGTTTTGAATGCAGAGCATAAAAGTGTGGTGGAGGCAGATTCATTTGCGACATTCAATGCGTCATTGGGTGGTTACTTCAATAGAAATAGCAAAGAACAAAAAACAAAGAACAAAGAAAGGTACAGCACAGGAACAGGTCCTTCGGCCCTCCAAGCCTGTGCCGATCATATTGCCTGTCAAATTAAAACATTTTGCACTTCTGGAGTCCGTATCCCTCTATTCCCATCCCATTCATGTATTTGTAATGCTGACTCTTACACATCACTATCGTACCTGCTTCCACCACCGCCTCTGGCAGCGCATTCCAGACACTCACTACCCTCTGGATAGAAAAGTTGCCCTGCACGTATCCTCTATAGTTTTATCCTCTCATCTTAAATCTATGTCCCCTAGTAATTGACTCTTCCACCCTGGGAAAAAAAAATCTTCTGACTATTTACTCTGTCCATGCCACTCATACTTTTTATAAACTTTTATCATGTCGCCCTTCGATCTCCGTCGCTCTAGTGAGAACAATCCCAGTTTCTCCAAACTCACCTCATAGCTAATAACCTCCAGGCTAGGGATCATCCTGATAAACCGCCTCTGCAACTTCTCCAACGCCTCAATTTCCTTATGGTAATGTGGCGACCAGAGTTCCACGCAATATTCCAATGTGGCCTTAAGAAGTTTCTATAATTCTGCAGCATGCCTTCCCAGCTATATACTCAAAACCCCTGCCAACGAAGGGAGGCAAGGCATATGCCTTTCCTAATACCATATGCATCTGCGTTACCGCTTTCAGTGACCTGTGGACCTGGACACCCTGATCCCTCTGCCCATCGATGCACTTATGCGTTCTGCCATTTACTGTATAATTCCTGCCTGTATTTGCCCGTCCAGAATGCATTACCTAGCAATTGTCCGGATTAAACTCCACCTGCCATTTTTCCACCCATATCTCCAACTGATCTATATCCCGTTGTATGCTTTGACAATCCTCTTCACGATATGCAACTCCTCCAACCTTATTGTGGACTGCAAACTTACTAATTAGCCCAGTTACATTTCCCTCCAAATCATTTATGTATACAACAAACAGCAAAGGTCCCAGCACTGATCCCTCCGGAACTGCACTAGTCACAGCTCTCCATTCAGAAAAGCACCCTTCCCTTTGTTGTCTATGGCCAAGCCAATTCTTTATCCATCTTGCCAGCTCACCTCTGATCCCCTGCGACTTTACCTCTGTACCAGTCTGCCATGAGGGACCTTGTCAAAGGCCATACTGAAATCCATGTATATAACATCCCCTGCCATTTCATCGTCGATCATCGTTGTCACTTCCTCGAAAAATTCGATCAATTTAATGAGACACGGTCTCCCCTTCAAAAAACCATGCTGCCTCTCACTAATACGCCCATTTGCTTCCAAATGGTAGTAAATACTGTCCCGAAGAAACTTCTCCAATTGTTCCCCTATCACTGACGTAAGGCTTACCGGCCTTTAATCCCTGCTACCCTTCTTAAACAATAGAACAGCATTGGCCATTCTCCGGAACTCACCTGTAGCCACTGAGGTTTCAACGATTTCTCTCAAGAACCCAGCAACCCCCTCCCTTGCCACCCTCAGTACTCTGGGGTAGATCCCACCTGGCTCTGGGGTCTTATCCACCTTTATATTCTTCAAGACGCCATACACCTCCACGTTTTTGATCTGAACATTATCCAAGCTATCAACATACTCTTCCCTAGACAAATCGACCGCTAAATTCTTCTGTTTTGGTGAATACTGATGAGAAGTATTCATTTAGTATCTCTCCCAGTTCTTCTTGCTCCACACACAGAGTCAGACCTCTGTCCCTGAGTGGGTCTACCCTTTCCCTGGCTAACCTCTTGCTTTTTACATAAATAACTCACAGAGTGCAGAATACAAGTCAGAACTGCACCCACCGTTGGCTGAACCAATGAAGATGTTTCTATCAGTCAAATTTCTCAAAGGAAATTGTGTCAACCCTCCTGGTGATACAGCCAAAAAAGAAACATTTAAATAATTAATTCTGCATTAGAGGGACTGCTAGGATTTTTGAATATATCATAAAAAATATTAGGCATTCTCAGCCTCTATATGGCTTGAAATAATATTTACCATGAGTAAAATTATTAAATTCAATCCCCAAACATTAACGTTGTTAAACTAGTTCTTTTTTTAAAAATTATTTGCTCTGAGTTTGGATTAGTTTCAATTTGCTGCAAAATTAGGACTATTTGATTGATTTCTGGCGTTTCCACTTCATACGTTTTACCTGTACAGATTCAGGAAATTAGCAAGTTTCCTCCTCCTCCTTCCACATTGCCGATAACTTTCGTGTAGAGTCGTGTAGTTTAAAAGAGATTTCAGGAATTATGTTTTTATTTTCCGATCATCTTGCAGCGGGGAGTGGATTTTTTTTTTTGCTGCTTTCTAGTTCGAAGACTGAATAACTAATCGCGGTTCACTGACAGGGAATACGTTCCAGCAATTTTATCAGGTAAGTACTTTATTTACCGAAAATCATTAACATTGGCTATTTACTTTAATTATAAAAGAGAAAGAAAACACAAGTCTAAATTCTGAGACCCTCATTGTGTCGGTAATTTAATGACCATTTTCTGCACAGGGTGGAAAGGAGACTTATGTTATCCAGACTAATTTTCACAGACCCAACGCAGATCATGTTCAATTTACACAAGCAGGCCTGTTCTGATCAGATTTGGAAAAGGTGGACTCAGGCGGAGTGAAATTTCAAAGTGTTTATTTAATTTGTAGACATTTCTTTTGAAGACATATTACAGGCTTTTTTTTTATTTTCATTCGACCTCTAATAGAAAAATGATTTTCTCCAATTCGATTAACGACTGTGACGTGTATTGTGTAGCTTGTATCTGTTAAACAATAATGTTGACATCGCCACAATGTACAAAACAAATTTGAATTTCATCCAGAATTCAACTCAAATAATGAGACAGCTTACCCCTGCGGCTCTTGTAGACAAAACAGAGTGGAATTTCTCATCTTGTTAAAGCCAACCTGGTCGAAGCAGAGCGCCCTCACTCTTAGATTAGCGAGTATCACATTCTGGGATGTAAGTTCAATCATGGACTTTAGAAACCCATTCAAAACTGCAGTTGCTGCCGACTGAAAAGACGCACAGATCTTTCACACAGATATTCGTTAGCGGCACTCCTGTGTGACTGTTTTGAGCTGTAATGTCTGGAAATATTTTAAACAGTGTTTTCAGCTTTGGAATCCTGGCCAATGACTGTAAATTTTGCAAAGTTAAATTGTAAATCGAGATCGATCAATGTTCGTTTTGAAAGTATAATTATGGTTAAGATAAGTATCACATGCACGCTGAAAAATTAGGAGTGTAAAAATCTCACATCTTCCGGGGTATTAATCGATTAAAATGTTTAATTATTTGATTTTTTGTTCAAGGAGCTTCTGAAATTAACATCAAGTTTCCTTAGACACAGATTTAATGTAGATGTTCAAGAACATGAATGTTTGTCCGCTCTTCCATATACCCCAGATTGTTTATATAGGCTCATGTTGTATCTAATGTGATATCAGGTCTCAAATCTCAGTCTCCTTTCCCTGCATTTCTCTTGGTATCAGGCTTTAGAAGTTATTTCTATCTTGAACACATCGTGTTACATCCGAGGGAAATGTTACTCAGTTTTGTATATATTGGATATTTGTTTATAAGTTTTCTAACTGTAGGAACTATTAATCCGACAATATTTCATTGGGTAGAAAACATTTTTTTTTTAAATTTGCAATAGTAGATTGTGCGCCTGATCAGTCCTGTGCTTAATGGAGAACATAACACGATTAATGTTTCATTTTAAATTCATATTGTTTGCAACTCTGCCGCGCAGTTTGTGACAACTATTGAAATCATGCCATATCGCTTTGTATGGAATGGTGTTTTCATCACTACATATCCAATAATCCCTCATGAGAAAAATCTATTCATTAACATTTTGTGTTGCTGGAATTATAAGCCTTATACCAGTCCTCCAATCAATGTTAATGATCTGCATTATCCGTGGCCCTATGACTCATTCAGGGAGTTAAATTCCTGGGCAAGGGACTGCACATCTTCTCGCAATTTAGGATAGTTATGGTGACTTACTTGTCTTTATTTATTTTTCTCTGGTTCCAGGCATCTGCATTCTTTAGAGCTGCCAGCATTTGTTGCCCAGCCCCAGCTGCCCTATATAAAATTGTTCTAATCCGTATTTTTGAACCGCTGCAATGTCTGAGGTTCAGTAAAATGCATTATAAAGTTAAGGAAGGGATTCCAGCGGCAGTGAAGGAACATTGATGTGGTTCCAAGTCAGCATTGTGACTAGCTTGGGGTTTTGGCGCGTGGGGTGTTGGGGGTAATTTAAGCTTATGGTACTGCCATTCGGCTGCGGTCCATGTTCAGCAAGGCATTCGTGCTCACCAGTCTCGAAAGACCTGTTGAAAGAGACTTGGCATGTTGTTATAATGCATCTTGTACATGGGAGAGCGAATAATATAAGAGAATATTGGACAGCCGTTCAAAGGCGTTCCTGTGACCTAGATAGTGTGGAATTCGTTGAACATTGTTGCGACGACCATTACCCAGACAATTAAAGGCTATTCCACCACACTCCTGACTTATGTATTCTAACTGGGCGCAGGCTTGGTGCAGAAATATTTTAGCCCAGTACATTTTTCCCAGAAAGGTGACAGAAAGATGCTGAGGCTGGTTATTCAGCAATGTATATGCCACACATATTAACTGCATGGTACTGTGTTGAGATGCGTTGCAAGGGTCAATCAATGCGAAACATAAAAAGTTGTACAGGATAAATTTGATAAGTACTTGCTGGCAGTTTAAAACAAAAGGAGAAAATTAAAAGAAGGCTTTTGATTTTGGCGAAATAAAATCAGAAACTGCTGGAAAAACCCAGCAGACCCGGGAACATCTGTGGAGAGAGGAGCAGAGTCAACATTTCGACTCTGTATGGCCTTTTTTAACTTCTGGATTAAAGCGTTTCCATGTTTCAAGCAGTACCATTCAGCAGGGCCAATGTCGCTAGTATCTAGCCGCTCTGCATTCTGTAATGTCCAAAGTGCGTGACTTACTAGCGTCAGCCGCCCTTCGCAAGGGTACACTGATAACAAAGATTGCCTTCCAAAACCCCCTTCTCGTGTGAGGCATTGTCAGGACCGTGACGGCAATCTTTCAGAATGCCGTAGAGCTAGAGTCTAAGGAGAAAATTTCAAGCGGGATAAAAACTGGGAATTTTGAAAGGAGGTGCAGCAATCCAACTGAGGGCTGGAATCAGTGTCGAATGCTCAACAAAACAGTAAGTATGGAATTTAGAGAGAGACCAGAAGTTTATTCAAGTAACCTAAAAAAAACTAACAGCTTTTGGAAAAGGTTAACGCACTCTCAATGGTCTTAAAACAACAAGTCCAAAGTGACCAAGAAACCTGCAGCTCACAATGCCAACATAAATGTTCGGGGAGGGAGAGGGGTGGGGGGGGGGGGGGGGCGCGGGGGCGGGGGGTGGGGTGGGGGGGCGGGGGGAGGGGGGGGGGATGTGGGGGTGGTGGGGAGGTAGGTCAACGTACCATCGATAGAATATCGGAGGAGCTACCTTTTGTGAGAAATTGATATCACGGATGGGGTACTCTCCAGAACTCCTGGATAAAACTTGACACGCTATCAACACGAACTTGCTGTTGAGGTGGAGAACAGATGAAATGACAACACCCGCAATTATTTCTACCGAAAAGCGACGGAGATTCTACCCTCAGATAACAATGGAAATTTGGGCGTTTCTGAAATATGTTAGCATTACGATTTTGCAAACATTCAGTAGAAAAAAGGACAAAGTGTCCTCGTTGTTGCTTTTGAGAAATAACGTTTCTTTCAGTTTCATTCATCTCTTTCCCTACCGAACTTTGTTCCTCAGCAGGTCCTAGTGTTGTCCCTTTCATTGTGTACTGCTTTGTCAAATTAATCCTTCCAAATTGTATCAATTTACTCTTTTAAAGTTAAATTCCACCTCCCACTTATATTCCCATTTGACCATCCCGTCGAAATCTTCCTATAGCCCAAGGTAGACAACCTCACACTTAACCACCCGGAATATCTTTTTGTCACTTGAAAAATTCCTAATCCAACCCCTCACATCGCCATCCAGGGCGTTTATATAAATGAGGAATAATAGGGGACACAGATTTTTGTGGTACACCGCTGTTCACGGGCTTACAGTCACTAATGCAGCCTTCTTGTCATCAAACTCTGTCTCCTACAACTAAGCCAATTTTGAATCCACCTTGTCAAATTGCCCTGCATCCCATGCCCATTTGCCTTCTTTATAAGTATATCTTGTGGGAGCGTTGTGCTTTGGTTTAACTGGGGGTAACTATATTTTACTTTGTCTTAATGTATGCGTAAGCATTGGGACATAGAGATTTATTTGTTATTGGTCAGTATGTAACTGCCGATAGATGTTCGATAGATGTGCTAATGTAAACTATTTTAATAAGAATGGAAATGGGCGCCGTTCTCTTCAAGCTGTACAGCTGCACGTACACTGATAAGCTGCGCATTCAAGACTCTGACCTAATATCGATCAGTTAAAGTAAGTATTTATTTTAGGACACGTCAAAGGTTAACACACTATTTATCATTACAGTTTTTCAAGGCAGAATTGTTCCGACCGAAGAGGCTCATATTAACTGGACAGAGGAGAGTCGGTCGTGCTTAATTTTTAGCGAGGTCGGTGTGAACGGCCATCAGCATTTACATCCACAGAACTTCCATTTTTTTTTGATCTGTCCGTTTAGAAGCTAGAATGAAACTTCACCAATGGGCTAGATTACTTACACAAGAAGCCCCGTCATTATTCTCCAAGCCAGCTGAAATACTGGTTTTCTGAGATACAAGGAAAACGACAAAATCAAAGCCCAGAAGGAAGGTAAAAAAAAAAAAGAAAGATGTGGCTTTATTTGGTCAGATTTCTATTAAAATAAGTCTGGCTTTATCTATCACCATAAGCATAATTTGCAGTCCTACTTGTCACACTAAAACAATCCACTATCCAAATTCATCCAGTAAGGTACAGAACAACATTGGTTATCTTCCACGCAAAAACAATCCTCTAAACCCAATCTGCAAACCGTATTCTCCGCTCAATCCTGATCCATATGCAGAGTTCATGGACATTTTGTGACATTAACAATTTTCACTCCTGCCTGTGGTCCGTCTGCCCGCTTCAGCCAGGAAATTCGTTTAGGTTATCTGCATGGCATAACATTCAAATTCGCAATTTTGCTTTTTCTCCCACTTTCTCCACGCCCTTTGCAAGTTTACATTGTCAATTTGATCCACTTCTTGGTCTGTTAAAATGTTATTTTCGAAACTGCTAACTACCTACCTTCGCTTCCTAATTCGAAGCCAGTTGTTATTGCTAATATTCCTCGCTCCTCCGATTCGGAGCTCCTCCATTCTGTTTAACCTCGGTCATCAGTCCCCTGATGGAGAAAATACTATGAGCTAGCGCTCTGCCATTTTAAATTAAAGTCACGTTTCTAAATTCGTTTTCATGACAAAGCACTCCACTCTGTTGCGGTTTTCAAAGCCACTTCCAATTTTCCTCTTGGAGTTGCACGTTTGAATATATCTAGTCAGATTTCTTGCCATGACACAGTAATGAAACGGCTGTTGCAATGGAACCGTTGTCTCGTGTGTTATTCTGTCAAATATAAACCCTCTGCACTCCTCATTCTTCATGCATCTGCAGCGCTTGACATCGTTGAGAATTATAATTTGCTCCAACCCCTCCTCAGCATCCTGAGTCTGAATGGGAATATGCGTATCTTCATAAAAAAGTGTCCATAAATGGAAAGCATGACGGCTAATTTTCGTGCAGTCTGGATGTCAAGGAGCTGACACGTTAAGATAAGGTCGAAATGGAAATTTTAAGTGCGATTGCGAGGACTCAGCATGATTGGAATTCGAAAGTAGTGCAGCACGTCGAAGGGTGAAATCGAGCTGGACATTAGGAAAGCAAACACTGGTTATGGAAATGTATTGACAATCAAAATCTAAGGAACCCAAAGATGTTAAATCAACGCATTGAGAGTAAGAGTATAATGAAGGGAAGAGTAGTGTCCAAAAGGAAGAACAAGCTTAGCAATGTGCAATGCTGGAAGATGCGGCTACGCTTTTATTGAATATTTTCCGTTGGCGTTCAGCGAAGGCTGGGGGAATGCAAAAATTATCGGTAACCCAGTTGAGTGTGCAGTATTTAATCTGATAATAATACAGAGAGATAAAATATTAAATGTTTTATCAATCTTCAAAGTGAGTAAATCACGAGGAAAGGGTGAAATGTATTTAAAGATATTCAAGGGAATCATATGGAATTATCAGAGGGCCTGACAATGATTTTTGAATCCTCGGTAGATACAGGCGTGGCGCAAAGAAATGTGGAAGTCTGCTTAACCTTTACTTAACAAGGGAGCGAGAAATGAATCCCATAAATATAGGGCAGACAGTCAAGCTTCGAAAGTGAGCACATTTTGGGATCAATACTACGAGACAGGATGAACTGTCATGCTGAGAGGCACCGATTAAGCAATAATAATCAGCAGTTGTTTGTTTTATGGGTGTTCATATCTCAGTAACAGGATTGAAATTTATGCAATAACACGGAGGGTTAATAATGCTAATGCTTTTGAGACGGTCTACTTGGATCTTAGCAACATGCCTGTGAAGTTCCGGCATAGCAGTCGGGTTAAAAAAAATAACTCTCGGTGGATCCAAAAGAATGCCGAGAAATGCATAGAAAGTTGTCCTAGTAGCAAAACACAAAGGGTAATTGTTGGCATTTGTTTTTGCGACTGGAAGGTTGTTCCAAAAGTGCTTTACGGTGTCAGTGCTATGTTCCCTGCATTTTATAATCTATATCAATGATTTAATCTTAAATGCAGAGGGCATGTTGAAAATGTTGCATAAGGCACAGAAAACAGTGCAGGTTGTTGATATTCAGGATGATAGCTGTCGTCGACAGGAAGTTATAAATGGGCTGCCCAAGTATGTAGAAAAGTAAAACAATACAACTTAATCCAGGGAAGAGTGTAATGTAGCATTTGGGAGGGCAAATATGAGAAAAAAATACAAAATGTAGAGAAAATACTGGCTGCAGCTTTAGCTACGAGCGGGGCCTGGGATTGTATCTTTACCGGTGCCCAAAGGGAGCATGGCAAATCGAAAACATCTGTAAAAATTCCAATGTAATATTTCATTTTTTCTTAGCCGAGGCATAGCATTTCAGTGCACTACGGTTATTTTGCAAATATATAAATGGTCGATTAAGCTCGAGATTCTGTGCCCTTTGCAGTTCTGGGAAACTCATTACTGAAATGATGCAATTGAACTGGAGAGTGTACAGAGGAGTTATCCGAGGATATTTCCAGTGCTGGGAAATTGAGGAAAAATGTTTTGCCTGAGGTTTTACTCCTTGGAAGATTGGAGACTGAGACGAAGCATGATTGTGTTCAGCAGAATTGTGAGGGCACTGAATTATAGCAGACTGGAAGGAAATATTTACTTTAGCAGAGAGGACAGTAGCACAGCGATTTGATTTTAAGTGATTTGTTCAAAGATTAGAGGTGACTAAAATATTTCATTCACAAACAAACGGTGTTACGTGTTTGGCACTCAGCATTAAATTGTAATGGTAGACAACCTCATCTCATTTCAAAGATAATTGTGTGTGAAGCTGAAGTGTTGTATAATTTGCGTGAAAGTGGTATTCGGTTGGATGATTCGTTGTATCACCCGGCCATGTGTCCTCCTTTCATACCATATTTGAGTTTTTTCTGTCAGCAATTTTATCTAGTCGGACAAATCTAGGCTTGTTCCTCCAATTGTTTCAATTGCGTCTTCCGAAATGTTCCTTCTGATTTCAACAAAGTCTAATAACGTAGACTTCTCTTATATCTTCTGAACATGCTGACTTTATATGACGTCATCCGATTGCGAAGCGTCACTCTCTAAGGGAAAGTCAGGGTAATCAAATGGTCTGCACCTCCACCTCTCTGAATCTCTCCACCCACTCCAAACGGTTTGAAGTTCCAGCCCAATTTTCAGCACCAAAATAGCAGACAATTACTCGAACTAACTGCTGAGCCAAGAGAAGTCATTGTCCTTGTTCCCCAACGTATCCTCACACTTGTTACCAACAGAATAAAACTTCCTCTGAACATTAAGAAACTGATTTGGAATATCTGTAAGTTTTATATTTCAATAGGAAGCGCGTTTACTATCACACATACATACAATCATTGAGGCAAACTCCTTCACACTCCATCATATCTTGTACATTGTGCGAGATTTCATTTGCTGCTGAACCCAACATACATGTTATTTTTTGTTTTCCTCTGGACCCTACGACTAAAACTAAAGATTCTTCAAGGCATTCGAAACTTGGCTATCCGTGTCCTATCTCGCCCTAATTGATTTACCCATCCCCCATTTTCTCAACAACGCGCTTTGGCTTCCAAATATACAATGCACTAATCCTTGTAATCCCTGTCTAGATGTTCCCCAATTCCAGTCTATGCAATTTCCTCCAGGTCAACACGTTCATATATCGCTATACTCTGCCAAATCTGGCCCTGTCTGCTTCCTTGTTTTGAATTGCTCCACGGTTTTGGTTCATGATTTTCCCTTCCCAGGTAACATTCTCCCGACTTCCTTCCGTAATTCTCTCTGCCTTTCAGCTGTTCTTCTCTCCATTAAGATGCCCTTACATCACATTCCTTTCGCCAAGATATTATCTTTCTTAATATTAATGTTTTGCACTGCATGATTGTCATGGCTTAGTGTCTTCCAATGTTTTGTTGCATGGCCTCCCTAGATAAATAGAAGCTACTGCTGTTCTTTAGAAAGCACATCGGAGTGGGACTTAACGTTGGGCTAACGCAAAGAATAAGGGTAACATAAGGTGACAACATACTGGTACAATTATATAGCGTTATCAGAAAACTACTGTTTTTGTTTAGCGTTTTGGAAAGATGCACAAATAAATCACAATTTCCAGTACAAACATATTCTCGCAGTTGAAAAGGGGGATAAAGCAATCAACAGGAGATTATAACTTGAGAACCAGTTATATTTGGATTATCTAAACATTTCATTAAACTGCAACCTGCAAGTGCAGAAACATATTCTGTTGCATGTTTCGTCTATTTCGCAAGCGCATGTGAATGCTCATTTACTTTCAACTGGGAGTTGGAAGGGGCACGAGAGAGACAGCTAAAATCGCTTCTCACCTGCTGTCCACAGGCAGAAGTTTGAGGTGTCAGGTTTTCGCAAACACTGGCTTTCTGTGATACATTTTCCTAATGAACCGCAAAAACTTGTGTAATGACCACCTTATTACATATCCAGAGCATAGATAGTCAAATAGATTTTTCGATACGCAAATAAATAGATAGATAGATAGAGAGATAGATAGATAGATAGATAGATAGATAGATAGATAGATAGATAGATAGATAGATAGATAGATAGATAGATAGATAGATAGATAGATAGATAGATAGATAGATAGATAGATAGATAGATAGATAGATAGATAGATAGATAGATAGATAGATAGATAGATAGATAGATAGATAGATAGATAGAGAGAGAGAGAGAGAGAGAGAGAGATAGATAGATAGATAGAGAGAGAGAGAGATAGATAGATAGATAGATAGATAGATAGATAGATAGATAGATAGATAGATAGATAGATAGATAGATAGATAGATAGATAGATAGATAGATAGATAGATAGATAGATAGATAGATAGATAGATAGATAGATAGATAGATAGATAGATAGATAGATAGATAGATAGATAGATAGATAGATAGATAGATAGATAGATAGATAGATAGATAGATAGATAGATAGATAGATAGATAGAGAGAGAGAGATAGATAGATAGATAGATAGAGAGAGAGATAGATAGATAGATAGATAGATAGATAGATAGATAGATAGATAGATAGATAGATAGATAGATAGATAGATAGATAGATAGATAGATAGATAGATAGATAGATAGATAGATAGATAGATAGATAGATAGATAGATAGATAGATAGATAGATAGATAGATAGATAGATAGATAGATAGATAGATAGATAGATAGATAGATAGATAGATAGATAGATAGATAGATAGATAGATAGATAGATAGATAGATAGATAGATAGATAGATAGATAGATAGATAGATAGATAGATAGATAGATAGATAGATAGATAGATAGATAGATAGATAGATAGATAGATAGATAGATAGATAGATAGATAGATAGATAGATAGATAGATAGATAGATAGATAGATAGATAGATAGATAGATAGATAGATAGATAGATAGATAGATAGATAGATAGATAGATAGATAGATAGATAGATAGATAGATAGATAGATAGATAGATAGATAGGTAGATAGATAGATAGATAGATAGATAGATGGATGGATAGATGTATACAAATAATGTGAAGTTAAATACATTATTTTAAACCTTCCCTAAATTGTCAGATGCTTGGCTCATGTGACATGTCGCATTAATGATTAATTGCAGCTGAACAGTTACTTTCTGTGCTTCTGGTGTGATAACCTGGGATAGTGACAATCTGATTATTAGCATCTCTTTCAGTACAATATGTTTCAATCTATCTCGTTTGCGATCGTTCTGATTGCGGGAATCGAGCTGTTTTGCACTTCCTCTGCTTTTTCTTTGATTACAAGTGGTCTGGACAATGATTTGTGATATTTACCAGTTTGGGCTAGGAATTTTTATGTTCTTCAATTTCCTCTTGGTAGCTACCAGAGAAAATGGCCAATAATGTTGTCAGGTCACTTTCAGCATGCATCCTCTTTGCTTCCCCAGAAACTCCATTTAGAAATAAGAATACAGTGCTGAACGTACAATATTGGACCTAGTTTTATCCCGTATCAACACAAACATACTATTTATGAGGCGGGTCAGTTTAAGCTATGAAGTTTTCCTAATCCTGCTGTATTATTGTTAAACAGAACGTTCGCAGTTAAAACCGATGTATAGTGGAAGCCAAAGTACTGGCCGAGTGGAGATTTACGACACTGGGAGCTAGGGCTCCGTTTGTGATGATTCCTGGGATCTGGCAGACGCCGACGTGGTATCCAGACAGCTGGATTGTGGGACGATATTGAAGAGGCCACTTCGTGCTCCTTGTGGGCCAGGCTCAGGCCCAGCTTGGCTGAATGAGATGATCTGTTCCAGTAACGAATCGTATATTTGGGATTTTTCGGGTGCTGCGAATGCAGCATGGGGTATCCATGACTGTCCCCACAAAAAAATATGTGAAGCTAATGTGCTCAGGTATGGGTGCTCTCAAAGCGATCATTTTCTGAAGTGCTGGGAACGAGGCTTCACACTGAAGTTGTTAGGCGGAATTCCATCGAGATTGGAGCAAAACAACAGGCTGAGGTAAAACTGGTCTGCATCATGTTTTTTCTTAAACCTATCTGCGTATCGCGTTGTTTCTTTATTCCCTCAAGTATTTATCAAGCATCTCACAAATGGCATCGATGCTAATCACCTCAATTACTTCAGTTTGTCAAACTTCCAAATTCTAAACTCTCTTGAAGACAACGAAACAACATGTTCTACTGAATCCACAATTGCGTTTGTTCTTGACATAATTATGATAATTAGCTTTGAAATTTACCACATTATGATTGAATAGTGAGTGTAAAAATACCCAGGCTTTTGTGCTCCCACACAATTTCGATCCTCGTCTTCCAAGTGGGTTATGGCCTTCCCATTGTTCGCACCAAATTTCACCACCTGAAATTAACTCTATTAAAATATATTTAGTAATTGGTTGCTCATTATTCCAGTTTATTTTTTTTTCCATTTTGCCGCAAGTTACCTCAGTATTAATGATACCCATCCATTCTCTGACACCCAGAAATCCAACTTCCGATTCCGAAGTCCAATTTGATTTTCAAAATGTGAACCAACAGTTCGCCCATCAACAATTCTTGTGTAATATATTGCACAACTATTTGCAACTAATGTGAGTGCTGGCTTTTATACTGCAGTCACTTTTCTATTGATTGTTCTGCTGATTTACGTAGTGCACCCTCTGGCAGGCCTGGTTATACGACGTGCGAGCTTGTTTCCGGCCTTTGAAAAAAATCATTTATGTTCCATTCTAATATATTGCCCACAATCTGTCAATTCAATCGCTGCACCATCTGTTGGCCTGTGCAGTCTGTACATGTAAAAAGTTACCAATCTGTAAATGCATTTATTAATTATTAACAGAGCACAAAGAACAGTGGCTGGTGGATGGAAAACACCGTTGTAAGGTGAGATGCTCAATGGGACCTGGGGAACATTGTGCTCGGAAGAACTGCGTTCAAATGCTGCAAAAGTGATCTGAAAACAGTTACAGCGCGGTTCCCTGCCATGTTTGGAAAGGGTTCAGGAAATATCCGGCTCAGTATGTTTCAATGTACTACACATGAGCCGAACCTTTGGCAATGTCAGTCCGACTTGGAGGGTATAAACAAATGTCTTCATTTGGATGTTGCGGGCGTTGATTATTCAGGAAACACAACAAAGTTGCGTGATGCTCTTTTCCAATTTCTAACATGTATGTCTCTTACAGTCAGCATGTTATCTTCCCTCAGCAGAGTCTGAAGTGCAGATGGAGCAGTCAGATATTTTTAAAAAGTAGATGTCGAGAATCAGCTGCTTCCACATCTTGAATATCCTGACTATTTGTCTTGAATTCCTGCCCTGGGTAATAATAATTAATTCCATTTGACCTATTTGGAATGAAGTTTGCGACTGTTTCGAGTTAACAGCAATTGCTCGGGGAGAGTCGAGATTTTGTGCAGTAACATCTGGGGCACGGTGTTTGATGACTCCTGGGATGTGGCAGGTGCTGAGGTTGTGTGCAGACACCTGGGCTGTGGCTCCGCTCTGTTGTTCACAGGACGAGCCACTTTTGGCCAAGGAGAAGTTGGTATTTGGTTGTATGAGGTGAAATGCACCCGAAGCTAATCTTTTTTATCCTGTTGTCCTTCCTCAGCGTCACCTCAACATGAATGTGATTACAAGGAAGACGCCAGCGTAATTTTTTCCAGTATGTTAGTACAGAATGTTTGTTCTTGGGGCCGGGATAGGGGTAGTCAGTCTTATGACTCATGATGTCGGAAATTATTGACAAAAGATGGCATTCTAAACTAAAATTATATCGTTTTTCTGCTAAATGTTCCATAGCACCAGAATTTGTGTTGACTGCTTCTCCGTTCAGACCCACAGGTGATTCTAGTTAATAAGCTGTATTCCTTTGAAGCTTAATGTTCTTTATTGTTTTATATTAATGACATTGTCTTATTCTTTAAATTTCTTAAGTTAATCTGAGTCATTCAGATTGATGAGCCATTTAAAAATACAAGGCATTCTATGTCCCTGTTGAAACTTTGTTCAACATTTCATTCAGGATGTGAAGGTGAAAACTTCCAACACCTTGTGATCGGTATAACACTGGGAATCCTGTTGAATTACGAGTTCAACGCACTAACTGTGCTAATACTGAGAGATTCATCAAGAAAAGCTGAGACTCACATCTAACTATAAAGTGATTTCATACTAAATCTCGGATATTGTTCATTTTTATTTAGAAACATTAGTGGGATATGAAACTCTTGGTAGACTAGGGCTTTTTGCTTACCCCTAATTGCCCTTGAGAAGGTGGTGGAGTGCGCACTTCGTTAACCATTGCAGTCCATGTTGTGTGGGCACACCCACAGTGCAGGTAGGGACAGATGTAAACGGTTTTGACCGAACGACTGTGCAGGAACGGCGACATCTATCAAAGTTATAAAGCTGAGTGGCTTGGAGGGGGACTTCTAGGAGATAGTGTTCCCATATTCCTACATCCCTTGTCCTTAAAGATTGTAGTATGCGTTGGTTTGCAACGGTCTGTCGAAGGGCGGGAGTGAATGTTTGTGGATGGAGTGCCAGTCCAGCAGAACACTTTGTCCTGGACACTGCCACACTTCTTGCGCGTTGCTGGAGTAGAACTCAATTAGGCAAGTGGAGAATAAAGACAATTATTCTCAATTTTCAGACGGGAGATTTTGAAATGGTTTTCGGCATCCATTTATGATCATTGTGCAGCCGGACATAACTAACTACTCAGATCTGAGCAGCCATCACCCTCCTTCTCTATACACACAGATAATTACGTTTAATGTTGATGTGATATATCAAAGAACCACGAGCTCCTCACGGGTCTTTCCAAACTGATGCCCACAGCAGAATTTAGTCAATGTTTTTTTTCAGCTTCTCTTCAGTTGGAATCTCCAGGAGCCTCACGACGGAGTGATCAGCTGGAAAACATTTATCCTGAAAACCCCTCCTTTCGTCTCTTTCAACATTAATAAAATTGGGCCCTATTCTGGTAGATTTGAACACGCGTGAATGCGACACACAGAGAAACACACACCCCCTATCTCTCTCACTCTCTCTCCCTCTAACACACAGACATACACAGAGAAACAGCCTCCACCTCTCAATAGCTCACTCTCTAACACAGAGACACACAGACATATAGAAACAGGCCCCAATATCTCTCTCCCCCTCTCTCTCTCTAACACGGACACAGACAGACACACAGAAACACACACAATCTATATCTCTCTCTCCCTATAACACGCATATACACACAAATACACAGACAAAACAGTAACACACACGCCCTATCTCCCTCTCTCTCTCGCTAACACACACACACACATACACAAACACACAACGACAAGGAAACGTGCAAATTCCTTAACTTGACAAAAATTCCTTCATATTTGCTCACTGGTTTTCTCCATTCACCGTCACCTTCTGTGCTGTGTTTTTATTTGCTAACGTTTTATGTTTAACACGGATAAAATGCAACACAATGTTCATTTCCCCGCCTCCCCTCCAACAGGTTCCTTCTATGGTGGTTGGGATTCACTGATTGATTTGGACCAATGGCTTTATGATGACATTGAGGACTTTCCGGCTGGCAAGGATTCCGCTTTGACTCGTGGCTCTGGTTAGTATTTTCTATTGTAAAGCCAATCCGTACTGGGCAAATTCCATTTCCATTTAATCTCTTTAAAACTCAGTGCAATAAATTGGCGCGGACGGCATTTCGCTCATTTTCCTCAATTAAAAGCGTCCGATCTGAGTGTCCATCTGTTATGTCAGAAGATTAATAACCTTTTCTAAACATCAACTGTTCCGTGTTTCTCAAAGGATTATTTTGCCGTTTGTTTGAAAAAAGCGATGAGATTCTCTGTTTCTAAGTTCCCACGGCGCTGCACAATGCCTCCATTAGATAGCTAATCGAATTAGCTATCCAGAGAGCGGGTGATCGAATAGACAATACAATCCATTGACAACAATTGTCAAAGTCCAGAGGGCGCTTGATCTCGGAGGCACAGAATGACACTTGGGAATATTTTATCCAGGAACATGATGTATATCTATAATGGGGAAAATTCACATTCAATCTATTAACAACCGAATCCATGAAAATATATTTCAATAAATAACAGGAACATGTTAAACACTTGGGCAAACCATTGGTAACAAAGGCATACGGAAAAATAAAATAACGATATGTCTGGGGATGAAAAGCATTGAAGTGAAGTGGCAGGGTAGCAAAGCAGGACAAGGGAGAATACAAAGAATGACGACAAATATAAATACGATAATAATTAACACCAATAAATGAAATGATCGTGGATCGTTAACAAAAATATTACAATGCCTTTCAGCCTCAAAATAAGTCAGGTCAGAATGGCCTGACTATTTCCATGAGGAAAACAATGAATTACGTGGCAACATCCAGGACGTAGCTGAAATATTTTTTAAAAAATCAGATTGCTTTAGTATTTGCCAGGAGTAAACTTGACTTTGGAAAATACAGTTAGGAGTAATATATTTGCAATTAAAACAATTAAAATAATTTAAAAACAGTTAAAAAAAAACTCTCCAATCTCATTTGATAGAAGGCCTGGTCAGAACCGTGCGCATCCAATGATATTAGCATAATCTAATAAAATAGCAGATTTCAGTCATTAACCAATTCAATTCAAGCGGATGCAGTGCTAGACTATAGGCGGATAACATACGTTGAAACAACGGTTAAGCAGTGAGGAGGAAAATGTCCAGGACGAAAGTTCAGACAAATTAAGATTTGTGGGAGGATAATTAATATAATGCCTTTTAAGGAGGAATGGAGAACATCTACGGTTCAAAAAGCGTAAGGTGCAAACAGGCAGAAATTCATATCGAGATCATCGCGCACTGAACCGCATCAACATCTTGAAAAAAGACAACGGATTAGATAAGTTTTAGCATGGAAGACGCAAATTCTCTAGATACTCAAAATACTTTTGGAAATTTCCAATTAATATACTGAAGGGAAAGGCCAGTGCGTGCCTGTCAGATCTTGACCAGGTGGCCTCAAAATTGTCTCAGACTCAATATCTAAAGGGGTGGAGTTCCGCACCCGAAGTGGATGAGAAATATCAAGGCTGACTCTCCGGTGCAGTACTGATCGAGTGATGCCCTCTTGGCATTGTGGTCTTTCAGAGCCGATGTTTAAGCAGCGTGCTGTCTCGTGGGGATTTAAAATGCCCGTTGACAATGCTGACGAAGGCTCGAGTGTTGCTGTTGGTATGCTGATAAATATCCCTTGAGCAAAGTCACAAAATCAGATTGCCTGCGAATGATCAAAATGCTGTGGTTGCCCGTTGGAAGATTGTTGTTGAGATATTGCCTGTCGGGTTTCCCATATTTAAATCTTGACGGTACAACACGAGAGCTTCATGTCGTGCAACGAACTTTGGACACCTGGTGTTCATGAAAAACACTGAATGCTCGTTTTCATTTCATTTTCCTGGAGTCAAGTGAAACCTCGGAAAATGGGTTGCCAGCTGCCTTCAAAGAGAAAAGTAAGACCGGGATACAAATTATTAATGCACAAGAAGTTTACCTGAATGATTTCGACATGGAAATCGTACTTTTTTTCTTTTAAAATTTATGGATTGACCAAATTGTTGTGGACTGGGAAGTATGCAAACGAATTTAAAATGAGCCGTTATTAAGTTTGGCATAATGGATATACGTTTGGAAAATGGATCTCCTCCTAAGTAATTATGAGGAGTTACAATTTGTAATGTAATGTACAAATTTAATTTGCCACCTATAACAATGAAACAAATTCATTGAGTAAAGGCGAGTGACGCAGGCGTTCAAGGAAATCAAATAAACACAAGCTAATTTAATGTTGATGCAGAATGACAAGGCTGCCAAAAGCCAAACCAGGGAAAAATCGCTAATTCTGGATAGATGTAGATAAATATTAAAATGGTTCTGGCGAACCTCGAATGAAAATTGGTTAGAGGACATTTGGAGTGTTGTTTAATGTCCTGGTCAGCATATTGTTAAACATAAATAGGGGCAGGGGTTAGGGCTCAACCCAATTTACAAGGATGGTAACCGTGTTTAGGAGTGAAAGTTATCCAAAAATGCTGGAAAGAAAAAAAATATATCAAATTAACTTTTGACTCCTCTTTGGGTTCATTGCCCATGGATTCATTTCTGTACAGTTACTGGGGGCTGATTTAACATCTCCGAAAATGAAAGACGGTGGGATATGTTGGAAAGGGGAACGAAATTTCAATCAGGGAACTACGCCCCCTGCCCAATTGTCTATTATACTGCCTTCGCGAGAACATCAGTAATACTTAATTTCCATCTCTGGCTGCACTGCTAAACTAATGCTGTAGCTTCCTCATGAAGCGCTCTAGTCCATTTGGTGAATTACATGTTACCTTACATAGAAAGGTAGCAAATTGCCGTAGATGTCTCCATGAATCATTAATTATTGTGATCTCCACACCGATGTGCTGAATTGTTCAGAACTGTGATGATACTAATGTTACTCAAAGAATTGCTGTAATCAACAACATTTTTCTCCACCCGCCTGCTTATCAGTTTCTGCCTCCATTGACTCCCTCAATCACATCGAATATTAAACAAGTGACAGTTTGATTGACAAACATCCTGGATCGGAAAAGCCTGAAGGGGACTGTACCATTATTCGGACATCCAGTCCCTCTACACCTCAATTTCTCTTCAGTGCATCCTGACCATCTGCACCTCCATCGTTCACCAGGATATCCAGGCCGTCTACAGCTACAGTATTTACCAAGTCACAAGACAATGCCATCCCACAGCCGGAGTTCCACTCCCCCTAACACCTGCACTTCATATTAGGACAGCCCAGCATGTTACGCACTGCCTTTCAACCCCAAAGTATTTCTGAAGGACGTCCATATCCAGTGCAGTACAATCCAAGATAAGAAATGTTGGTGGCCTACACGTCTGCCTCCGATCGGAACTACCATCACCAAGCAACCCGAAAATCTCTACGAATCTTCATCTAGGCCACAAGTCGATGTGCAATCTACACACATTCAGGAAATTCTGAGGATCCCGTCCTCCCACGCCCACTGCCCATCCTGTTCATCCACCTCAGTCCAAATATGTGAAATGCACAGCTCCACCATCAACTGCCCAACATTTTCCCTGATTGGGAAAATCGCCTCAGCCTCTATACACTTTCAGCAACAAAAAATATTATTGGATCATTTCAAAGTACTCCAGGCTTAACCATAGTTTACTTGGGAAACAGGAATCTTTATTCCTGATATTTTACTGCTGTTTTAGTGTCGTGGAAAAATGGTGTGAACACTCAGAACCTGGAGGTTTGTCTAGGAAGTCTTTATTAAAGTCGTGATATCACAGAGAGCCTAGTCGCATACAACGGAACAAACCAGTATCTGACTGACACCTCTTTACACACATAGATATAGCAAAAGTTTCGTGACAGAAACTTGAGCAATAACAATACTTTCAAATGGCATCAAAGGATAGCGATCAGTGTTCCTGATTTAACAATTAGACAGGACAATGTCAATGGTATAGCAAACAGACAGAACAATGTCAATGGTTTAGCAAACAGACAGGACAATGTCAATGGTTTAGCAAATAGACAGTGCTAATTGGTTACATATCCTGGGCAATGCTCACACACAACAGTTTTTTCTCTTAGATTTTGCCTCCGTATCTGACATCCGAAGCCCCTTAGTCTGGGAAGGTAGCTCTGGCCCTTTGATTTGCAAATTTATGTGCTGGCTGCGTGACTGTTTGGGGACAGTCCACAGTAAATTACATTATACATGTATTTTATGTTTATTTCTCTCACAAATATAGTTGTATGTTATTTCATTCACAATTATACGTGTATTTTATTTCATTCCCAATTACACACGTATTTTATTCTTTCACAGTCCCTCTTTGTTATTCTTTTCTTTTAGATTAACACTAGTGAGGAATAATATCTTCATCCTCATACGGGGGTTCATAACCATGAGGAAAAGTCTGGTCCCTGGCGGGGTAAACTTTCTCTCCCCACCAGTGGGCTTCGCTGGGGCCAGTGTGCATCATTTGGGGAATGATTGGGGCATCCCTTAATCCAGTAAAGACACTATTGATAATCTGGGAGCAGCAAATCCGTAAACACGCATAGCACCCTATGATACATGCTACGACTATCCCAATTAAAAATTATAGCAACTAACTTCCCCAACCGGAAAACCAACCTAGTATTGTAGACCACTGAGAATCTTTTTTATAAAAAATACTCGAACATTCCACAGCCTTCTTTATTTCTTGTACCTTGTCCATGACATGCTGTCCCAAGTCAGTGATATTTTCAGAGACATCGGGTACATAAGTGCAGCACTCTGAGCCTATCATAGCACAATTTCCAACTTTTTCAGCCAGGAGGAAGTCAAGGGCCATCCTGTTTTGTAATACGGTTAGGCGTAATGCTGTCATTTCAGTGGTGCTGGCTGAGATCTGCTTCTGTGTTTTAATCAGAACATCAGCCGTTGAATTAGCGACTTTTTCAAGCGTAGCTGCCAGGTTGATAATTTCACGTGAACTACGAGCCGAGCCATAAGGGGGCAAAGCAATCATCCAGAATCATTCAGATTCCAAGATGCCACAGCGTTGTAGTCGCTGGTGTGGGTGCATGTCTGATTTACCTATATGACGAAGATAGGGATTTAATTATGCTAGGTAGCAACAGCACCTCCAGGTGGGAGTGGTTTCGTTGTTTTTTCGAATTTCCGACAGGCACATTAGACAAAAGGGGTAGTTGAGGCATCCCAGGGAACTGGGGGTAAGCTTTATCTCCACAAACCCAGTATATAGCATTAAGAGGGTCTACTGGATGTTCAGTGCCGGCGGGCTTTCGGACAGAAAAGTCAAAGATGTATAACACTGTAGTATGACAGGAGCTTCGTCCCAGATCATAAGTGCTGAGCGTAAGGTTGGAACATCAACAGGTGGCATTTACCGGCTCTAGTGGGGCTCTAATTCTAATCCCATGTTCTGTATAGTCCCCCCATTGGCAGGTGGAGAGCACGCAACCAACCCCTAAACATATTGTGCTGCGGTGATACAATATCAAAAGTTCGAACGTCAGCACACTCAGTGTCATTTAGAGGAACAGCACGCCAATTACCCGTCTCTCCCCCATGTTGGAGAGTCTGGGCGCATATCCAACAGGCGCCCTGTCCTACCACTCTCGCATAGGTGCGGCATAGAGACAAAAAGGTGTTGGGGTGAGAATCCTTTGGGCACACCCCACAAAATATAGCAAAAAGACAGAATATAGCAAAAAGCAGTATCCGATACATAATGCAAATTAGTTCACTGATAATGACGATTCTAGGACTGCCGGGCAATGTTTTATTACACCGAGTGGCGTGGACCCAGTCTTCCTTCCCTTTAATCTTCAGGGCCGTTCGAGTTGTTAACAACACAAGGTAGGATCCTTTCAACCCTCTCATGCAATTCAGCTGCTGTTTTGCAGACAGGAAAATGCATACAAATCCAACATTTAGTCCGATTAACTTGCGAGGCGATGGCCTGCATTCGTTGAACCGCAGAATTGGTAGTCGATGCCCCCGCAAGGACCACGCAGGACAGGATCCAAATCAGAATCAGCATTCTGACGGCTCAGTTAAAGTTCTTGCACAAGCACTTCCATCCACGGTCAGCAACTGCTTGACGTGCGATGCGTGCATCCACAAGTGCGTCCTTCAACCTTTACGGCCATTTGGGTGGTGAGCAGGAATTGGAAAGGCCCTTAAAATCGAGGTTCCAAACAGTTCTTTCTCCTGAAGGTCTTTACTCGGTCTAGGTCCCCGGGCTGGTATTGATGGCAATCTTCAATTGTGGGCTTTTTCTGAGCTTCTACTACCTATATATGCAAGCTCTTGAGACAGTTAGGATGAGAGCCATAGTCATGAGCACCAAGGGTAGAGCTTCAGGCCCTTTCAGACTGGTTTCTTCACATAATTTAGCTTGTTTTTTTTTCAGAATACCACTTTGTCTTTCCACCGCCCCAGTAGACAGGGGGTGGTATGTGCAGGAAAGGTGATGGTTGCTTTCTAAGGCTTTCAACAGTTCCTTTATCACTTTAGCAGTAAAATGAACAACAATTTTACAACAACAGCATCATTTTGTCGGGTGTTGTAGGCCTCCACCCATCGCGAGAACAAACATATTAGAACTAAAACATAATTATATTCCATACATTTAGGCATTTGTATAAAGTCTATTAGTAGGTGTACAAATGGGCCCCATGGCTGTGGTCCCATACCAGCAGTCACTGTGGGCGCCTTGCCTGGGTTACGTCATTGACAAAGTTATGACAGGTATTACTAATAAAATGCCTATTAGCATATGACTATTCACTATACATTCAACATTCATTCTACATGCACGTGTTAAACCCCTGAGCTGGCAACCGGTCAAGTCTTTATTCCTGTGTCGTGAGAAATTCAATAAATGTTCATTAGTTACCCATAAAGGGACTACCCCTTCTTTAGTCTGTCTTAAAATTTTCCCGGGCTTGTTCCAGTGCCCAACATCCATAGGTGTTGCAAACATCATTTCTGCTCGCTTCGTCTGAAATATTTTTCCCTATTTCCATTAATTTATTGATAGTCCACGCATGACATTCAAGCACGGAAGCCAGGCTTTGGATTAATCAATGATATCCCTATATTGAATATTGTACTGGTTCATTTATCAGGCTGCACTTAATGCGGTTCCCTCCCAAGCCTGATCGCATCTCGCCATTGAACTGAACTGATTCAGTCATCAACTGGTGCGTCAGAGCCGTATAGAGTGCTTGGGTATGGGTTGAGTACCATTGGTTCAGGACGACATCGGATACATTCCAGACTACGGGAACCAGCTCATGGTCTACGTTATCATACAGAATTTCTGATTAACCAATACCAAACCATTCGTCGGTCCTGGATGCATATTCGGACAAGATGGATCAGTCGGTGTGGTTTGAGGGGCTTCAATTATCTCTTGTCAGACTGGGAAAGTAGAGTTGGGAGTTGGTTGGGTAGTGGCTCATTTGGGCAGACCTCCCATGCTCGATCCGAAGCAACCCTTACTACAACTTGACAGCAGTTGTTCTCCTACTGTTACATGTATCATTCCCCATTGCGTGTCGCATTCGGCACTGTCCATGCTGTACAAAAGTTCCTCCTGTGGTGCGGGATGAGCAGTGATGATCCCCGACCTTGTTCTCAGTACTGATAGGCCCACGACCAGGATCGTAGATCTGTGGAGACATTAACATCGGCTCCCGTTCTCTGGGTTACCGCTTGGTCAATTGTCATGCATCTTTAACTGTGTGTAATGCCTCCATTTACTTCCCGGTCCCATACCTACCAGTGCGCATGTATCAAGTGTCATAATTACCTGGTATGGTCCATTGTTGCTCTTTGGATTTGCCTGTTTCCATATCCTTAATCATCTGTCAGTCTCTAACTTCCTCTCTCAATTTATGTAATTGCCTACTTAATTCCCTTTCATTGCCCTGTATTTTTCCTTTCTGTGGCCCTACACCTCCTTCTATAATACCTTCAGGTAATTGCATGACCCTTACCTGTTATCATTTCAAATGGGTTGAACCTGTCTGTCCTGCTTGGGGTAGCCCACAGTGCATTAGAATATTGGGCTGTTCCCTGTCTCTTGATTGATGTTTTTTTTTAAAGTTCGGTTCATCCTTTCCACCATCCCTGGACTCTGGGGGTGGTAAGGATTATGGAATTTCTGTTTAATCTCCATAAGATTACACACATCTTTAATGACTCTCCCTGTGAAATTAGTTCCCTGATCTGAATCCATCTGGGTAGGCACCCCCACTCCTTCTACTTTACTCACTCCTGCTGCTGACACATGTCAGACCTCAATTCCTTAAACAACTCTACAGTGCACCTTCTTATCCTATCTTTCCATGGCTCAGTATCTTCACTTCCAGTGATAGTTCTCTCTTGGAACCGCTTAACTCTGCTTGTCCTCAGGCTGTCAATCACATGGTTTTAATTTTTGTAGCTCACAGGCACATTAGTATAATCAGTAATACATCTATTTAATCTTTTTCCAGTTTTCCTGTTACCTGTATCCATCTTGTGGTAAATTGTTGTTACGTGTTATTTCTCCTTACATTTCAATTCCTGAACTACAGATGCTGCATAGTTTTACCTCTAAGTTTTCTTTCCTGACCATGATCATCCTAAGGTTCTCTTGAGTTCAGTTTCTCTATTGTCTTGATTGTTTAAAATGGTTCGTTACTCTTTAGGCCATATTAACTATTCCATTTCAAGGGATCTCTGTCTGTAGATCTTTGCTTTTCCCCCCTTTGCAGTTCCAATGCCTCAGTTGATGGCCAGATTATCAAATTCATTTCCCATAAAAAAGTTTGTAAATTATGTCCTCTTTCCCTGACTCGTTCTCCTACTTTCCTCAGACCAGTTTACACTTGCAACAGCTACCATCTTATCTTGTTCAGGTTGTCTGTAGAGAATATACAATCCAATAAAGTATTTTCATAACAGTTTTAAAACAGAAATCAGGTATTGACATGTTTTGCTTCCTTTTCTTCTTCTCAAAGAGTTTATTGTCTTTAAAGTAACCCACTAAATTGTGTCTGACCCTTTTCTTTTAGAATTATCCCAGATTGATTAACTCGGCCAAAAATTGGATTTCTTCAAAACTTTGCCAAGGTCTTGAGCTTAGCTTCATATTTTTGGAACAGGCTTACAAACACAAATGCTTGCAGCATTAGTGCCAATTATTGTCAGACCTTTTAAAATGAAAATTCCCTTTTGAGAACTTTATCAAGAACCAAACCTCAAATTTTTAAACTTTGTAAAATCTGTAATCTGCACTTTCAAAACTAAAACAGCCTCATTTTCATGTGTAATGATTTGTATCCAAGTTATAATTTCCGTATGTTTATCAACACATTATTTATCTTAGATAGCATCCTAGTGGTTCAAAAGCAACCTCTTAAATAACACTGCACTTTACATCTCAAGATTGTCCCCAATTCAAATTCCAGTGCTTTTGGAAAGCAGATTTCCTTTAATATTTAAATCATATCTTCATAAGAAACCCTTTATTATCCATTGCAACCATCTAGACCTTGTGTTTATGTCATTTCGTTTTTCTAGAATCCTTCTGAATTTCTAGTATTTTTTTTTTCTCAGAATTTTAGAATACTAACTCGTATGTATTAATCCCAATCAGCTTGGAAGCTGATGATGAGGGTTATTCCCTACTAGTCTGCCAGGGGGGTGGTGCAAGGGTTGGTTCATCTCAAACAAAGGCAAACCCTGTTTTATCGTTACACTACTTTCAAATTACGATTTTTGCCAGCATTTTCAACTCAAACCTTATACTCAAAACTTTGGAATATTTGAATAAACTTTTCCTTTAATCTAATATGGGGCTTTCGACTCGAAAGTGCTCAACTACTCACTCAAAAGACAATTCAGGGAAAAAAACACATTAAAGCTCACATACAAATGCTTCATTGCACAAAAACAAACACATAGATAAAGGTATCGATACTCCTACAATATTGAACTTAACTCTAAACGAATCTTCGGGTAGCAGTGAGGGAATAAAGGGATCTTGAAGTTCCACATATAGGGACCTTCAAACTGACGAAAGCTCACATTTTTTCTGCTGCTGCTGGCAAATTGCTCATTAACCCCCTAGGGGTAGCCTCTCTCTCTCGCTCTCTCTCTCTCTCTTCAGCACAAACAGCTCTTGTAACTTAGATCAATTCATTTTTTTTTAAGTTACAGAAAATTCAGTGGCGGACTATCTACCTCCCTTAAAATATTTTTAAGCGCTCAATTCTGTCCCAATTAAAAGTACCCGCTGGTGGGAAGCTCTCTCCTTTACTTTGAGTCCATTTAACCCAATCAAAACATATTGGACAATTTCAGGACCGTAATGGTCACAAAGGAAAACACAGAAATTACTTACTTTTCACCTCCAGGGTACTCGAACCCCTGGGTATACTACTACTACTTTTTTATTTCCGTTTTCTTACCCATCTTCAAAGTTACTGAATTAAACTCCAGTTTCGCCGGTTTCGGTTTGTTCATAGTACTTTGCGAAGCGGGGGGAGTGGCAGAGCCCGCTCTGCTGTTGCAATTTCCCATTTTATCTGGAAAGAAAGATAATTAAACAGCGCAGCGCGTTTTGCCTACCTATGCGCTCACCGGTGTTTAAGAATTCCTCAACATTTCGTCCAATTCCTGGGTCTTTCAAATTTTTCGGTCGGTAGCTACCCTTTTTCAAGCACTCCCCCTTACAGCTAGGATGCTTTTTCGTCCCCCTTTCACCTGTCCAACTTAAGAGGCCACCTCTCCCACTTAAGAGTTAGCTGGGACGCTATTTAACTGAATTCCCCCTTTCAGCTAGGATGCAGTTCATATTCTCACTAATTTACGAGAGTCTCTCCCTTTCTCCCCGAGTGTTCTTTTTCAAAGATCCGACGGTCCAGGTTTTCAATTACCTCTCCACCTTAAGAGGCCACTGGACTTCAGTCGGATGCCACCTTTGTCGCCATCTGTCGCGGAAAAACGGAGTTAACACTCAGAACCTGGAGGTTTGTCTAGGAAGTCTTCATTAAAGTCGTGATATCACGGAGAGCCTAGTAGCATACAACGGAGCAAACCCGTCTCTGACTAGCACCTCTTTACACACATAGATATAGCAAAAGGTTCGTGACAGAAACTTGAGCAATAACAATACTTTCAAATGGCATCAAAGGATAGCGATCAGTGTTCCTGATTTAACAATTAGACAGGACATTGTCAATGGTTTAGCAAACAGACAGGACAAGTCAATGGTTTAGCATACAGACAGGACAAGTCAATGGTTTAGCAAACAGACAGGACAATGTCAATGGTTTAGCAAATAGACAGTGCTAATTGGTTACCTTCAAAAACAGCTCCTCTGACATGTCCTCCTTCTTCCTTAACCGAGGTTTTCCATCCACGGTCGTTGACAGGGCCCTCAACCGTGTCCGGCCCATATCCCGCGCATCCTCCCTCACGCCTTCTCCTCCTTCCCAGAAACATGATAGGGTCCCCCTTGTCCTCACTTATCACCCCACCAGCCTCCGCATTCAAAGGATCATCCTCTGCCATTTCCGCCAACTCCAGCATGATGCCACCACCAAACACATCTTCCCTTCACCCCCCCTGACGGCATTCCGTAGGGATCGTTCCCTCCGGGACACCCTGGTCCACTCCTCCATCACCCCCTACTCCTCAACCCCCACTTATGGCACCTCCCCATGCCCACGCAGAAGATGCAACACTTGCCCCTTCACTTACTCTCTCCTCACCGTCCAAGGGCCCAAACAGTCCTTTCAAGTGAAGCAGCATTTCACTTGCATTTCCCCTAACTTAGTCTACTGCATTCGTTGCTCCCAACGTGGTATCCTCTACATTGGAGAGACCAAACGCAAACTGGGCGACCGTTTTGCGGAACACCTGCGGTCTGTCCGCAAGAAAGACCCAAACCTCCCTGTCGCTTGCCATTTTAACACTCCAACATGTTCTCTTGCCACGTGTCTGTCCTTGGCTTGCTGCATTGTTCCAGTGAAGCCCAACGCAAACTGGAGGAACAGCACCTCATCTTCCGACTAGGCACTTTACAGCCTTCCGGGCTGAATATTGAATTCGACAACTTTAGATCTTAAACTCCCCCACCCCCCATCCCCACTCCGTTTCTTCCCCCCCCCCCTTTTTTTTTTCAATAATTTATATAGATTCTTCTTTCCCCACTTATTTCCATTATTTTTAAATCTAAACTAAAACCTTGTTAGTCTTTCCACCCCACCCCCACTAGAGCTGTACTTTGAATATCCTGTCTTCCATTCTTAATTAGCACTTTTCTCAGACAAATGTCACCACCTTCGACACCTCTTTGACCCTGTTGTCTGTGACATCTTTTGATTATCTGCTCATCTCCACAATCACCACACCCTCAATGTTTCTCTCTCCCCACCCCGCCCCCCCCCCCCCCACCCCCCCACCCCCCACCCACCTTAAACCAATTTATATTTCTCCCTTCTTCTAACTATGCTTCAGTTCTGCCGAAGGGCCATGAAGGCTCGAAACATTAACTGATTTCTTCTCTGCCGATGCTGCCAGACCTGCTGAGTTTTTCCAGGTAATTCTGTTTTTGTTTTGGTTACATATCCTGGGCAATGCACACACACAATAGTTTTTTCTCTTAGATTTTGCCACCGTATCTGACATCCGGAGCCCCTTGGTCTGGGAAGGTAGCTCTGGCCCTTTGATTTGCAAATTTATGTGCTGGCTGCGTGACTGTTTGGGGACAGTCTACAGTAAATTACATTATACATGTGTTTTAAGTTTATTTCTCTCACAAATATAGGTGTATTTTATTTCCTTTAGAATTGTATATGTATTTTATTTCATTTAGAATTGTACGTGTATTTTATTTCATTCACAATTATACGTGTGTTTTATTTCATTCAGAATTATTCATGTATTTTATTTCATTCCCAATTACACACGCATTTTATTCCTCCAAATGCAGACTGCCGTGACTGTTCCAGCTTTGGACTTGAAAACAAATCTTTGTTTTTTCTGGTTCCAAATTTGTCCTCTATTTACTGGATTCATCTTTGAGGCCTCCCTTTTACTCCCTCGACTTCTTATTTCCATTTCAGCGGTAGCCTGCACACAGTGCTTGCCAAATGGCTGGCATCGTGCACAGCAACCTTTCTCTGAATTCCCCCAATCTTGCTTCCTGTAATTTATCTGTTGAATTTTCCCAGATCTTCTGCGTTCATCACGTTTGCATTGATTGGTTCACGTTCCAAGCAGTACGTTAGCACTTCCTTCCTTCCTGCTCAGCCAGTAGCTCCGCTTCTTTGTGTTTCACAGTGATCTCCATAATGACCGTCCAATATCCCAAGCTGATCTGCATCAGCCCTTCCATTTTAACTGACTTTCCTCAGCAAACTAAACTTCACTCACTTCATTGGTTTTGCAATTTGAACCTACTAGAGCAGCAAATGCACTTTCTAAGATGAAAGCAAAAACTGCGGTTGCTGGAACTTCAAAGAAAACAAAATTACCTGGAAAAACTCAGCAGGTCTGACAGCATCTGAGGAGAGGAACAGAGTTAACGTTTCCAGTCTGTATGGCTCTTCAACAGAACTAAGGAAAAATAGAAATGTGGTTAAATATCAGCTGGTTAAGGGGGCTGTAATAGGTTCAGCTGGATAGAGGGACAGTGATAGGTGGAGATGGCCAAAATATGTCATAGACAAAACGGCAAAGAGGAGATCTAGGTGGTGATATTATCTGAGGAATTTGCTATTAGGTGACATTAAGGGTAGAAAGCAGGACGAACAAGGTACGGATTGCCCTAGTGGTGGTTGGCTGGGGGAAAAGATCGAAATAAGCTAAATGGTAGAGATAAAACAATGGATGAAAATACATATAAAAATAATGGAAATAGGTGTTAAAAAATCTATACACATTAATGGAAAAAAAGGGGATCGGAAAGGGGATGGAGATGGAGGAGAGTGTTCATGATCAAAAATTGTTGAACTCAATATTCTGTTTGGAATGCTACACAATGCCTAGTCGGAAGATGAAGAGCTGTTCCTCCAGCTTGCGTTGAGCTTCACTGCAACAATGCTGCAGGACAAGGACGGACATGTGGGCATGAGGGCAGGGTCGAGTGTTGAAATCGCAAGCGAAAGGCAGGCCTGGGTGATGCTTGCAGTCAAACTTAAGGTGTTCCGCAAAGCGGTCACACAGTCTTTGTTTGGTCTCTCCAGTGCAGAGGAAACGGCATGGGGAGCAGCGAATGCATTAGACTAAATTGAGGGAAGTGCCAGTGAAATGCTACTTCGCTTGAAAGAAGTGTTTGGGCCCTTGGAAGGTGAGGAGAGGGGAATTAAAGGGGCAACTTCTGTGGTTGCAAGGGAAGGTGCCGTCGGAGGGGGTTCAGGTGCAGGGGGTGATGGAGGAGTGAACAAGGAATTCCCAGATGTAAAGAGCACATTCTGCCTGTCCGCAAGCTTGACCCAGGCTTCCCTGTCGCTTGCCATTTCAACACTCTACCCTGCTTTCATGCCCACATGACCGCCTTTGGTCTTCTGCAGTGTCCCACTGAAGCTCAACACAAACTGGAGGAAAAGCACATCATCTTCCATTTAGGCAGTTTAAAGCCTTCCTGACTAAATATTGAGTTTAACAACTTTCGATCATGAAATCTCTCCTCCATCCCCTGCCCTTTTGGATCCGCCCTTTTGTTCGGATAATTTATAGAGATTTTTCTTTTCCCACCTATTTCCATGATTTTTTAAATGTATTTCAATCCATTGTTTTATCTCTACCTTTTAGCCTATTTGGACTCCTTCCTCCACCACACCACCACTAGGTCTATCTGTACCCTGCTCGTCCTGCTTTCTACACTTAATGTCACATATTAGCACATTCCTTAAATAATATCACCACCTGCAACACCTCTTTGTCCTCAGAATTTCCTGTTTGTGTGTAGAGTGCACATCGACTTATAACATTGATGAAAATTATTAGAGCTTTGGGAGTTGATTGGTGATGGTAGTTCCGATCAAAGGCAGATGTGACGGCTGCAAAAATCGCTTATCCATGGATTGTACTGCAATGGAAATGGAAGACCTTCTGAAAGGTTTTGGGCTGAATGGCAGTGGGCAACATGCTGAGCTCTCCTGGAAGGAATTGAAGGTGATAGGGGGGATGGAATGCCGGATGTGGCATGGAATTGTAGAGCGACTTGGTCACTAATGGAGATGCAGACGGACTGGATAATCCTGTGAACGATGGAGGTGCAGATGGACCAGATGCATGATGAAAAATGGTGATGTAGAGGGACTGGATATCCTGGTGTAGAATGAAGATATAGACGGGCTGATGGTCTTGCTGGGGCATGGTTTTATTGAAAGGAAATGATATCCTGGAGAGGGTAATAAGTGCAGAGGGAACGCACCTACTTCCGAGGAAAGGAGGTGTGGAGGTACGGGAGATGTAGAAGTATTGGGTGTCCTGTCGAGGGATGCAGGTGCGGACGGGCTAGATTTCATCTTCGGCAATGAGCATTAGAGTGACTGGATTTTGTGCTGTGAAATGGTGGCGTCGAGAAACTGGATGACCCTGTGAGTTGTAGGGAATTAGAGGGACTGGATGTCGTAGTGATAGATGTAAATGTAGAGGGATTTCCTGTGCTGGCGAAGGCAGTACATGCACAGGGACTGCGTGTTCACATGGTAGATAACAGGTAGACGGAATGTGTGTTGTTGTGAGGCATGAATTTGCAGGGGGTACTGGATGTCCTCCTGATAAGTGAGCAGAAGTGTGATGGGTCTACTCGTGCAGGATGGATTTGGAGGAGGATTAGATGTCCTGCCGAGCGAGGGATGAGTTACTATTTTTATGTTTTTGTGGTATGCGTAAGTCCCTGACAAGTCCAGCATGTGTTGTTGATTCCTAATTGCCTCTGTAGACCACCAGCTGATAGCACACATATAGTGGTGAAAGTAAGGGAAATTCGTGACCTTGGCCCATCAGCATGAAAGGAACGGTGATATATGGGTGCTGGTTGTCCTGGTTGTTGTAACGAATTAAAACTCCATTGCGAAAATGAATTGATGAATGCCAAGATATTGGAAATGGCAAAATATTGTGCGATGTCTGAAGAGGATTGTAAATGACCGTTGAAATATCAGTGCCTGGAAGAAATAGGAATGCCATTTCTAACAGTTTCAACATTTAAAATAATGTTTTTTTGCATGATCTGATTTCAAGAGAATGGTCACCATTCCCTGCACATTCCTAATGTCCCTGTCCCATATGGTGGGTGTCACCGTCATGTGAGGCGTCGGTCCAATTGGTGTAGGTATATTCACAGTGTTGCTGGAGGGATTTACAAGATGATGGCCGGGCGGTAGTACAATAACGCCAATGAATTCCAATTGTGAATGGTGTGTGTCTTGGAAGGGAATCTGCAGGTAGGATTTATTCCTTTGGCCCTTCTGCCCATTTCCTTCAATGTGGGATGGGCCGTGGGTGTGGAAGTTGTTGCCGATGGAATCTTGGGCAGATTTGGCAGTGCAACTTCGTAATACTGCACACTACTATCACTGCCAATGGAGGATGGTGGGATTTATTAAGATGGTGGATGGAGCGGCAATCAAGCGACCTGCTATGTTCTGGATGGTGTTGAGCTTCTTGTTTGTTGTAGGAATTTGGAAGGAGGCAGCAAAAGTTCTGCAAGGATCTTGCGTGATTAGGTTTGAGGGCTCTTGGTGAATAACTCCAGATCACATGTTGTCAGTTAGTGACTGGCGAGGGATGGCTTGATGTCATCTATTGCCATATCGCTGTCCGTGGAGACAGGGTGAAATGCCAAACTCTGTGCGCTTAGGCTACACCAGCTCGATGCTTGGCACCAAACATCAAAATAGACCCTTTTTTCCACCAGCCTTAATGAAAAAACGAGGAGTTTGGGGCCTGAGTGTACACGACACAGCAAGCTTACAGAGACAGAACACCCAGTGCCTTTGGCGAGGATTTACTTCATCACGCTTATCTTTGATTCTGTCACAACAGGAAACATGTGCCCTGCCTCTCTCCCAGTCGATGCTATGTCACTTTTTGAATATTGCTCCACTAATTTGTATTGTTAAATATTGTAACGTTGGTCCTCAGCTGGTGGATATCTCTGTTTCAATTGTGAACCGTATGAAAAAATAGTCACAGATGCTGGGTGATACTGAATGGTGAGGTGTTTCTCCACTGTAAGTCACCATTGTGCACCAACGATGGGTAAGTGAATATTTAGCTTGGAGAACGAAACTATGGAAGATGCATTGTATTCTATTTGTTTTCCTGTCTCCCCCCGCACTCAATATCTCGAGTGTTAAATGTGGTGCTGGAAAGCAATCGTGTTTTATTTAACAGCAATGATTATGCATCTGTTTCTGTTCCTGCCGTATGTGGCGGTGTACAAAGAACAATTGCACTAAATGGTGTAAAAGAGGTTCTCCATTCACTGAACTGCTTTTATCCTTCTTTTATGGCTGCTTAAAAAAGTGGTTTCGAAATGAAGCTTCAATTAACTTTCAATGTATTTTCAATTGTCTTACTGGGTTGTACGGAGTGTGGTAGAGTTTTATAATAGACATGGCAATGCCCGAACTAATTCATTTTTTTCATTCCTAATTTAACTATATTCAGACTTTTCAGACAAAATATAATAAATAGGCGCATATAGATTTCTCCACATTATGTAACGTGCAATTGCTTCAAAACATGTTTATATCAGAAAGTAAAGCACATTCGACATGACTCTATATTTGGAAAAGTTAAGAGTGTCATTAGGTTCTAAAACAGTGGGTCACACGCCTGGGGTCGTCTCACCCTGGTTTGCCTATGTCTTTCACCTGAAAAGTGAGTACAAAATATTGCTTCAGACAGGGTGTTGTAAAAGTTTCCTCGATCATCTAATCAAAAAGGATGTATTTGTTTAACTGTTCGGTGTGTTTCCAATACAAACTTTTTTTTTAATGTTGTTGCTGTTGTTTCTAAAGAAAACACATGTAACGTTCCCTTTGATACTTTCAGCATCATTAAACATGTTAATAATTCCATATAATCATATAGAAGTAACCAGGAAGGTCTGCATATACACCCCCCCCCCCCCCGCCCCCCCCACCACCACCACCACCACCACCACTACCACCACACACCCACTCCCCACCCCAGCTCTTCGGCACAACCATTGGAACAGGGAATAATCATTTAATTTAGCAGATAAATGTATATGTTGTAAAGTTTGAGCTTGGCATTCACTGCTAACTGCCGAGAGAATGCAGACTGAATGTGAATTTGTATGTTTCAGAGGGGACATTGTCATTCATATCTGGAGTGGATGGGACCGATAACGCAACGTCAAAATATGACTGTTGTACACAAGGGATAAACGTATTTCAGAATTTTAATGGGCTGAGAGCAGGTACAATTCCCGTGTGTGTGTTCATGTGTCTGTGTGCATGTGTGTCTGTGTGTGAGCGCGGGCGTGTCTTAGTGCGAATGCATGTGTGCAAATTTGTGTGCATGCGTCTGTGTGACTGAGTGTATTTGAATTTCTGTGCATGTTTGCGTAAGTGTGTGCTTGCTTGAGAGAAGCATGGGGAAGATAGACTGTGTTTTTATATGTCAGTAAAAAATAATTGTTGATTATTTTTTTCTGGGCTGTGTTGTACTGCTGGGAGACAACAGATCACGTTCTGCAAAATCCTATGTTTCAGATTCAGGACTGGAGATATTCCCGTTTTGTGTAAAAAGTGAGACAATTCACATTGAAGAGCATTATTATTCGTTTTTTAATGTCTGAAGGCAACTACCGCCGAGTCAGTCAACCCTACATCATCATGAAAATGAAGGGAGGTTTCATAAAAAGGGCGCACATGCAACACTTGCTTGGCAGTAACCTTCTTAGTAATGAGCAGTTTGGGTTCCGGTGGTTCACTTAGCTTCATAACTCAATAAGGCTTTGGATCAATCATGGACAACAGAGCTGAAATCCTGAGCTGGTGTGACAGTGGCTGCCTTTGACGTCAATACAATATGTGATCGATCGTGAGATCAAGAGACCGAGCAAAACTTGTGTCATTAGCAATCAAGACAAAACACTCGCAGCAGGTTGTTGTTAAAACTAGAACATAGGAAAATGGTGGAGGTTGTCGGGGGTCATGCACTTCATTCCTAGCGCATCACTGCAGAAGTTCATTTTGGTAGTGCCCTCGGCGCAGGCATCTTCCGCTGCTTCATCAATGGACTTCCATTGAACGGAAGGTCGCAAGTGAGGATGTTCACTCATGATTGCACAATTTCTTGCGCCATTCACAACTCCTCAGATACTCAAACAGTCCATGTCTAAATGCAGGAAGTCCTGGACAATACCCACTCTTGGGCTGACTTGCGGCAATTAGCATTCGCACTGCCAAAGTGAATGGAAAATACCACCAACCCATAAGCGACAATCTAACGAAGACCCCATGACATTCAATGGAATAACCATCTCTGACTCCCCCACGATCAACATCTTGAGGCCACCATTGGCCAGAATCTCAACTCAGCTCGCCATGTACAGATTGTGGCTATAAAAGCAAGTGAAAGGTTAGGAACCCTGGGGTAAGCAACTCACCCCATCACTACGCAAAATCTGTCCATCATCGACAAGGCACAAGTCAGGGGTATGATTGAATGCTCTCCATTTGAGTTGGCAAGTGCACATCCAGCAAGGCACACGAAGCTTGAAAACCTAGAGGGCTGCTTGATTTGCACCCACTATACAAATATTCACTGAATGCACCATCGACGAACAGTAGCAGTTTTGGATACCATCTACGTGGTGCACGGCAGTATCTCACCAAGTCCGCTTAGACCGCACATTCTGAAGCAGCACAACCACCAATCTAGAAGGACAACGTTATCGAGTTAATGGGATCAACACCGCCTGCAATTTCCCTCAAAGCCACTCGCCTTTCAGGCTTGGAAACGTATTGCCCTTCCTACGTTGCTGCTGGATCAACATTCTGGATATCTCTGACAATCAGTACTGTGTGAACTTTTACACCAAATGGTCTGCAGCGCTTCAATAAGTGAGTTCATGACCACATTCTCAGGAACAATTGGGGACAGGCAACAAATGTTGGCGAAGCCAGCGACGGACATACCCCAAAAAGAATCAAATAATATTGTCTAACCACAACAGGAGTATATGCCATACAATCCTTTCTGCCGGCGCCATTATGAGTGAACCTTAAAGTAGATACAGTACTTTTAACATGTGGGCGGGTGAGTGAAGGAGTTATCAGAAGTAATAATCTGCTCGGAGCTCAATGGCAGGAGGAGGAGCAGTTGTGGTTCTCCCAGGAGGAGGACGATAAAACAATTTAGGGATTTATTTAATGCAGCCCTGGAAGCGATACAGCTAACCACTTAACTTATCATAAATCTATGGTTTGCAGCCACCCACCAAACCCAAATTTGTGGGAACCAAGTCGAGACTGCGGATGGAGAGCAAAAACATCCGAACAACCTGTCTTCTGGACCGTTCAAGCAGCGCGTGTCCCGTTTGTGACAGAATCTGCAGATCATCGATTAGACTATCAACCATTTCAGAAACGATCTAAGTAGAGAGGAATAAAATCCCCAAAATTCGCGAGCGACAGGCTGATAACGTCAATAAACCTCTAGTTAACCCAGATTGCAGAGAGCACTGCTGGCACTTTCTGGAGTGAAGACACCATCATGACCACGGCACAGCAGCAAATGGCCGCACTGAGAATGAGTGCCTATAGTCTGAGCATCGGCGTAATCGCCCACTGCTGGGAGGAACAAAGAATTATCATTGAAGTCAATTACTAAGATTGAATACTAAGAATGATATTGATATGTATCAATCTACGAATCGTTAGAGGGCAAGAAACTGATCCTATTGCGGGTACAGGGGAAGGGAGCTTACGGGTTCGAAAATGATTGGAACAATTTGCGTCACAGTATTTTAAATTCTGATTTGAAGTCACGTGTCCCACTGAATCAATGACACCAACAGCATGCACTCACCCATCATATTTCAATGCCTAATGGGGATTTTGCTGAATCTAATGAACTGATGTCAATTTCACCCATTGATATAACTTGGTGAAATCGAATTAAATTGTATCAGCTTGAAACAATTCGAGGAGATGTTGTAATTAAAATCATTCTGTGATTCCTGCCATCATTGGCTGTGCAATTTAATCTTGTATAGGGCTTTATTCATGCTACATCTACTGTTATTAATAGCACTGAGTGTGAATATTTAAAACCAGATAGTAAGAAATAAAGTTTTTTTTTCCCAAACTTAATACTGGAGCAGCCCCCTTCAGGATTTTCCGATCCAGTATCTTTCTCAATCAAACTGTCTCTTGTGTAATGTTCGATGTGATTGTGGGAGTCAATGGAAGCAGAAACTATGGAGAAAAATGTTGGTACTTCGAGCAATTGTTCCAGTCATTTTAGTATCATCGCTGTGCTGAAGGATTTAGCCTATCGGAGCAGAGATCACAATAATTAATGATTCATGGAGCCATGCCCGGGAATATGTTACCTTACTCAGTAAGGTAACATGTAATCCGTCACATGGACTGGAGTGTTTCAAGGGGAAGCTGCAGTATCAGCTTTTCAGTGCAGCCATGGATGGAAAATAAATATTCCTGATGTTCTCGCGAAGGCAGTATAATAGAAAATGGGGCAAAGGGCGTAGGTGCCTGATCCACAATTATTTCCCTTCCCACCAATCCGACTGTCCTTTTTCAGAGGCGTTAAATCAGCCCCAATTGACTGTGCAGAAAGGAATCCGTTGGCAATTAACCCAAAGAGCTATCAAAAGATAATTTGATTTTTTTTTTCTTTAATGCTTTTTTGGATTAATTTCACTCCTAAACACGGTTACCATCTAAGTAAATTGAGTTGAGCCCTAACCCCTGCAAATATTTATCTTTAACAATATGCTGACCGGGAACTTAAACAGTACTCAAAATTTCCTCTAACCAATGTCCTTTAGAGGTTCGCCATATCCATTTTACTGTTTAAGTCCATCCATCCAGAATTACCGTGTTGTCCATTGTTTCGCTTTTGACAGCCTTGTCATTCTACATCGATTTTAAATTACCTTGTGATTATTTGATTTCCCTGAACTCCTGCGTCCCTCACCTTTACTCAATCATTTCGTTTCAGTGTTACAGTTGGCAAGAGATAGAGATACGGCGTGTGTGTTTCAGTGAAACCCAACGGCCAGAAAAGGTGCCTGATGGAGAGAAGTCGGGGAGATTAATGTTTTTTTGATTTTTTTCCCCCTCGAGTGAAACAGCAAAACGTTAGTAAATAAAAACACAGCACCGAAGGTGACAGTGAGTGCAGAAAGCCAGTGAACAAATGTTAAGGATTTTTTGCTCAGTTGACGGATCAATACATTTCCTTGTCAGTGTGTGTGTGTGTATGTGTGTGTGTGTGTGTGTGTGTGCGTGTGTGTTTGTTAGAGAGAGAAATGGAAGGAGGGAGAGAGGAGAGAGAGAGAGATGTTGGTTGTGTTTCTGTCTGTCTAAGTGTGTTTGTGTCTGTGTGTTTGTGCTAGAGAGAGAGAGAGAGAGAGACAGAGGTAGAGGGTGCCTGTTACTGTCAGTCTGTGTATGCATTGAGAGAGAGAGAGAGGGAGGGGGTGTGTGTTTCTGTGTGTCTGTCTAAGCATTGAGAGACAGAGAGAGAGAGAGAGTGATAGTGGGTTTGTGTTTCTCTGGGCCTGTGTGTGTGTGCTTGAGAGAGAGAGAGAAAGCAGAGAGAGAGAGAGGAAGAGAGATAGAGAGATAGATTGGGGGTGTGTGTTTCAGTGTCCTTGTGAATGAATTGAGAGGGAGAGAGAGGGAGAGATAGGGGGTGTTTGTTTCTGTGTGTCCGTTTACGCATTCAGAGTAAGAGAGAAAGAAATAGGCGGTTTGTGTTTCTGTGTATCTGTGTGTCTGTCTGTGTGCGTGTTAGAAGGAGAGAGAGAGAGAGAGAGAGAGAGGGATAAGGCTTGTGTGTTTCTGTGTCTGTGTGTGTGTGCGTGTGTTTGTTTGTTAGAGACAGAGAGAGAGAGAAAGACAGAGAGACAGTGGGTGTGCGTTTACTCTGTGTCTGTGTCTGTGTGTGTGTGTTAGAGAGAGCGAGAGAGATAGAGATAGGGCGTGTGTGTTTCTCTGTGTCTGTATTTGTGTGTTAGAGAGAGAGAGAGAGAGATTGATTTTAGTGATTATTGTACAAGGACGGCCAAGTACCTTTCTTTCTCAAAATTCGCCAATCTATCAACATTTTAAGTTAACTCAGACATTCTGTTTTTCCTATCAAAGTAGATACATTGACAATTAAACAACACGTTATACTGCACCTGCCGTACTTTTGCCCATTCACTCAACTTATCTGAATTGCGTTGACATCTTCAACATCCTCCTCATCGCTTACATTCCAATCAAGTTTCGTGTCGGCTGCAAACAGGGAAATATTATATTTGGGTCACTCATTCAAATAATTGGAAATTATTGTGAGTTTTTGGGTCCCTAGCACTGAACCCAGCGGTACACCTCTAGTCATCTCTCGCCAGTTGGTAAAATACATGTTTATTTCAATTCTTGGTTTCCGGCCTGCATTCAAATTCCTCATCCATTCCAATCTACAACCCCGCCACTCCCACTTTCTTCAATTTTAATTCACAGACCTCTTATAAAAGACTGTCAATAAAGCAAAAAACTGTAATATGTCTTTTTTGTTAATGCACCTGTAATTCTTTCTGTGTACTGGGAATCAGGCAGTTGGGGATGGAAATATGATCATTGGAATAAGAGCTTGAGTGACTGCCGAGTCGAAAACCAAAGTAAAAACTGATTTTGATACATTTGTGAGCCAAGGGTAGCTTCAATCAGGATTTTGCATAAAACAATAAACAAAGTAATTTTGAATTAAGCTGTTTTACTTCAAAGGGGAATGTATGCAGGTTGTAAAAAGGATTTCAGAAAATAAGGTAAATATAAAATAAGGTTTCGCTAAGAATAAACGTAAGAGCTAAAGAACATAAATATTCTACTCAAGTATCGGAGGAAAACCCAACTAAAAAAAATGATTGATAGAAAGGAGAGATCAAATGGAAGGACGGCATTTAAGGAAGTACTGAAGCTTATGTGAGAGGGTAATTGGTCAGAACTCCCAGAAACAGAGGGTAACTGGTCAGATCTCTGAGGAGACCGGGGGCGGCTGGTCAGATCTCCCAGAAGACAGAGAGTAGATGGTCAGTTATCCAAGATAACAGGGGGTAGCTTGTCAGATCTGAAGGAGAATGTGTGCAAAAGGCGAGACTGGAATAATAAGTTGCTTTCATCGTCGGGTGGCACACCAAGAGAAAATGCACTGTGTGCTAAAATTATTGAAATACTTTAAATTGTAAAATCCTTAAATTGTATAAGGATAGTTGCTGAACAAAAAGTGGGCCGATTAGCTTTGATGGAAGTAGAGTAAAGATCTTGTGGAGCTGTTATAAAGTATTGTTTAGAATGCTATGGCATTTTATGTTGAAGTACATTTGTGGTCTTTTCACATACTTTTAATAAGTTTGTAGTTTACAGTAAAGTTATCACAAGTAGTTTGACATCTGTTTCTAGTTTCCCTCTAGGATTGGAAGCTCGACATTACCATCAGCCGTGCGAGAACAGTGATTTGTAAAAAGCTTTCTGAACATCCAGATAAAACATATCTACTGGTTCTCCCTTATCGATTCTGCTGGTAACGTCCTCAAAGTATTGCAGTAGGTTTGTCAGACACTATTTCCCTTTCATAAATCCACGTTGAGTTCGTCTAATCCTGTTGATATTTTCTAAATGCCCTGTTGTCAGATCCTTTAGCATAGATTCCAGTTTTTTTGCTGCTTTTTTCCCTGCTACTGATGTTAGCATAACTGGTCTGTTATTTCTTGATTTCTCCCTTTAAAACATATATTTGTGTTAAATTTTCCATTCTCTACTCTGCTCCCATCTCATCTTCCAGATAGTGTCATTGCATCTTCTAATTCAGCCCGAAGAGGCAACTGAAACATCGTTTACCATCAAACCAATAGACATCATTCTCAGTGTCACCCATATCCTGTGAATAAGGAGAGAAAACAGGACTGAGTCCAATGAGTTTGTTATTCAATAAATGACACCAGGTGAGGTGTATGACTAGATGGAAAATCATTCACCACTTAACAGTTTGTCAACACAACTTGCCTCACCAGACACTTGTGTTTGCTGTTCTGCTTTAACTTGTACCAGAAAACAAGCAACAATTAATATCTGATTCAAAAAGTGCTCAATGTCTGTGTTATAAAAGGGGCAAACGGCTCAATTGATTCTTATGTCACAGAATTGGAGAATCATACGCCCTGAATGGAACCAATTTGGTCCATTGTGTCTGTGCTGTCATAGAAAGAGCGATTCTATATGTTCGCTTTGCCTGCTCTTTGTCCATAACTCTGAAAATTCACACAGTCAATAATTACCAAGTTCCGGTTTGAAACTTAAGATTGAATCAGTTTCTGCCATGTCATTAGGCAGTGTATTTGTGAACCTAAAAACCCTGCATTAAAAAGCGCTATATTTATTTCCCTTTGGGTTCCTTCAATAATTGCTGTAAATTTGGTAACTATTGTCACGACTTATTGCGAATACTGTGCTTTAATATCGAGCCCCACTGTTCCCCGAGCCAAGTCAAGTGCGATTGGTTTGACCATACCACCAGATTGCCCGATTTCTAACTAACTGTTTAATTTAAGCGAACTAAGTACGAGCACCAGCTTTGTAAGCTTGATTAGTAAAGAACAATTTAATGGCAACATTGCCTTTAACTTGTGTAAAAATAAAGATAAAATAACTGCTAAATTATAACACTATAAATTAAACTCTATCCCCTTCTTTAATCCCTACACACACACATGATACATAACAACGTCAAAACATGGATTTTACGTGTGGGTTAAAGCAGTTCACTAGCACGAATAAATGCTACAGGATTCAAACAGTAGATTTTGATCAATGTTTTCGAATGTCCTCTCAGTTCTTTGTTGATGACACGAGCTGCCTTTCAACACTTTCAGTCTTTAGTTCACTTTCTGAGAACTTGCTTTTCAATGTCTCGAACCTTCGATGCCTTCTTTGCTGTTTTACATAGCCTTCCTCATACCGATAGAAGGTTATAGAGATATGTGGAAAATAGATTTTAAAGGTTTTTCTTTAGAGATCAGGAATATTCTGCTACAATGCTACCACATACACCCCAGACAGCAGATCAGGATCCAATCAAGTGCTTTGGTCTTGCACCTCCCTTGGTTCTGCATGACTTTCTGGGACCATCCTGTCCATCACGGCGCACAATGTTGCAGTACTGCACCATTGTATATATCTCCTTTTTTTTCCAGCACTCGTATCTTTCCAACTGCAGTCATTGCTGTTTTAAATTCACAGGCCAACAGAAATAGGTAAAAGTAAAGAGTGTGTCCCCTTTTCAAATGGACAAAGATTGACCTCACTCCCTCTAAACCCCACGTTAATTTGCAGACCTCTATTCTATTCCCCTTTACCTTGACTGTCCTAAGGAGCTAAATGCCCACTTCCCTAGTCTCCCCACTGGAAACGAAATCCTTCATCACTGACACATTTTCAGTAATTCTCCACTGCACTGGCTCCAAGAAGGAGAAGGGAGGCAGGCAAATGGGAATGCCACCACCTGAAAGTTTCCGTCCATGTCATTCAGCATCGTGACTTGGAAAAATTCTGCCGTTCCTTCGTATTCGCTGCGTCAAAATCCTGGAACACCCTTTCTCACAACATTATGCGTGCACCTACAGCACATGGACGGCTGAGGGTCAAGAAGGCAGCTTAGTACCAACTTCTCAAGGGCAATTAGATATTGGAAATAAATTCTGTCCTAGCCAGCGAAAGCCTCACCTCATGAATGAACAAAGCAAATGCATATATTTTCTAAGATGTCGAGACCAGATTTAGACACAATTCCTCAGCTGATGACCAGCAATGGTGTCTGGAACTTTAACACAACTAGTTGGTTTTGTATGGTCTGCCCTTATTTATAAACTGAAACATCCTTTGTGTATTTTAGCAATCTTAAAATCTTGCCCTACCAGCTATAAAAAAGTTTGTATTTGTAACCGCCCTATTCCTGCAACTCTTTTAAAATTGTTCCAATTAATTATGTATTGTTCCTTCACATTCTCCTCCAAAATGTATCCCTCACATATCCCTGATTTAAATTTCCTTTCCTTGTGCCTCTCCAGTTCACCAACCTGTATATAACTTCCTGAACCTTACTACTCTCCTTCTCAGTGTTCAAATTTCCGGCCTCCTGTTACCTTCATATAGGAACATATGGCGTAGGATGCTAGTGAACCGCTAGACAATCCCACATTTAAAATCCATGTTTTATGGTTGTTATGTGTCATGTGTATGTGTGTGTGTAGGGATTAAAGAAGGTGATAGAGTTTAATTGATAGTGTTATAAATTAGCAATTATTTTATCTTAATTTTTCCACAAGTTAAAGGCTATGTTGCCAATAAATTGTTATTTACTATTCAAGCTTACAAACCTGGTGTTCGTACTTAGTTTATTGAAATTAAACAGTTAGTTAGAAATCGGGCAATCTGGTGGATTGGTCAAACTAATCGCACTTGATTTGGCTCGGGGAACAGGGTGGCTCGATATTAAAGAACACAATTCGCAATAAGTCGTGACAACAGTTACCAGATTCACAGCAATTATTGAAGGAACCCAAAGGGAAATAAATCGTCCTTCGAGTCTGCTCCACTGCATAAGAAGATAATGGGTGGTATGTTTGTGTTTTGAATTCTCAATTCCCATTTACCCCCGATAACCTTTGATTGCCTTGCCTATCTAGAATCTAACTACCTCTTTCTTAACGTTCTTCAGTGACCCCGCCTACATCAGTGTCTGTGACAGAGAGTTCAAAAGTCGCAAAACTCTCTGAGAGAAAATTAAAAACAGCTCTTCATCTGTGTCCTAAATGGCATACTCCTAATTTTAAAACTGAGCCCTACTACTTTAAATTAAGTTCTTTATTTGAATTCCTATTTTAATGTCTGTGCATCAAAAAGAACAGTTGTCCTAATTTCGATACCTGGAGACTATCACTGTCTCCTCCTCTCCAGTCTGAATACAAATCGGTCACCACATTTCTCTCAATCCAATGTTTTATCCACTGCCATATCCACCCTGACACTGTCCCCTTAATCCAGGGGGACATTTTCTATAACAACTCCATTAAATAACAATTGAACATACACTTTTTGAAACTCCAAATCTATAACTTCAACCGCACTCTCCTCAGCAACGCTCTCCATTATATCATTAAAGGATTCCATCACCTCTATCTGATATGATTTGCTATTAACATATCTGTGCTGCTGGTCATAAATAAACACATGGATCTTCCAATTTAATAATTAGTTCCCCAGATTATAAATTTAAAATGTTTCTCCAGTGTTTCACTGACACTTTTCTGAGAGCTTTTCAGCACTCACGTTGATCCAACTCTTCTTTTGGAAACCGGGTGGAAAACATACAAACCGAAAATCCTATGGCACCATCACCATATCCAAGGAGGATTGAAAGATTATGATCTAAACCGCAGCTTTTTCCACTATCCCTTTCCTCAGTGACTCTCATACATTCGCAACAAGCGGGATAAACATTTTACTTGGTCGTAAAATAAAAATTGTTGGATTGAAAGGGGTTAACTTATCCTGTTTGTCCAATGACTGTAATTAACGTCAGCCTCCATGGATCATTTTGTGTCACTGGTGGATTCCCCTCTTCTCATAAAAAGGGACTGCTTTGAATGTGTTTTCCCATTGTGTCAGCGGGAGCATCACCTCCGAAACTAAACGGGAAGGGAGCGGAAAAGTAGAGATCATATTCTGAGAAAAATCGATTGGAAACTTCCAACAATGGACCAGAATCTGAGAAGAGCTGATTGGAATGTGAGACCAATGGACAGGAGTTTATCATTGGGTTTCCATGCGCTTTTACAAGATGGTGTACCTTTACCATGGCGGATCAACTACGCGCTTCTGGTTATTCAAGCAGCTTACTATCCAATCTTGGCAATTGTTGGTGTCCCTGGTAAGTTTCCCGATCCAATTGTGTGTTCTTTTAAACATGTTTGCCTGTATTACTGCACGTAATTCAAATGTTTTAAATGCTAAAACCATTCTCTGCAGTTCCAGTCAATAACTTATTTTACGTTCAGCCGTCTCCACTCCACTCTCTATCAGATGTATGAGGTTTTTCCAGCCCCCGTGCTCCAAATGACCCGGAGCTGATTTTAGACTCCATATTCTCTCCATGCCCAGTCCTGCACAATGCCATCAGCTAATCCGTCAGTATTTCTGCCTCAGCCCAGATGCTGCACTAACACTCACCTTTGCCTTTATCAAATCCAGACTCGAACACTAAAAATGTATCAGCATCACACAATTCGTGGTACAAACATTCAGAAACTTCAGCTCATCCAAAGCTCCGCTGACCCTATTCTAACACACAACAAAACTCGTTCCATCATCATCCCTGTGCTCACTGAACTACATTAGTTCCTGCTCTGGCAGATTATCCGTTTTAATATTCTGAATCTTGTCTTTCAATCACGACATTGTCGGCTGGTACAATTACTATTATTCTCCAGCCGGCCTTCCATGACGCTGCAAACTATCCCTCTATCCCTATTTACTCGATTCGGTGACTGGAAAGTTATTGGAGGAGCTGTGGAAGGCAGTATGGAAGTTGTGTTGTGAGCTGCTGCATACATTCAGGGCGGACACATGATCTGGTGAACGAACTCTCCGGCAATTATGGGGACGGTAGTTACAGTGCACTAGGTCTGTAACATAACCAACAAGTTGAGCAGAGGCTGCACAGAGGGGAGGACCAGTAGAGAGGATGGAGAAGGGGGCAAGCCCTAACCACAACCGGTTTTCCAAGAACGTTTTTTGAACCTACACCTGAACAGGTGCAGAGTGCGAGGTGACTCTGATTTAACAAGGCTGTGGTCAGAGAGCTATGTCACCTCCTTCCACTAGAACTCTAGCCTCACACCAGTTTAAAGACCGTGCTGTCAGAGGCCGTTAATGTCAGAGTTACATTGAACTGCTATGGATCCTGAGTTTTCCGTATAGGAGCGGCTGACATATCCATAATCGCGCAGTATGCTGCCCATCGATGCATTCTCTTCAATTACGGAGGCTGTCTGTGCCGTTTGAGGTGAACACATGGTTTTCTCCCTCAGCAGGGAGAATCAGCGTGATGGTGTACGTGGCTCAGCTGGGCACACATGTCAATTGGGGGTGGTACAGGAACGTAAGGAACTCTCAGTCCACGATTTTTAAAAATTATTCATTTCACGGGTGTGGACGTCACTGGCCTAGTTGCTCTTGAGATAGTGGTGGCGAGCTTCGTGATGCAAAGTTGATTTGTGACAATGTTCAGTAAATCGCATTGCTAAATGTCCACTATTTTGGCAGGAGCCACGATGCCTTCATTCTGAAGCCGCCAACCATTTCCTCTATCTTCTGACCTCCAAGGATAAGTAAGGGGTGGCCTCTGAGAAAATAAGACTGACCCCTCTATGCATGAATAAAACCACCCACTCATTCACCATACACATCCGCCCATCAAACAACTGAAAAGCAACACATGTACACAGAGAGCAAGGTGGCCCCTAGTAATATCGTGGAGCAGACCATCGGTAAGTTAAACAGCGCTTCTGATTCCTGCACAACCCTGAGTGAACACTCGAGTACAAGATGGAGCAGGTTTTCAAGTTCATGCTATTCTCTTGCAGCCTTCGTTTCGTCAAAATATTGAGGATACAGACATATTCACCAGGGATCTAGAGGATTACTTAGGAGGAGAAGGCAGGCAGTCAAATCCCTGCCCTCCCTCGAGTCGGGAAGGCTTTCGGAGATTGTGTCTAATAAAATCCGGTTCCCATTGGACAACTCCGATTTCCAACCATTGACCCCCATTCTCCACAATATGATCCATCTGAGACGCCCCATAAATGATTCTCCTTGGCCACAATCCTGTATTAAAAAAACCTGCAACAAAACAAATCCTTTTTCATTAGCATTTCTATCCAACAACACATCAAGTTATACCAATATAACTGAACTATATGCCCTTTAGTGCCTGTCTTTTGGGTTCCTAGGCGTACCTAGTTCTCCTACACAATGCTTCCCCAATGTCAAGGGGACATTCAAGCAATTAGCATGAGTTGGCCATTCGACTCATCGATCCTGCTCTGCCATTTAAAAAGGTCATGAATGATCTGGGAGTGAACTTAAATCTGCATCCCTGCCATCCCCGATGAACTATCGCCCCCTTGCTTCCCACGAAGTTGTCCACGTTGAAAACATTCAAAAACACTTTTTGTACAAACAGTACAGGAAGAGAGTTTCAGGGACCAATGAATCTCGAAGTGAGAGAGAGACACATCGCCTTATCGCCGCTCTAAATGGGCATGCCCTTTGTATTTTAACCATGACACCTAGTTCTAGATTCACCCACACCAGCAACCAACCCCTCTATATCCACCCTGTCATGACCCCTTTCCGACCTTATGTCTTTCAGTCATGCCGCCCCTTACGTTTTCAATCTCCAGCTGAAACAAGACTAGCCGGCCCAACGTTTCCTCATAAGAGAAACCGCACGTTCCAGTTGTTATTATTCTGCTAAACTTATTATGACCTGCTCCCGAAGTATTTACATACAACATTAAATAATGTGGCCAATACCATGCACAACACTCCAAATGTCGCCTCACGAATGCTCTGTATACCGGAAGGATAAAGTCTCTGGTTTTGTGCTATCTCCCCTCACAATAAATGATAACGTTCTATTCGCTTTCCTAATTCTCGCTTGACCTGCAAACTAGCCTTTTCCACTTCATGCACGAAGACACCCAGACCCGCCTGCATCTCAGAGCTCTGCATTCTCTCGCTATTCAGATAATATGTCACTGTTTTATCCTTCCTGTCAAAATGGATAATTTCACATTTTTCCAATTTATACTCAATTTGCCAGCTCAATTAGGCTTTCTAAATCTTTATCCAGACTCCTTTTATTATCTCCACAAATTACTTTCCTCGCTATTTTATTGTCTTCAGCAAAATTGGCAACCATGTATCTATAGGGGACCTCCAGTGCACCTGAGAGGCATATCCTTTAAGTGCATAGCCCCATTAGGCACGTCGCCTGTCTCTCAAACTTGCAATCCACCGGTTCCTCATCTTGCTTTGCTTGTCCATTGAGCATTCTCAATTCCGTGGAATAAACATAATGTCCGGGTTTGCTTAGCTATTCCTCTGTAGGTCTGGCTGTAGTCAGTGGACCCCAGGCTGAGGGAGGCATTGCTGTACTGTTATTTTCGATGCACTCGTATGCAGAGGCCCAGACTAATGTTCTGGGCAGATGGGGTCAAATCCAATAATACCATTGTTAAATGCTGTAAAATCCATTTCGTACATGATTGACATTGAGGGAATGAAATCTGCCCTTCTTACGTTGCCTGGAGGACATTTGACTCCAGACCAAGAACAAGTATGTTGACTCTGTTGTAATTCCCTTAAAATGACAATTATGAATGGGCACAGAATGCATTACCAGTGAAACCCGCATCGCATGAATGCGGGGGGTATGCTGTTCCAGTACAACTACATCACTAGCATCTACCCGTCAATGTGCAAAATTCCCCAGCTATGCTCTGTGCACAGAAAAGCAAAATAAATCCAAAACGACCAATTACCACCAAGTATACTATCCATCATCAGAGAAGTGATGGAAGGAGTCATCAAAAGTGCTACAAAGTGAGAGTATCGTAACAATAACCTGCTTACTGACGCTCTGTTTGTGATTCGGTAGAACAAATCAGCTCCAGACCTCATTACAGCCTTACTTCAAATATGCACAGTTGTGTTGCGTGCCTGTGTTGAGGTTAGATTGTCTGCCCTTGATACCAAGGCCACATTTGACCAAGTGTGGCATCAAGAAGCCCTAGCAAAACTGCAGGCAGTAGGATTCAGGGGGAATAACTCTCCGCTGGTTTGAGACATCACTAGTACAAAGGAGGATTGTTGTGGTTGTTAGAGATCAATCGTCTCATCTCCAGGAAATCACTACTGGTCTTTCTCCGTGCGAAGTCCCAAGCCCAACATCTTCAGTTGCTTCGAAAATGATATTTCTTCAACATACGGTCAGAAGCAGTGATTATGGATCAGGATTGCATAATTGTAATCACCATTCGTGATTCCTCGTGTACTGAAGAAGTCCAGGTTCAAATTCAGCAAGATTTGGATAATATTCAGGCACTGTCGGCATAGGGCAAGTAGAATTCTTAACACACAAATGCTAGCCAATGGCCATCTCCAACAAGGGAGAAGCTAACCATCATTCGTTGACATTCAACAGCATTAACATCGCTAAATGCTCCTTTATCAATAGCCTGGGGTTAACATTGACCAGAAATTGAAATAAAAACTGTAGCAACACGAGCAGGTCAGAGGCTTTGAATTCTGCGGAGGAGAACGGACCTCCTGTCTCCCAAAATTATGTCCACCATCTACAAGGCACATGCCAGGAATGTGATTGAATTCTCTCCACTCTCCTGGGTGAGTGCAGCTGCAAATATGAGTTAATGCAGTATGCTTGACTTTAGGTAATGAACGCGGAAGTTTCATTGGCCGCCAAGTATTCCGTACCTGTGGGGATGCAATTCCCATTAACAGTTAAGGAAAATTCCTCATCAAAAATTCCCAGCCCTTGAATTGGTTTTCACGCTGAAAATGTGTATGTCAGGAAGATAAATGATTGGCGATTCCGCACAACGTCCACCGATGTCGAGGTCGCCATTATATGCCCCAAGGTAAATCACATTTTCACCCCTCGTCCCCTAGTATTTTCATCTTCCAGTGCGCTTTTCTGAATGATTCTGAGAACCAACGTCCTTCATCGAATCAGGAACACTTCTACCAGTTCAGAAAGTGTTGGGGAAATATAGAAAGATCACGATGCATAAAGGAGTCAATCTACTCCCTCACACATGCCCCGGCTTAGCAACATGTGGTTGTTGGTGTGTGTGCCCCAATGCCTGCCCTTGTTTAATTCTGTGTAAGTGTGTGGGTTTGAATGTGTGCCCCTGTATGCGTGTCTGTGCGAATAACTGTGTTTGTATGTTTTTTGTGTGCATGTGTGTTTCTGTTTGCGTGTTTGTGTGTATGTGTGTGCCCATCCGTATTCTATTCTGTGTGGTGTGCATGAGCTAATGTGTGCTTCTGTATGTGTGTGTCTGTTCGAATGACTGTTTGTCTGAGCGTGTGTGTGCGTGTGTGCGTGTGTGATATCCTATGTTTGAGTGTGCGCGTGTGTGTGAGAATGTGTCTTTGTGAGTGTGCCTGTGTACGTGTATGCGTGTTTGTGCGAGTCATTGTGCCTGTGTGTGTGTGTTTGTGTGTGACTGTGTGTGTTTTTGAGAGATAGAAACAGGGATAGATTGAAAGGGAGAGCGAGAGGGAGAGAGAGAGATGCAGAGAGAGAGGGAGAGAGAGAGAGAGAGAGAGGGGGAGAGAGAGAGAGAGAGAATGTGTGTGGCAATGTGTGTTTGAATGTCAGTGTGTATGTTGGTATCAACATATTTGTGTCCATGTAAGAGAAATTCAGAGGGGATGCCAGAGTGCTTGAGTGTCTGTGTCTGTCTGTTGTGTGTGTATGTATGCACGCATAAGGCTGTCGTCCTGCATTGGTGAGAGTGCGCGTGCCTGCACTTGTTTTAGTTTGAGTGAGTGTATGTTTGTGTGTGTGTGTGGGGGGGTGAACATGTGTCTGTCCATTTTTCATGGTACATCTGGTTGTAAATGTAATTTTCTGGTTGTATGAATGTGAGCTTGTGTACTTGGGTTCTTCTGTATTTGTGTGTGTGTGTGTGTGTGTGTGTTGGTGTGTTTGTTTGTGTTTGTGTGTGTGTTCCTGTGTCCACTATTGTTGTATTCTGTGTGAGAGTTAGGGAACACAGAGCTTAGTGAGAGGGGTGAAATGAAATAAATCAGTATTATTAGGCAAATGGTGTTAGGGAAATTGATGGGATTGTTGGCCTTTAAATATCCAGGGCCTGATAAAATACATCCCAGGGAACTTAAGAGAGTGGCCCTCGACATATTCAATGCATTTTGGTCTTCCACTGACATTATATATAGACTCTGGAAAAGTTCATACAGATTAAAGGATAGCTAATGTAACCTAACAATTTTAAAAGGGAGGAAGAGAGAAAGCAATAATTTATACAAGAGTCAGCCTGACGTCGGCAGTGGGTAGAGTGCATAATAAAAGATTTCCAGCTGATCACTTGGAAAAAAGTGGCAGATTCGGACAGAGTCAGCATGGAGTTACGGAAAGGAAATCATGCTTGACAAACATACTGTAACTTTTCGAGGATGCAACCATTTTTGTTGATGACGGGGAAGAGAGTGAACATGGTTTATTTGGAATTGCAGAAGGCTTTCAACAAAACACACATAAGAGATTAGCGTGAAAAATTAAAGCACATTGGATTGGAGGTAGTATAGTGGGATGGAGAGAAAACTGGTTGACAAACAGGAAAAAAAGACGAGCAATAAATGGGTCGTTTTGCGAAAGACTAGGTGACCAGTGGGGGACCGCTGGGATCGGTGCTGGGACCCCTGCATTTCACAATATTTAGTAATGATTTGGTGAGTGAACTAAATGTAATAACTCCAAATTTGCTAGTGACACAGAACTGGGTAGGAGGGTTAGATTTGAGAAGGATGCAGAAATGGATCAGTGTGATTTAGACAAGCTGATGGAGTGGGCGTATGCATGGCCGGAGCAGTAAAACTTGAATAAATGTCAGGTTGTCCGCTATAAATTGAGAGAGTGGAAAGTGCAACGAGACTGGCTGTCCTCTTACACCAGTCACTGAAGGTAAGCCTGCTGGTGCAGTCGGCGGCAAAGAAGGCAAATGTTATGTTGGCCTTCATTGCGAGAGGATTCGAGTAATGGCGCAGGGATGTCTTGCTGCAATTGTACAGGTCCTTGGTGAGAAAACACCTGGAAAATTGTGTACAGTTTTGGTCTCCTTATCTGAGCAAAGGTCTTCTCACTATATAGGGAGTGTAACGAAGGCTTACCAGGCTGATTCCGAGGATGCAGGGACTGACATATGAGGAGACAAAGAGTTGGTTAGCGTTACGTGCGCTGGCGTTCAGAAGAATGAGGGGTGAACTCCTATTTTCTTTATTTCAATTTCTTTTTTGTGTGGGAGGGAATGTGTGATCCTTTGTGTGTTTTTGTGAATAATTGTGTTTGTGTGTGTATGTGGATCCGTCCGTGTTCTTATTCTGTGGGCTGTGGGAGAGCGAATGTGAGATTCCATGTGTGTGTCTGTACGAATTACTGGGCTTATGTGAGTGTGTGTTTGTTTAAGTTTGTTTGAGTTTGTGTGCATATTTTGTGTGTGAGTGTCTATTTGTCGTCTGCATGTTTGTCTGTATGAGTGCGTATGTATGTGTGCTTGACCATATGCTTGTGTATGTGCGTGTGTGTGTATTTGCGTGTGTGCGCTGTGTGCGCGCGCGCGTGTGTGCGAGCGTGGTTGCATGTGCGTGAGTCTGTGTGCGTGTTTGTGTTTGTCTATTTATGCCCTTTTGCTAATCTGTGCATGTGAGAACGTCAATGCTTCTTTGTGTCTGTCTATGTGAATGTGGAACTTAATGAAATAATTAGGAGAGCAAAGTGGCGATATCGGAGAGACCTCTGACTGTTAAAAGTATGCAACAGCACAAGTTATTCTATAATATATCAATGGGGAGAATATAACCAGGGAAAGTGGAGCCCCCATACGTGACCAAGGGGGGAACCAATGGGTGGAGCCAAATGACATCACTCGAGTGTTGAATGAATACTTCACATTCGTCTTCTCCCAAGAGAATGAGGATCAAAGTGTTGAACTCTGGGAGAGAGACTGCAAGGTTCTTAAGCAAATTCATAAAGGGTGTGATAAGATATTGGGGATGTTGGCAGGCTTAAAAGTGGACAAATCGCCAGGTCAAAATGATTTGTGTGCCAGACTGCTGGGGGAGGCAAGGGAGGAGATCCCAGGGATCTCACCAAAACTTTCAATTCCTCTCTGGCCACGGCGGAGATGCCAGAGGACTCGAGGCCAGCTAATGTGGTTCAGCTATTTAAGATGGGTTGTGGAGGGTTGTAGAGTTAAACAAGGATAGTACAGGGATGTGAGTCTGATGTCGGTGGTTGGTAAACTATCGAAGAAAATTCTGAAGGAGAGAATCCATCTCCACTTGGAGAGGAAAGATTTGATCAGGGATAGTCAACATGGCTTTGTAAGAGGGACGTCATGCCTAACACATTTGATTTAGTTTATTGTGGAGATGGCCAATTGTGTAGTCGAGGGTAGTCCAGTTGATATAGATTATATTGATTTTAGCAAAGCCTTTGACACATGGGAGATTTTTAATGAAGCTAAATGCAAATGTGATACAGGGTAATTAAATAAGGTGGATTCAAAATTGGCTTTGTTGCAGGAGACAGAGTTTGCTTCAGTGACTAGAAGTAAGTGTCCAGTAGTGTACCACAGGGATCTGTGCTTGGGCTCCTATTACTTGCCAGTTATATAAACGGCATAGATGACTATGTGCAGAGTAACATTAGAAAGCTTGCGGAGGACACAAAGATTGGCTGGGTGGGTAAAAGTGAGTCTCAGTGTCTTGGGCTACAGGAAAAAATACAAGTGATGGTCAAATTGACATATAAGTTGCAGATGGAATTTAACCATGAAAAGTGTGATGTGATACACTTTGGAAGGAGAAAATTGACATAGAAGAATTACATGAACGGCATGACACTAGGAAGTTCTGAGGAGCAAAGGGACATTGACGACTGTGCTCGTAGATCTCTGAAGGCGGAGGGACATGTTAGTGGGTGGTGAAAACGGCATATGGGATACTTGCATTTATCAATCGAGGCATAGATTACAAAAGCAGAGAGGTCATGTTGGAGATGTTTAGAACGTTGGTGAGACCACAGCTGTAGTACTGTGTGCAGGTCTGGCCGCCACTTTATATGAAGCATGTGATTGCACTGGAAGGGGTCTAGAGGACATTCACCAGGATGTTGCCTTGGATGAAACATTTAAGCTATGAAGAGAGGTTGGGTAGATTTGGATTGTTTTCGTTGAAGCAGAGAAGAATGAGGGGCGACCTAATCAAGTTGTCCAATATTATGAGGGGCATGGACAGGGTGGATAGGAAGCAACTATTCCTCTTAGTTGCATGCTCAGTCACGAGGGGAAATAAGTTCAAGGTGAGGGGCAGAAAGTTTAGGGCGGATGTGAGGAGAAACTTTTTTTTACCCAGGGGTGGGTGACGGTCTGGAATGCACTGCCTGTGAGGGTGGTGGAGGCGGGTTATCTCACATCCTTTAAAAAATACCTGGATGTGCACTTAGCACGTCATAACATTTAAGGCTATGGGCCAAGTGCTGGGAAATGCGATTGGGCAGGTAGGTCAGGTGCTTCACCCGTGTTGGTGATGACTCAATGAGGCGAAGGGCCTCAACTGCAATGTGTGCTCCTTTGATTCTGTGATTCTGCATGTGTGTGTTTGTGTGTGTGAATGTATGTGTCTGTGCTTGTGTGTGTGTGTGTTTTTGTCCATCTGTATGCTATTCGATGGGGTGCTTGAGAGCCAATTTGTATTCCTGTGTGTGTCTGTGTGAATGACGTGTGTGTGTGTGTGTGTGTGTGTGTTTGGATGTGTGTGTGTTTGTATGTGTGCATGTGTGTGTGTGTGTTTGTGTGTGTGCATGTTTGCTTCAATGAGTGAATGTGTGTGTCCGCATGCGAGTGCATGAGTGTGAATATTTGTGTTTGCACGTGTGCATCTCTACGTGTCTCTTGGTGCATGTTAATCTGTTTGTGTATATGTGTGTGTGCGCCTGTGTGTTTCTTTGGATGACATTGTGTGAGCGCCTCTGTGTCTCCATGTGTGCATGTTCATGTATATGAGTACCTGTGTGCGTGTACAGTTGTACGTGTGTGTGTGTGTGTGTATTTGTATTTATGCGTGGCTGCATACTTGCGCATATGTGTGCTATTTTTTCCCTATGCGTTTGTGCTTTTGTGTGATTCCATTAGTGCATATGCCGGCGCGGTTGAAGGATTGCTCCGTCTATGTCTTTGTGTGTGATTGTTTTACCGTTTGCGTGCTTCTGTGTGTGTGTTTTTGTGTATGTGTGAAAGTGATAAAACCTTTGTTTCAGTTTCTATGTGTGTGTTTGTGTTTGAGTAGATGAGTGTGTGCACGTCTGTATGTCTGTATGTGTGTGTCCTTCTGTCTGCGTGTGTCTGTGAGTGCGTATGTGTGTGTATAATTTTTGCTCTGTGTGCTTCTTCACGTGTGATTCTATGCATGTGCGTTGGAGAGAAAATGTGACAACCTTTACGCTTGTGTGTGTTTGTCATTGTGTGTTTATGTGTGTATCCGTGTATGTGTGTGTGCATGTGCACATATGTGTGCTTGACTGTTTGTATGTATGTGTGCGCGCGTGCATGTGTTGGTGATTCCGTGTGTATTTTTGTATGATTCCGTGTATGCATTTCACTGTTTTTGTGAGTGATTGAGTTAATCTTATTATGTGTCCTTGCGCTGTTGTGAGTCTACTTCTGTGTGTGTCTGTTTCTGTGTATGTGCGTGAGAGAGGAAGTGTTTGCAAGAGTTTATACCTGTGTGTGTGTGAGAGAGAGGGAGAGAGAGAGAGTCTTTGTTTGCGCGTGTGCACGTGTGTGAGTGTGCACGTGTGTTAGTGTATGTGCCTGTGTTTGTGTGAGTTTCTGAGTGTGGGTGCTTGAGTGTGCGTCTGTGAGTGTAATTAAGTGTGTGTTTTGTTTGTGTGGGAAAGAAAGTGCTTGAGATGTGAATGTATCACAGTTTCATTTTTACGGGATGTGAGCTCCAGTCATGTGTGATTGACGGACAAGCGTTGGTGCTCTCTGTCCTGAATTTCCTCTGGGAGGCGAGGCAGGTTTTGCCCGACTAACTTATGGGGAAGATGGAGGTGAAATTCGGAGGTTGTTCATAACCGGAATGCTAATTGGGAATCCACCATCAAGGCCACAGGGCAGGGCGACAGTTTATGATTAGAACAATAATTGATAACTGTCATTGTATTGCGGACCTTTAAGCCTCCTGTTACAGACAATATTTGTATTCAAAACACGGGGAGAGAATCCTTCAGGAGTGCAAAGTTTTCAAACGCCACCTGGTGGACTGTAGAAAAGTGATTTGTTTCTGTTCTAAACTTCCAATAATCAAAGTGAATTTTACATTTATAAGAATGTAGCTTTTACCATGCGTGTGTGAGTGTGTTAATGGAGGAACTGTTTGCTATTTTTGACTCTCTGTTTTTTTCTTTTAATGCATCGCTTCTTATCCTTTCATTAAAAGTTTAAAGTTACAGAAAAATATTTTTTTTCCTGAATATTTAATAACAACTGCAGCACTGGAGGAGTTAAAACATCCTTCCGAGAAATATTAATTGCTGCAGTCATTGGAGAAGAGGGAAAATGATGAATTATTCAAAATCTCTCTCCTGTATGCAACACACGCAACACCTCTGGTTTCACCCAGCCAATCTCGGTGCCCGTCACTAAAGACTTGAACCACGTCACCCCTGACTGTTCCCGTTATCCTTTCGCTGCAAGTCAGCTTTGGGTCTTCTTATCAGGTTTGACTTCCCCATCACTCCTGCCTCCCCATTTTCGTCACAAGCAGTGTTTGTCAATTAAGCTGTACTTTCTTCCAAATATCGAGAACCTTCCCGTTGTTCTTTCAGCTCAATTTAATTCAATACCTCAGTGGATGCATTAACACACTTGAAAATATCTACAACTTCAAACTGAAACTGGTAATATTATCGCCAGCTTGATGAATAATTTAATTGCTTGATCACCTTCCTTACAGTGAACTTAATCACAATTGTGATTCTGAAGTCCAACAACTGTGGTCTGACCAAATGTGTCACTTGTTACCTGGTGGCCATGTCAGCGGCAGATCTACTGGTCGTTATACTGGATCTGATATTGAGAAACATTCCGATTGCTTTTAGTGAAAGCTTTATTTTCCTGGATTCCATCCGCGTTTGTAATATCCACGCTGTCCTGCTTTACGCAGACACTGACTGTTCTGTTTGGTTCACCGTCTCTTTCACATTTGATCGATTTGTGGCCATTTGTTGCCCGAAGCTGAAAAATAACTATTGCAACGAGAAAACGGCCGCTGTGGTTCTGGGAACAGTGACCGTTCTGAGCTTTTTAAAGAACATTATCTGGTATTATATGTTCAAAGGTCGGTATTTGTTGATGAACTACCCCTGGTTTTGTTATGTCAACCCCGATGTTCTGTTCTCTCCGTTCTGGGGAAGAATCGAGTTCGTCAACCACATACTAACCCCGTGTGTCCCATTTGTCCTGATTCTGCTGCTCAATATTCTCACCGTCAGACATATTTTAATGAGCAGCAGAGCCCGCAGGAGACTCCGGGCTCACAGCAGTGGGGAGAGTCCATGAGACCCAGAAATGGAGAGTCGACGGAAATTCCTCATTTTACTGTTTGTGATCTCGGCCAATTTCATTCTGTTATGGTCAACATTCATGGTCTTTTCTATATGGGCCCGGATGTGGGATTTGGGATTTAATTCTGTATACTTACATGATTTTGTTATGGAATTGGGCTTCATGCTGCAGCTCCTGAGCTGCTGCACAAACACTGTGATTTACGCCGTGACACAGACTCTGTTCAGACAGCAGCTGAAGAATGCGCTGAAATATCCCTTTACTCCAATTCTTCAATTCATTCAACGATGAGAAACACTCACTCACTTATAGCTTTCATTGGCGGGCTACATGTCCATCACGGGTAACCCTCACTGATTGATCAGAAAACACAAACCAAAAAACCACTGTCCTCCCATTGGGCGGGCTGCCTGGACTTTATCACTATCAGTAAGTGGACAGGAATCCCACATCTGCATATCTCCACACAATCATTGCCCGGAATGCCTGTCAGACATCGAGATTCCTCAGATTAATTGGAGAGAAAACCCCACCTCGAAAGGGCTATGCCGGCCCGTCAGCCGCGCTGTGTGTCCACCACAGCGATGTCACAGACCGGATATTGGTCAGGAATCGTTCAATCGTAAAATTGATGTAATATTAGGAAATTACCAGTGGGAGGGATCAGAGTAAGTTACACCATAAAGCTGAAGGGAGGTGTCGCTAAAATTTTAAGGGGTAAGAGGTTAATTCAGGGTCAAAATTGGGTGCTCAATTGAGAGAGAGAGAGAGAGAGAGAGAGAGAGAGAGGCAGGTGGAGAGTGAGAGAGAAAGGGAGAGATGGTGTCCGTCTGAGAAAGAAGGAGCAAGGTACAGTGAGAGAGGAGAAGACACAGAATGAGGGCTAAAAACAAAGATAAGTTGGGAGTGAGATGGAGGCCAAGAGAGATAATTGAGGAAAGTGAGAGACAGAGATAGAGAGAGAGAGAGCGGAATAGATCGAAAGACGGAGAGGAAGAGATGCAAAAGGGAGCGAGAGAGAGAAAGTGAGGGAAAGACAAAGGGAGGGCTATGGGAATTGAGTGATAAAGAGAGGGAGATAGAGAGAAAAAAAGAGGGTGACAGTCAGAGTGAAAGAAAAAGAGCGAGAGATAGAGAGAGAGAGTAACAGAGTCGAAGGGATAGAGGGATAGAGTGTGAAATAGAGGAAGCAAGATATATGGAGAGAAAGAGAGAGAGAGAGAAAGAGAGGGAGACAGGCAGAAAGGGAGAGAGTGTGAGAGAGGTAGAGACAGAAAGAGCGTGAGAGAGCCTCGCAGAGACGGAGAATGAGAGAGAGAGTGACAAATAGAGAGAGAGAGAAAGAGATGGTGGGGTGGGGTGGTGGGGGTGGAGGGGTGGGGGGTCGGGGGGTTTCGAGGAAGAAACAGTGTGTGAGAGAGGTACAGAGAGAGTCATATTGACAGTGAAAGAGAGAGAGATCGAGAGAAAGGGGCAGACAGAGAGAAAGACAGAAAGAGATAGAGATTTAGATGCAAAGAAAGAGAGACAGAGTGGGACATCGAACGGGACAGGGAGAGAGAAATACAGTGATTGAGAGATTGAGATAAATGGAAAAGGAGAGAGAGAGCGAATGACGGAGTCGGTGAACGTGAGGGAGATACAGTGGAAGAGAGGGTGAGAGCAAGGTGGAGATAGAAAGAGAAACATAGAGAGACAGAGAGGCAACAGGAAAGAAGATGAGCCGGAGGGGCAGTCACGGTGAAAGAGACAGAGGCAGAGAGAGAGGAAGAGAGTGGAGAGGAAAAGTAAGGCAAATAAAAAGAGCGAAATAAAAACTGACAGACAGAGAGAAAGACTGATACAAAGAGATAGAGAGAGAGTCGGAGAGAGACAGTGTGAGAAAGAAAGAGGAAGAGGCAGCGAGAGACTTAGAGGGGGATACAGAGAGGGAAGTGAAAGAGAGAGAGAAAGGAGAGAGATTGAGACAGAGAGAGAGAGAGAGTGGGGGGAGGGGGTGTATTGAGAGAGGGAGAGAGGCGGAGAGAGAGAGAGAGACAGATATAGAGACGGAGAGAGCGAGGGAGAGACAGGGGAGAGAGAAACACAGAGAGAGGCAGGTGGGGAGGGTCACAGAGACAGATATAGAAATACAGAAAGGCAGAGAGACACAGAGAGTGACGGAGTGACAAAGACAGAGAGGGTGTAGAGAGAGAGAGAGAAAGAGAGAACGAGGGAGAGGCAGAGGGAGAGAAAGGGAGAGAAAGACACAAGAGAAGAGACAGGGAGAGAGGTAGAGGGAGATAAAGAAAGACAGAGTTAAATAAATGGAGGTAGAGCGGGAATCAAAGAGAGAGGAGAAGAGATACATAGTAAGAGAGAGTGAGACTGTGTGTTTGTGTGTGTGTGTGTGTGTGTATGTGTGTGAGAGTGAGAGAGAGAGAGAGAGATGGTGAGAAATAGGAGAACGAGTGGGAGAGAGGCAAAGAGTTTGAAAGAGAGTGATACAGAGAGAGGGTTAGAGAGAAAGGGAGAGATCAAGAGAGAGAGCGGGGGAGAGAAAGTAAGACTAAAAGGGCGAGAGAGGGATCGACTGAACGTGAGGGAGTGAGAGAGGGAGAGAAGAGGGAGAGAGAGGGATATGGTTACCAGGGGAGAACGAGATTGAGACACGGATTGAGACAAACAGACAGACAGGCAGACAGAGAAAGGTGAGAGAGAGGAAGAGACAGAGAGAGAGAGCGGGGGAAGAGACAAGGGGAGAGTGGGAAAGTTGGGAAAGGGAGGGAGAGAATTAGAGCGAGAGAGAGAGCAAAAGAGAGAAAGAGAGAGAGAGAGATGGAGAGAAATAGTGGAAAGAAAGGGAGAGAAAAAGACATAGTAAAAGAGAGGGAGAGATAGACAGAGAGAGAGAGAGAGAGATATCAAAGACCGAGAGAACGACAGAGTGACTGCGAGAAAGAGAGGGAAAGCGTGAGGGAGAGAGGGGAAAACAGAAAGAGAGAGAGAATGAGAGAGAGAAAGAGAGAAAGAGAGAGAGAGAGGGAGAGGAAGAGAGAAATAAAGAGAGAGGGAAGGAGAGAGAGAGACAGCGATAGAGACAGAGAGAAAGGGAGAGGGAGAGATAGAGAAAGATAGAGAGAGAGAGAGCGGGGGATGCTAAGAGAGAGAGGGCGAGCGACACAACGTGGGAGGGGGGACAGAGAGAGAGAACGAGAGTCTGAGTGAGAGGGATAAAGAGAGTTAGAGAGAACGAGAATGAGAAAACGAATGAGACAGACAGACAGACAGATAGATAAAGATACAGAGAGGGGAAGAGACAGAGAGAGAGAGAGAGAGAGCGATAGAGACAGGTAGATAGGGAGAGATAGAGAGAAAGGTGGGTTTGAGAGAGAGATAGAAAGAGATAGAGAGGCAGAGAGAGGGAGAGGGAGAAACAAACGGAGAGACGGAGAGAGAGAAATAGAGTGAGAGACAGAGAACGAGAGAGAGAGAGAGAGAGAGAGAGTGAGAGAGAAAGAAAGAGAAAGTGGGGGAGAGCGAGACAGAGAGAGAGAACGACTGAGAGAGAAAGAGGCAGAGAGTTAAATTGAAAGAGACAGAGAGAGCGAGGAATACAGAAAGGGAGAGGGAGAGGGAAATGTGGGAAAGAGTAGGAGAGAGATACTGAGCTTGAGACAAGGAGAGACAGAGAGATAGAAAGAGAGAGATAAATATGTATATATATATATATATAGAGAGAGAGAGAGAGAGAGAAAGGCTGATAGAGAGGTTTATTGAAAGAGAGAGAGAGAGAGATCCACGGATAAAGACAGGGACAGAGTGTGAAATTTGGGAAAAGGAGGGAGAGAGATAAAGAGCCAGAGAGGGGTCGAGAGAGAAACAGACAGGGAGACAGAGAGATAGAAAGAGACAGAGGGTGAGAGAAGGAGAGAGGCAGAGAGAGACAGAGAGAGACACACAGAGAGAGACTGAATTAGATTGATAGAGACAGAGAGAGAGAAAGAGGGAGAGACACAGAGAAAGAGAGATAGAGAATTAGGTGAGAGAGAGAGACAGACAGACCGAGGCAGAGAGAGAGAGAGAGAGAGAGAGAGAGAGAGAGAGGGAGAGAGAAATAGGTGAGAGAGAGAGACAGAAAGACCGAGGCAGAGAGAGAGAGAAAGAGAGAAATCTCTGACATCGAAATTTTTCAGCCGATATGTCGGACGTGGTGTCAACACATGTGGTATTACCGCAAAATAAAATATTAGCCCGACAACCTTAACACTTAGCTCTTTATAATCGACCTGTTATGTTTCTGCCTGGACCAACCCTCTGAGCTGATACACAGTGGTGTTGTTTTACATTTATCCAACATCTCCCAGTGTTCATTTTTCACGCATGAGGGCAGTTACCGTTCTGAAATATGGTTCATAATTTGCTAGGGTCATACATGACATATGAATAACTCCTGGTAGTCTCTTTGGGGACATTCCTATTCGCCCTGGTGTGTTTATTGACAATCCCAGCATTGTTTTCATATTGTTCCAAGACTTTTCCAGGACGGCTGTCAGATTCTCACCCTCTTTTATCGTGGAGCCCTGGTTGATCTTCACTCTAATCAAAATTTCCTTCATTTTCCTTTTAAGGTTTTGCATTTCTAACTCAAAAGAGGCCAAATCTAAACAAAACCCTAATGAATTTCCGACAGACCTTTGGTGTTACCTGCAACCCAATATCCATGTCTCTGAGCCGAGGACTTGATCCAGCACTTAACCCAAAAGTCCCTCAGACAGACTCCTTCTCTTCTTACCACACCCACCCGTTAATCCTATCCATGTCAAGTTCAGCATCACTGCAACCACCGTACGTTGCACATCTTGATACAATATTTTCCCAAAACATGAAAATAGTAACCTATTTGAAGGAACCAGCATTTATTTAGCAGGCTCCTCAGCCTGACACTCATTATGAACAGGAGCTCATTGCTTATGTCTGAGGGCTTGTGATTTTGTCGCCATCTTAGGCAATACCACCCTCACGCTCACTGGCTTCCTCCAGGTTCCCTGTTGCTGGGACTGGAGACATGTACAGACCCTGCTCTCCCTCCGTTCGGATCCAGCAGACGTTAATGACCTCAGGTTCGACATTCTGCACTCAATCAGACTTTCCGCCGAGTTCTCCCTTCTCATGTTCCTGAACAAGAATTGTGAATTTGACTTGGACGATACAGCGCTGCTCCAGAAGTGCCACTTCTATACGCCAAATCCATGGATATTACTAATCTACACTGTTCCGAAGTCATGAGGTTGAATTCCAACATAAGTGCAGGACTAATCCTAACATCTTCCCACTACCAACCTTTGATATTTCCTACGGTGAATTCATTTCAGCTTCCCCTGCTGCGGCCGTTGCTCTTTTGTCCGACTCCGCCTTAATTTGGGTAACTTGGCACGTCACCTAACGGACCCCACTTACATCCTTCACACTTTAGCAACCTTAAACCAAAACTGGCCAGCTTCGCTACGTGGCCTGATGTCAAAGCATCTCCTTCGTTTGTCCACTGCGAGCATCAAGACACAAAGTCGGTTAGGGCTGTTGTCATTACAACACCGCAGTTCCCAAAGCCATCCGACAACGATCCATGATCTCGAACACGCAGGTGGGGGTGGTTCTGATTCCCAATTGCAAAAAAGGCAAAAGACTCAGTACTGAGATTTGGCGACAACCATGCGTCCAGTCCAAGTTCGTAATTACTAGACAAAAGTCGCATATGTTCCACAAAATAAAAATACTGAAGTAATTGGTCTTAAAGCAAACCTGTTCAAAGAGCAGGAACACTAAAACTTGTTCCAACTGGTAAAATGATCAATTTCGGGAGGGCACAGATTTAAAGTGATTTTTAACAGATGGAAAAGTGACCTGAGAATAATATTTTTAAGGAAACGAGTGTTTCTGACCTGGAATGCACGGCCTGGAAGTTTGTTGGAGGCAAATCCAATCGAGTCATTCAAGAGGGAGTTAAGTGATTATTTAAGCAGAAACAAATGTCGAGGGTGGGTCGGTGGTGAAGGCGGAGCAATTACACTAGGTCATAATGCTCATTGGGCAGCCAGTGATGACATAATGGCTGAATACCCTGCATCCGTGCCGTTTAATGTTCTGTTTTGATATAGAGAATTTTACAGATGACTAACAGGTTCATAGGGCTTTTGTCTGTGTGATGCATGACGGAAAGCTAAAAAATACAGAATTAGAAGAGGATGATAATTCTTAGGTTGATAAGGAGAATCCGCCGGTACTGGATGGACAGCAGGACGGACAGCCGGCATGTGGCCCGCTGCCAATGGCCCGTATGAGACACAAAAATTTGTCCCTTCAGCTAAATAGCGGAAGCTCAGCGGCACCGTGAGTTTGTGTACCCTTACATAGCTGAAGTGCTGCAGAAAATGGCAGCTGAGATCTCAAATCTGGAAATAGGGTAATATTCACACGGCCACCTTTTGGAAATTTGATCAGACGGCAGGATTGCACGTTCCTGACAGGGAAGCGTTAAAACAGGCTGTCCCTCATTCTCTTTAGAGCTTACATCTTGGCAGCATTCCCAACCGCAGGGAAGATGGGGCAGGGGGACTAGGAGACCATGAAAGTGAGAGTGAAAACAACCCTGAGCTGAGGAAGTTGAAAACCATTTAACTAGCTGAATGCAGTGAGACAGGGAGGCTCTGAAAGGCAGAGTGTCTGCGCTGAGAGAGTGTGCTCAGCCTATAAATGGGCTGACGGATGTCGGAAACAGATCCAAAACTAGCCCCTAGGAACAATTTGAGCCCGTGCGCTCGGTATGCTAATAGCCGATTCGTTAGCCGGGCGGGAATGTGCCCCTGACGGCTTTGACCCACAGGCAGCAAACACTCAAGAAGCGGGAGCGCTGAGAAAGACGAGCCTCCGGTTTGATGCAAGGCAGGTACACCAGTCTGCAGGCGGTCTTTATGAGCAAGCCTTTATGAGGAGAAATTTTCTGATATAAAGGTAACAGCTGCTAAGGCATGGGGGCTGAGTATAGGCCAAAGGGCAAGCAGCTGTGGGGAATACCCACTGTGGAGGAAATGGAGGCCATACAGGAGAGGGTGAAAATCCTTTCATGGAGAAGGGGAGCGGTGGTGATGCAGTACCGGCTCTCAGTGTCCCGAATACCTGATGGATTTAGAGTACCTGACAAAGTGGGGAAAGGGACTTGAAAATATCCAGTGGTGGTGGGAGGATGTCATTGTAGCCCTGGGGGAGGGCGTGTGGGTGAAGGGGATTTCGGGACTCCTGTTGGGAACATATGTTGACGGAACCGCTCCAGACTCAAGTACCTGTGTCCACTCAGCGGCCTTGAATGTGGTGGTGGTGTGAGAGAGGGGGGCGAGGGGCGACCACATATGGACGTAGAGGTGGATGAGACAGAGCGGGAATATTGATTGGGTACGGGAGCGTGCCGTATTGTATGTTATTGCACATCCCCTCAAAAACTCCAATTTTCCAGGCGGACCCCACTTGTGTTTGAGGGATTTATAGATCGATGATGATCCCATGTCCAAGCCCCAGTGTCAAAATGCATTCCCAAAGGAAGCATAGAGGGACTTAGAGACAGCTGTACAACACCTGGTAGAGCATAAACCTCTGCCAGCCATCGTCGCACACATGAATTATCCCATCGCAGCTGGTAAAGGAAGCAGATGGATCAAGGAGAATGAGCGTGTATTATGGGGTGTGAAAGTAGAATAGACATTCCTGTGTTCCGACCATTAACGTCTGTTGGACTCTAATGGAGGGAGAGCAGAATGTGTGCATATCTTTCCTGCGCAGAAACAGGGCACCTGGGGTGGACGAGTGGGAGTAAAAGTGATACTGCCCGAAAGGCCTACCCTAGTCACAAGCCCTCAGGAAGAATTAGCCACCTCGTGGTCATAATGACACTCAAGCAGTGGAGTGTCCTGAACACATGTCTGGTCCTTCTTATGGTATAGACTTAATTATTGCTTTGAAAATGTTGCATCATGATGCGAACCATGAAGTGGCAGGAGTGATGGTACACTTGACAGGAATAGGGTTTCTGGATTGATGTGGAAACAAGACAATGTGTCTGTCTATGTGACTGCTGGGAAACGTGCTGGATCAATCTCTGGGCTCAGAGACAGGGGCGGTGGGCTGGAAACAATACTATAAGTTTTCAGCGGATGAAATTAAATCACGGAGGGAAAGAGATTTAGTCAATGATGCAGTCACAATCTTTAAGATGTGGACTAAATTTGTGGAATTTTTGGATTTGGCATCCCTGTTGTTAGAGATGCATAATCTAAATGGGAAAATTAACGCCATTTTGACTGGAGGAAGTATCAGTTCCAAAACTGAGATTAATAAGTGTCAAATTCTGACCGTCCACGTGGGGAAGGTTTGTGCCAAAATTGAATAATCCTGCTGGGATTATCAATAAACCCATTCGGCAAGATTGGAATATCTCTAATGAGGCCACAACGAATAACATTTGTGTCACGGATGGCCCTGTGCAAATGTTAGACTAATTTCTGAAAGGAAAGTGTCTTCATGGGCTAATGATGACTATTTCGAAACATTGGCTAAATCGGAAAATAACCTCACTGTTTGTCAGCTAAGAGCTTTTGCAAAGATCTATCCTTCACAGATCGATTAAAAAAAAAGTGAAATGTTAAGTTGCTGGGATGGGCGTGTTACTTTCCAGTAATACTGCATGGGTGGGGGGAGGGGGCAGGAGGGTCGCGCGAGGCGGTGGGAGACGACTTACGATATTTGGGAGGGGAATATCCTGGTTAGAGAGGCGTATACCTTTGTATATTATCATGATGGCTCACTGTATGTAGTGAATTTTGGGAATAATAAAATAAGCAAACCTCTGCGGTGTTGGAACACACAAAGGGCTAAAATGGTCTTCCCCTTTAGGATGTAAATGCAACGGCAGTTGTCTTGTGGGTTTCAGATCACAGAAGGAACTTGTGCCATAAAGCTAGTGATGACAATGTTTAAATTTTTTCATGTAGCTTATGTAGGGGAGGGAGAGTGTTATGTAACTATAAATGGAATGTGTATCAATATGGGTCAAATTTGAAATGCCCAGTAAGTCTATTTATATGTTGTTGTATTCCTGAGAAGCACGCGAGTGTTGGGAAAGGGAATTTGTGAAGATTTATTGTCATAACATCCCTGAATTTGAAGTCTGAGACATAAAAAAGGGAAGCTGCGTGAACATGTGGAAATATTTAAATATGATATTCCCGCATTACCGGAGCATCTAGCACAGCTGCCAGAAGAGACAGATAAATCCCAGAAAATATGTAATTAGTTACAGCAGACAGATCATGAGCTCCTGCAGGAAATCCAAGTCATTAAACAAAGCCCCTGGCGGAATACATTCTTGGACTGTGGAGGTCATCTTGAAGTCCTCCATTGGATTCGAATAATCACTCATGTGTCAATTGTTCAGCAGTTGGTAACACACTTATCAACAACGAAGAGAAGTAGGCATTCAGTCCCTCGCGCCTACTTCGCCAATTAATAACCTCAAGGCTGAGATTATAGCAACCTCATAACTTTATTCCACCTACCCCCGCTAACGAATCTCCCCGTTGCATACCAATAAACTATTCACGTTGCCCCAAAATATTCAAATATTCTGCTTCTGCTCCTTTTCAGGAACAGAGTTGCCCTGTAAGAGAAGAAATGCCGCTTCATCTCCGTTTCAAATGGGCCGTCAATTATTTTTAAACAATGTCTTCCAGTTTGGATTCACCCAGAAGGGGAAACATCCTCTCCACATCCACCCTGTCAAGACCCCTCAATGTCTTCTATATTTCGATCAATTCGCCTCTCACTCTTCTAAACTGCAATGGATACAACGCCAGCCTGTTCAACATTTCCACATCAGATTACCCGCCCATTAGCCTGATAAACCTTCTCTGAACTGCTTCAAACGCATTTGCATCCTTCTTTAAATAATGTGACCAATATTTTACACAGTGCTCCAAGTGTGGTCACAGTAGTGACCTGTAGAACTGAATTACAACATTCCTGCTTCAGGATTCAACTCACTTTGCAATAAATAATGACTCTTCATTAGCTTTCCTAATTACTTGCTGTACATGCAAACTTGCCATTTGCGTTTCATGCACTAAGACACCCTGATGCATCTGCATTCATTTCAAAGCTCTGCAGTCTCTCGCCATTTAGATATGTTTCTCCTTTATTCTTCCTGGCAAAATGTACAATTTCAGGTTTTAACACTTTGTACCGCATTTACCAGTTTTGCCCGTTCACTTAACCGATCTATTTTCTTTGTAGCCTCCATATATCCTCTTCATACCTTACTTTACTACCTATCTTAATAACTTTGGCAAATTTGGGAAACATCCCGTCCACCCATTCATCCCAGTCATTTATATAAATTGTAAGCAGTTAAAGTTCCATTATTGATCCCGGTGGAACGCAGCTCCTTCCATCTTGCCAACCTGAAATTCCCCATTTATGCCTAATGTCTACTTGTATGATTTCAATCGTAGAAAACCTGAGCAATTTGTATAAGCGAACGTGTCAAAGAAGAAATGTTAACGAAAGTGTAGTTTTCTTCTCAGAATTCGGAATTTTTCACTGAAAGGATGGATGTTGCCGGCCAGTGCATCATTTAGACTGTACTGCATTCAATGTTTTTAATGAAATAATTGTGCTTTTAATTTTTTCATTTTCATGAATGCGAGCTGTTTGTGGTGGAGTGCTGTGGGCAGAGTATGTCTCATGTTGCTAAGAAGATTGAGGTATGGAGCAGAGTTTTTGACTAAAGACGAAGATTAGGCTCAAATTTAACTTTCCGAATAAAGAAAGTTTCAACTAAACCAACCGAAACACACACAGACACCGAATCAAAGGTACACATAGGTCAGGGCAGGTACCTGAGGAGGCTTGCCACAGACACTTCGTCGACAGGTATTGAATGACACAATGACAACTCGGGAAAGGATGAATGATATTCTCCCTGCCCACGATACTGTGATAAAAACCATTATTGTCATGCAGCTAGAAATATAATACAGGTTTTTCACATTTAGTGAAATGGTATCCAATTTGTTGTCTGCCATCGATATCAAGACCAAAGACACCGGCATTTAGAAAAGAGAGAAGGGGTCTGTTATCGTTCAAATAAAAAACACAGATGATAATTTCTTTCAGTTTTAGGCAGGGGTTGAGGATTGAATGTTGTTGGACTATTTGAGCTTAACTTTAATATGCTTAATTTGAGAACTTAACCATACAACCATCAGGAGACTGTTTGGGGAAGTAGCAAAGGAAACCTTAACAGGTTATTAATAATTTTTATCAGAGCGGGGCAGCGACTTTACAGGCAGACTACGATAATTGCCTCCCAGTTCAGCTTTGGCCGCAGTAAGATACTCGGCCTCTCTTCCCTCTCCATTACACCTGTTCTCTACCGCTACTCTGTGGAAAGCAGGCTTCGCAAACTTTTGATTGAAACTTGGTGCACACCTGGTCAGTGAAAGCTGCTGGTTCTTAACAATTTTCGAACCACAACCAGATCGTCATCAATGATGTCATTGCATTGTGATTGGCCTACACGAGATGAGGCCATGTGATATCTGGCCTAAGGGGTGTGTGATCAAACTGTTATTAATTCCAAAGGGTCTTCAATTGATGTCGTCTCCCAGTATCCCCTGACTGATTCCTTAAAATGCCAATCACTCATAGGACTATTCTTCGCATTAAAGTGTCTTTATGTTACTAACTGAATGCCCCCAATAGCAATTTCCTGGGAAATACCATTGAGCAGAACCTGAACTGGACTAGGCATAGAAATACTATGGAAACAGCAGAAGGACAGAGGCTAGGGATAGTGCGACGAGAACCCATCTTATGACTCCCCAAATCCTGTCCTCCACTTGAATGGTAAAAGTCAGCTTCATGGGTATGATGGAATTATCCCCATTCCATGGAAGAATGCAGCTTCCAAAACACTCAAGAAGATTTCCACCATCTCGGACAAAGCAACCCGCTTGATTTGCACCACGTCCACAAAACATTACTCCCTCCAAGACTAATGCACTTCAGCAGTAGTGTGCACCTTCTGCAAAATGCACTGCAAGATTTCACCAAGGCTCCTTCGACATCACCGTCAAAACCCACGACCACTACCGTCTAGAAGGTCAAGGGCAGCATATATATATGGGAGCACCAGAACCAGGAAATTCCCCTCCATGTCACTCACCAACCTGACTTGCAAACACATTGCCGTTCCTTCACTGTCGCTGGGTCAAAATCCTGGACTTAATTTCCTAAAAGCAATGCGGATGTACCAAAACCCCCTGGACTGTAGAAGTTCAAGAAGGCAGCTCAGCACCACAATCTTAAATGCAATTATGTATTAGCAATAAATGCTGACCAAGCAAGCGAAGTGCACCTCCCACGAATGAATGAAAAAAATACTTATTGCTAAGAGAAATTGATAATTTATGATATCGTCCTTGTTCATTTATTTAGGATAGGGGAAGTAAGCTGTCGTGTTGTCATGAATGATACTTTGAGTCCATTTTCGCAAACATTATTCATTTGTTCGGTTTCCTCTTTAAAGTAGAAACATATCAAAGATTGTATCCGAGGCCATTGTCAAGGTCATGTTTTTTTCACTCTCGTTGCTGCTACTTCGAATGAGTGACATTAATAACAAAGGTTGGCTTGGTTAATTTGCTTATAAACTTGACACTATCTGGGACTGATGCAAATGGTTGCAAAGTTCTAATACAAAATATTACAAAATATGTTGTAAAAAGTTATTCACAGTTTGAATAAAATATGTGCATCACAGTAATCAGAGCTTAAATATAAGGTGGTAAACTCTCCTGTTACATTCACTTAATACATAGCATTGTCTGATAAAAAGTCAAAGTGGATAAAACTGTTACAAAACTAGCCGCACACTTTACAAAGGTTAACTCTAATACAAAGAATGCATTCAGCCAAATGTAATTGCATTTTCCTAAAACAATACGAATTGAATCAAATTTAATGTAGAACAAAACTGTTGTATTCGTTCCTCCTGTGAATACAATAAATCCTATCTAACTAGAATTTGCTGATAAAAACAGATTTTAACAAGTTTTTATGATGTCAGGGGCTGTCAGCTTGTCCGATCAACCTTCAAGGCAGCAAGCTCTCTCAACGCGGCTTCTACAATGGAATTAAGTACATCAGGGTCCTCTCCAGCAATCTTTTTGTAATTAGCTGACCAGTATCTTACTTCAAAACGTAAGTCAGCTGCCTAAAATCCCCTGGTGAGTTTCACTGTCAAATCGAAGAGACGTCACGTGATATTAACGTTTGCACTCTTCTATTGGTTACCGTTTAAAACTACAATATTGTGTTAAGTTAACCGTTTAATATACATTTAAAAAAATGAATCAAAGCTAATCATTAAAAAGCAATTTCCCGTCAAGATTTTGAGGTTGGCTTTGAAGGCGCTGACACCATTTTAACGTTACACACCTCTCTTATTTGTCAGTATGATCCACTGAGAGAACTTCAGAAAGGAAGTTAAATGGTGATTGAGAGAAAGAGAGAGAGAGAGAGAGAGAGAGAGAGAGAGAACGGAAAAGCGAGAGGTAGATGAATGGTTTGAGAGAGAGAAATTGATAGAGCAAAAGACAAAAAAGGTGGTTGGGAGGGAAAGTGATCATAGAGACATATAGAGATTGCGTGTTTGTGTCAGAGAGAGAGTGAGATAGAGAGAGAGGCCGTCTGTGAGAGAGGGTGCTGGGCAAATAAAAGAAAAAAAACACAGGGAAAGGGACAAAGAAAACGAGAGAGGAAAGCAGCTGCAGGGAGTCAGAGAGAAGTAGTGCCAGACCGAGAGAGGAAGAGAGGCAAGGCGAGTGGGAGACAAATAAATAGAGTGGGAAAGAGAGAGGAGGAGAAAAGAACAGAAAGAGGATGGTGGGGGAGCCGGAAATCCAAAAATAAGAAACTCAGAATATTGAATATTGAATGTGTAGCCTTGCTTGGGATGTTGCTAGCGCAGTAAATCCTCACAGCGTCAATAGGCAGAGTGCTGTCTTTGAGAGATAATCTGAAGGCACAGTGGGCATTTAAATCAATTTTGCAGTGCTTTTGGTTTCGCATTCCTCGGTTTGTCTCTGTCCCTCTGCCCCTCCACCTACTGAAGTGTGTGAGAGGGGAAGGGGAGAGAGAGCGATTAGAGGAATCAGAGAAAGAGAGAGATAAATTAACGTAAGGAGAGCGAGAGAGAACGAGAAATGAGGAGGGTAAGGGGGGAAAGGTAGTGTGAGAGAAAAAGGAGAGAGTAAGGGAAGAACAGGGGGAGAGAAAGATAAAGGTGATCTACTGAGGGGTAAGCAGGGAGTGAGAAATGAAGGCGAGTGATTGAATTGGGAACAGGGAGAGGGGGAAATGGAAGAGAGAAAGGGGGAAAGAGGGACATAGAAAAAACGCAGAGAGTGAGGGGGGAAAGAGAGAGGAACAGAGATAGAGAGAGAAGAGGGAGAGAGTGAAGTGGAATAAGCGAGAGAGAGGAAGGGGAAAGATTAAGGGGGGACAGGGAAGTTGAAAAGGAGGGAATGAGGGAAAACCGAGAGAGAAACGGAAAGGGGGAGGAAGGGACAGAGAGAGAGAGAGGGAAGGTGAGAGAGAGAGAACGAGAGAGAGAGAGAGAAAGAACTAAAGAGAGAGAAAGTGGAATTTGTGAGTGGTTAACAGGGGGAGAGAATGAAATAGTGTAGTTTGTGGGCCTGAGTTTCTGTGTTTGTGTCTGTGTGTGGGGGACGATGTGTTGAAGACAGAAAAGCCCTTGGGGGTCTCCTGTGTGTAGTCACTTTCCTGCGCTAATCACATCCTTCCAGAAATTTTAATTTTCAAAAAAATGAATGTCATGCTGGTGATTTTAAAAAGTGCCCTGAAGGAATCGTTTCTTCTTCCCAGTTTAAAGAAGGAATTTACCCTTTGTGGGGGCTAAGGAGGAGGAGAGGGGGCTGGACCCTAAACTCGACAGACAACATGCGGGAGAAGGGTTTTCAGCTGACGTGGGCTGAAGGGAGGAAAGGCATCCCGTTAACTCTCTCAATATGAAATCATTGACGAATGTGGGAACTTCATGTGTGCACACTTTCCTTATCTCTGTGTCTGTTTCTCCTTGTCACTCTCTTTGCCTCTCTCCTCTAAGTTTTCTTTCTATATTCGTCTTTTAATAAAAGTTATAGAAGCACCAATGTGAGTTACCTTTATTTTAATTGGGGAGAGCATGGGGGAGGGTGCCACCGGTACAGAAGGAGGTTGTCCCATGTGCCACTTGCCCATTCCAGACCATTCTCTAAGGTTTTGGGGATGAGTTGTGGATGGAGGGGATTGTTCTGTTTGACAGGCCCCTGTTGTTGACCCTGAGGTTTTAGTGCAAGGTCCGTTACTGGGGATCAAAGAGTTAGAACGATTCAAACTGAAGCTTTTTTTTGGCTTCCTGAAGTTCCAGGCACGATTTACCCCTCCGATCGACATCAGTGAGGAAAGTGTACGTGAATATTAACAAATTGATGCTTTAGGGATCTTGCTGTAAGCACAAACATCATTAGCTTTAACTATATAAAGGGGAGTTTGAGGGAGAAAAGGATGAGTTAGAAAAACAGAGGGGGAAATGAGGCGACGATTGTAAGAGGAATGAGGGGCATGGATCTGGGGGTCTCCGAGCGTACAGGCACTGCCCAGCGCACAGTCTTAGGAGAAAATCCTCTCACGCACATCCTTCCAGAAGTTTGGAGCAGCTACAGAAAAATTGATGAATGCAAAGATATTGGAAATGGCAAAATATTGTGCGATGTCTGAAGAGGATTGTAAATGACCGGTGAAATATCAGTGCTTGGAAGAAATAAGAATGCCATCTCTAACAGTTTCACCATTAAAAATACATTTTTTTGCATGATCTGATTTCAAGAGAATGGTCACCATTTCCTGCACATTGCTAATGTCCCTGTCCCATATGGTGGGTGTCACCTTCAAGTGCTGCGGCAGTCCAATTTGTGTAAGTATATTCACAGTGTTGCTGGAGGGATTTACAAGATGATGGCCGGCCGGCAGTACAATAACGCCAATGAATTCCAATTGCGAATGGTGTGTGTCTTGGAAGGGAATCTGCAGGTAGCATTTATTCCACTGGATCTTCTGCCCATTTACTTCGATGTGGGAGGGGCCGTGGGTGTGGAAGTTGTTGCCGAAGGAATTTTGGGCAGATTTGGCAGTGCATCTTCGTAATACTGCACACTGCTATCACTGCCATTGGAGGAGGGTTGGATTTATTAAGATGGTGGATGGAGCGGCAATCAAGCGACCTTCTTTGTTGTGGAAAGTGTTGAGCTTCTTGTTTGTTGTAGGAATTTGGAAGGAGGCAGCAGAAGTTCTGCAAGGATCTTGCGTGATTAGGTTTGAGGGCTCTTGGTGAATAACTCCAGATTACATGTTGTCAGTTAGTGACAGGGGAAGGATGGCTTGATGTCATCTGTTGCCATATCGCTGTCTGTGGAGACAGGGCGAAATGTCAAACTCTGTGTGCTTAGGCTACACCAGCTCGAAGCTTGGCACCAAACATCAAAAGAGACTCTTTTTTCCACCAGCCTTACTGAAAACGAAGAGTTTGGGGCCTGAGTGTACACGACACAGCAAGCTTACAGAGACAGAACACCCAGTGCTTTAGGCGAGGATTTACTTTATCACCCCTATCTTCGATTCTGACACAGCAGGAATCATGAGCCCTGCCTCTCTCCCAGTCGATGCTATGTCACTTTTTGAATATTGCTCCACTTAGTTGTATTGTTATATATTGTAATGGTGGTCTTCAGCTGGTGGATATCTGTTTCAATTGTGAACCGTATGAAAAAATAGTCACAGATGCTGGGTGATACTGCATGTTGAGGTGTTTCTCCACTGTAAGTCACCGTTGTGCACCGACGATGGGTAAGTGAATATTTAGCTTGGAGAACGAAGGTATGGAAGATGCATTGTATTCTATTTGTTTTCCTGTCTCCCCCCGCACTCAATATCTCGAGTGTTAAATGTGGTGCTGGAAAGCAATCGTGTTTTATTTAACAGCAATGATTATGCATCTGTTTCTGTTCCTGCCGTATGTGGCGGTGTACAAAGAACATTTGCACTAAATGGTGTAAAACAGGTTCTCCATTTACTGAACTGTTTTTATCCTTCTTTTATGGCTGCTTAAAAAAGTGGTTTCGAAATGAAGCTTCAATTAACTTTCAATTTATTTTCAATTGTCTTACTGGGTTGTACGGAGTGTGGTGGAGTTTTATAATAGACATGGCAATGCCCGAATTAATTCCTTTTTTTACATTCCTAATTTAACTATATTCAGACTTTTCAGACAAAATATAGATAAATAGGCGCATATAGATTTCTCCACATTATGTAACGCGCAATTGCTTCAAAACATGTTTATATCAGAAGGTAAAGCACACTGGACATGACTCTATATTTGGAAAAGTTAAGAGTGTCATTAGGTTTTAAAACAATGGGTCACACGCCTGGGATCGTCTCATCCTGGTTTGCCTATGTCTTTCACCTGAAAGGTGAGTACAAAATATTGCTTCAGACAGGGTGTTGTAAAAGTTTCCACGATCATCTAATCAAAAAGGATGTATTTGTTTAACTGTTCGGTGTGTTTCCAATTCAAACTTTTTTTTTTTACCGTTGTTGCTGTTGTTTCTAAAGAAAACACATGTAACGTCCCCTTTGATACTTTCAGCATCATTAAACATGTTATTAATTCCATATAATCATATAGAAGTAACCAGGAAGGTCTGCATACATTTCCCCCCCGCCCCCCCCAACCCCCGCCCCACAACCCCCCCACCCCCCCCGCCCCCCCACCGCTAATCCCTACCCCAGCTCTTCGGCACAAACATTGGAACAGGGAATAAATCATTTATTTTTGCGGCTTAATGTACATGTTGTAAAGTTAGAGCTTGGCAGTCACTGCTAACTGCCGAGAGAATGCAGAGTGAATGGAAATGTGTATTTTTCAGAGGGGACACTGTCATTCTTATCTGGAGTGGATGGAACCGATAATGCAAGGTCAAAATATGACTGTTGTACACAAGGGATAAACGTATTTCAGAATGGGCTGAGAGCAGGTACAATTCCCGTATGTGTGTTCATGTGCCTGTGTGCATGTGTGTCTGTTTGTGAGCGCGGTCGTGTCTTAGTGCGCATGCGTGTGTGCAAATTTGTGTGCATGCGTCTGTGTGACTGAGTGTATTTGCTTTTCTGTACTTGTTTGCGTAAGTGTGTGCTTGTGTGGCAGAAGCATGGGGAAGATAGACTGTGTTTTTATATGTCAGTAAAAAATAATTGTTGATTATTTTTTTCTGGGCTGTGTTGTACTGCTGGGAGACAACAGATCACGTTCTGCAAAATCCTATGTTTCAGATTCTGGACTGGAGATATTCCCGTTTTGTGTAAATAGAAGTGAGACAATTCACACTGAAGAGCATTATTATTTGTTTTTTAATGTCTGAAGACAACTGCCGCCGAGTCAGTCAACCCTACATCATGAAAATGAAGGGAGTTTTCATAAAAAGGGGGCACACGCAACACTTGCTTGGCAGTAACCTTCTTAGTAATGAGCAGTTTGGGTTCCGGTGGTTCACTTAGCTTCTTAACTCAATAAGGCTTTGGATCAATCATGGAAAACAGAGCTGAAATCCTGAGCTGGTGTGACAGTAGCTGCCTTTGACGTCAAAGCAATATGTGATCGATCGTGAGATCAAGAGACCGAGCAAAACTTGGGTCATTAGCAATTAAGAGAAACCACTCGCAGCAGGTAGTTGTTAAAACTAGAACACAGGAAGATGGTTGCGGTTGTCGGGGGTCATGCACTTCATTCCCAGCGCATCACTGCAGAAGTTCATTTGGGTATTGCCCTCGGCGCAGCCATCTTTTGCTGCTTCATCAATGGACTTCCATTGAACGGAAGGTCGCAAGTGAGAATGTTCGCTCATGATTGCACAAATTCCTGCTCCATTCACAACTCCTCAGATACTCAAACAGTCCATGTCTCAATGCAGGAAGTCCTCGACAATACCCACTCTTGGGCTGACTTGCGGCAATTAGCATTCGCACCTCCCAAATGAAAGGAAAATACCATCCACCCATAAGAGACATTATAAACAAGACCCCATGACATTCAATGGAATAACAATCTCTGACTCCCCACGATCAACATCTTGAGGCCTCCATTGGCCAGAATCTCAACTCAGCTCGCCATGTAAAGATTGTGGCCAATGGTGGCCTCAAGATGTTGATCGTGGAGGAGTCAGAGATGGTTATTCCATTGCATGTCATGGGGTCTTGTTTAGATTGTCTCTTATAAAAGCAAGTGAGAGGTTAGGAACCCTGGGGTAAGCAACTCACCCCATCACTACGCAAAATCTGTCTATCATCGTCAAGGCGCGAGTCAGGGGTATGATTGAATGCTCTCCATTTGAGTTGGCAAGTGCACATCCAGCAAGGCACAAGAAGCTTGAAAACCTAGAGGGCTGCTTGATTTGCACCCACTATACAAATATTCACTGAATGCACCATCGACGAACAGTAGCAGTTTTGAATACCATCTACATGGTGCACTGCAGTATCTCACCAAGTCCGCTTAGACCGCACACTCTGAAGCAGCACAACTACCAATCTAGAAGGACAACGTTATCGAGTTAATGGGATCACCACCGCCTGGAATTTCCTTCAAAGCCACTCGCCTTTCAGGCTTGGAAACGTATTGCCCTTCCTACGTTGCTGCTGGATCAACATTCTGGATATCTCTGCCAATCAGTACCGTGCGAACTTTTACACCAAAGGCACTGCAGCGCTTCAAGAAGTTAGTTCATGACCACATTATCAGGAACAATTGGGGACAGGCAACAAATGTTGTCCAAGCCAGCGACGGACATACCCTAAAATGAATCAAATAATATTGTATAACCACTACGGGAGCATATGTCATACATTCCTTTCTGCCGGCGCCATAATGAGTGAACCTTAAAGTAGATACAGCACATTCCGCACATGTGGGCGGGTGAATGAAGGAGTTATCAGAAGTAACAATCTGCTCGGAGCTCAATGGTAGGAGGAGGAGCAGTTGTGGTTCTCCCAGGAGGAGGACAATAAAACAATTTAGGGATTTATTTAATGCAGCCCTGGAAGCGATACAGCTAACCACTTAACTTATCATAAATCTATGGTTTGCAGCCACCCACCAAACCCAAATTTGTGGGACCAATTCAAGACTGCGGATGGAGCGCAAAAAGATCCGAACAACCTGTCTTCTGGACCGTTCAAGCAGCGCGTGTCCCGTTTGTGACAGAATCTGCAGATCATCGATTAGACTATCAACCATTTCAGAAACGATCTAAGTAGAGAGGAAGAAAGTCACCAAAATTCGCGAGCGACAGGCTGATAAGGTCAATAAACCTCTAGTTAACCCAGATTGCAGAGAGCACTGCTGGCACTTTCTGGAGTGAAGACATCATCATGACCACGGCACAGCAGCAAGTGGCCGCACTGAGAATGAGTGCCTATAGTCTCAGCACCATCGTAATCGCCCAGAGCTGGAAGGAACAAAGAATTTTCATTGAAGTCAATTGCTAAGACTGAATAGTTAGAATGGTATTGATATGTATCAATCTACGAAACTTTAGAGGGCAAGAAACTGATCCAATTGCGGGTACAGGGGAAGGGAGCTTACGGGTTCAAATATTATTGGAACAAGTTATGTCACAGTATTTTAAATTCTGATTTGAAGTCACGTGTCCCACTGAATCAATGACACCAACAGCATGCACTCACCCATCATATTTCAATGCCTAACGGGGATTTTGCTGTATCTAATGAACTGATGTCAATTTCACCCATTGATATAACTTGGTGAAATCGAATTAAATTGTATCAGCTTGAAACAATTCGAGGAGATGTTGTAATTAAAATCATTCTGTGATTCCTGCCATCATTGGCTGTGCAATTTAATCTTGTATACGGCTATATTCATGCTACATCTTCTGTTCTTAATAGCACTGAGTGTGAATATTTAAAACCGGATAGTAAGTAATAAAGTTTTTTTTCCCCCAAACTTAATACTGGAGCAGCCCCCTTCAGGATTTTCCGATCCAGGATCTTTCCCAATCAAACTGTCTCTTGTGTAATATTCGATGTGATTGAGGGAGTCAATGGAAGCAGAAACTGTGGAGAAAAATTTTGGTACTTCGAGCAATTGTTGCAGTCATCTTAGTATCATCACTGTGCTGAAGGATTCAGCCTATCGGAGTAGAGATCACCATAATTAATGATTGATGGAGCCATGTCCGGGAATATGTTACCTTACTCAGTAAAGTAACATGTAATCCGTCACATGGACTGGAGTGTTTCAAGGGGAAGCTGCAGTTTCAGCTTTTCAGTGCAGCCAAGGATGGAAAATAAATATTCCTGATGTTCTCGCGAAGGCAGTATAATAGAAAATGGGGCAAAGGGCGTAGGTGCCTGATCCACAATTATTTCCCTTCCCACCAATCCGACTGTCCTTCATTTTCAGAGGCGTTAAATCAGCCCCAATTGACTGTGCAGAAAGGAATCCATTGGCAATTAACCCAAAGAGCTATCAAAAGATAATTTGATATTTTTTTTTTCTTTAATGCATTTTTGGATTAATTTCACTCCTAAACACGGTTACCATCTATGTAAATTGTGTTGAGCCCTAAACCCTCCAAATATTTATCTTTAACAATATGCTGTCCGGGAACTTAAACAGTATTCAAAATGTCCTCTAACCAATGTCCTTTCGAGGTTCGCCATAACCATTTTACTGTTTAAGTCCATCTATCCAGAAATACCATGTTGTCCATTGTTTCGCTTTTGAAAGCCTTGTCATTCTGCATCGATTTTAAATTACCTTGTGATTATTTGATTTCCCTGAACTCCTGCGACCCTCACCTTTACTCCATCATTTCGTTTCAGTGTTACAGTTGGCAAGTTAAATTTGTATATTACATTCCAAATTGTAATTCCTCAAAATTGCTTAGGAGGTGATACAATTTCCAAACGTATTTCCATTAGAGCAAACTTATTAATGGCTCTTTTTAAATTCGCCCCCATACATCCCAGTCCACAACAATTTGGTTAAACGTTAATTTTTTTAAAAAAAGTTTGATTTCAAAGTCGAAATCGTTCATGTAAACGTTAAACAACAGTGATCCCAGCAAGAAAGCGTGTAGAAATCCCGTTCCCAGTTTGCTTCTTGTGCATTAATACACTATATCCCGCTCTGTGTTTTCTCTCTTTGTCGGCAGCTGGCAAAACATTTTCCGTGGCTTCACTTGACTCCAGGCAAATTAAACGATAACAAGAATTCGGGGCTTTTCATGACAATCAAGTGCCCAAAGCTCCTTGCACCTCATGAAGCACTCGTGTTCCATCGTAAGGATTGATACATGGTAATCATGACAGTCAATTTCTCAACAACACTGTGCCCACGGGCAACCACAACGTTTTGATCATTCGCAGGCAATCTGATGTTGTGATTTTGCTCAAGGGAGTAGCCAGTATCCCAACGGCAACATTCAAGGCTTCGTCAGCATCGTCAATGTGCATTTTATGACCGCAGGAAATGGCAAGCTCCTTAAACATATACTCTGAAAGACAACAATGCCAAGAGGGCATCACTCAATCAATTCTGCACTGGAGTTTCTGCCTTGATATTTCTCATCAACTTCGGGTGCGTAACTCGATCCCTTTAGATATTGAGTCAGAGACAATTTTGAGACCAGCTGGGCAAGATATGATAGGTACGCACTGGCCTTAATCTTCGATATATTAATTGGAAGTTTCCAAATGTATTTTGAGTATCTAGAGAATGTATGTCTTCGCTGCTAAACTCATCTACTCAGTTGTCTTTTGTGAAGATGTTGATGATTTTCACTGCACAAGAGATCCCATTAGGAATTTCTTACTGTTTGCCCCCTACGTTGCTTGAACCGTAGATGTTCTCTCTTCCTCCTTAGTAGGCATTATATTAGTTATTCTCCCACAACCCTTCATTTGACTGAACTTGCGTCCTGGGACGTTTCCCTTCTCACTGCTTAACCATTGTTTTAATGTACGTTATCCACCTGTAGTCTGTCCCTGCATCTGCTTGAATTGAATTGGTTAATGGCTGAAATTCTTTCTCTGCTCTCTTATTAGATTATTCTAATATCAAGGAATGCACACTGTTCTGACCAGGCCTTCTGTCAAATGAGATTGATGAGTTTTTTTTTTAAACTGTTCTTTTTTTAATTAATTTAAATATAAATATATTACTCATAACTGAATTCTCCAAAGTCTATTTCGCCTCTGGCAAATACCAAAGCAACGTGATTGTTTAATATTTCTGCTATGTTATGGATGTTGACACTTAATTTATTCTATTCGTTATGGAAATAAGGTCATGCTATTCTGACATGCATTATTTTGAGGCTGAAGAACATTGCACTATTTATTGTTAACGGTCCACGCTCATTTCATTTATTAGTGTTTATTGTCACCTTATTTATATTTGTCGTCGTTCTTCATTTTCTCCCTTGTCCTGCTTTGTCACCCTGCAACTTCACTTCAATGTTATTCATCCCCAGACATATCGTTATTTTATTTTTCCGTATCCTGTTGTTACCACTGGTTTGCCCATTGTTTAACATGTTCCTGTTATTTATTGAAATGTTTTTTCTTGGATTCGGTTCAAATTATTTTGAATGTGACCTTATGCCTTTGAAAATATAGATCATGTGTTTGGATAAATTATTCCCAAGTGTGATTCTCTGCCTCCGAGATCAAGTGCTGTCTTGACTTTCACAACTGATATCAGTGGATTCTATTGTCTATGCGATCACCCGCTCTGTGGATAGCTAATTAGTTTAGGAATCTAGTGGATTCACTTTGCAGCGCCGTGGACACTTAGAAACAGAGATTTGCATTGTTGTTTTCATACAAACGGCAAAAGAATACTTGGAGCAACACGGAGGAGTGGATGTTTGGAAAATTGCATTACTCTTCTGTCATAACAGATGGACAATGAGATTGGAAACTTTCATTTGAGGAAAATGAGCGCAATTCCGTCCGCGCCCATTATTTGCACTGATGTATAAAGAGAGTAAAAGGGAATGGAATTTGCCCTGTATGGATTGGCTTTACAATGGAATTTACAAACCTGAGCCGGGAATCACAGCAGAATCCTTGAAAGGTGGAAAATCCCCAATTTCTTCAGAAAAGCTTAATCCAAATCAATCAGTGAAATCCAACGGCCAGAAAAGGAGCCTGATGGAGGGAAGGCGGGTAGATAAATGTTTTTTTGATTTTTTTCCGCCCAATTTAAACAGCAAATGGTTAGTAAATAAAAACACAGCTCCGAAGGTGACAGTGTGTGCAGAAAGCCAGTGAACAAATGTTAAGGATTTTTTGCTAAGTTGAGGGATCTGTACATTTCCTTCTCAGTGTGATTGTGTGTTTGTGTGTGTGTGTGCGTGTGTGTGTGTGTTAGAGAGAGAAAGAGAGAGATAGAGACAGAGAGATGTTGGTTGTGTTTCTGTCTGTCTAAGTGTGTTTGTGCTAAAGAGAGAGAGAGAGAGAGAGAGTTAGAGGGTGTGTGTTACTGTCAGTCTGTGTATGCTTTGAGAGAGAGAGAGAGAGGTAGGGGGTGTTTGTTTCTGTGTATCTGTCTATGCATTGAGAGGAAGAGAGAGAGAGACAGTGATAGGGGATGTGTGTTTCTGTGTGCCTGTGTGTGTGTGCTAGAGAGAGAGAAAAAGCAGAGAGAGAGAGGTAGAGAGATAGAGAGATAGATTGGGGGTGTGTGTTTCAGAGTCCTTGTGTATGCATTGAGAGGGAGAGAGAGGGAGAGATAGGGGGTGTTTGTTTCTGTGTGACCGTTTATGTATTCAGAGTAAGAGAGAAAGAAATAGGCGGTGTGTGTTTCTGTGTATCAGTGTGTCTGTGTGTGTGTGCGTGTTAGAGGGAGAGAGAGAGAGAGAGAGAGAGAGAGATAAAGGGTGTGTGTTTCTGTGTTTGTGTGTGTGTGCGTGTGTTTGTTTGTTAGAGACAGAGAGAGAGAGAGACAGAGAGACAGTGGGTGTGTGTTTACTCTGTGTCTGTATCTGTGTGTGTGTGTTAGAGAGAGAGAGAGAGAGATTGGGGGGTGTGTTTCTCTGTGTCTGTATTTGTGTGTTAGAGAGAGAGAGAGATTGATTTTAGTGATTATTGTACAAGGACAGCCAGGTCCCTTTCTTTCTCAAAATTCGCCAATCTATTAACATTTTTAGTTAACTCTGACATTCTGTTTTTCCTATCAAAGTAGATACATTGACAATTAAACATCACGTTATACTGCACCTGCCGTACTTTTGCCCATTCACTCAACTTATCTGAATTGCGTTGACATCTTTAACATCCTCCTCATCGCTTACATGCCAATCAAGTTTCGTGTCGGCTGCAAACAGAGAAATATTATATTTGGGTCACTCATTCAAATAATTGGAAATTATTGTGAGTTTTTGGATCCCTAGCACTGAACCCAGCGGTACACCTCTAGTCACCGCTCGCCAGTTGGTAAAATACCTGTTTATTTGTACTCTCGGTTTCCAACCTGCATTCAAATTCCTCATCCATTCCAATCTACTACCCCGCCAGTCCCAATTTCTTCAATTTTAACTCACAGACCTTTTATAAAGGACTGCCAAGAAAGCAAAAAACTGTAATATGTTTTTTTTTGTTAAAACACCTGTAATTCTTTCTGTGTACTGGGATTCAGGCAGTTGGGGATGGAAATATGATCATTGGAATAAGAGCTAGAGTGACTGCCGCGTCGAAAACCAAATAAATAACTGATTTTGATATATTTGTGAGCCAAGGGTAGCTTCAATCAGGATTTTGCATAAAACAATAAACAAAGTAACGTTTGAATTAAGATGTTTTACTTCAAAGGGGAATGTATACAGGTTGTAAAAAGAATTTCAGAAAATAAGGTAAATATAAAATAAGGTTTCGCTAAGAAAAAACCCAAGAGCTAAAGAACATAAATATTCTACTCAAGTATCGGAGGAAAACCCAACTAAAAAAACTGATTGATAGAAAGGAGAGATCAAATGGAAGGACGGCATTTAAGGAAGTACTGAAGCTCATGTGCGAGGGTAATTGGTCAGAACTCCCAGAAGCAGGGGGTAACTGGTCAGATCTCTGAGGAGACCGGGGGCGGCTGGTCAGATCTCCCAGAAGACAGAGAGTAGATGGACAGTTCTCCAAGATAACAGGGGGTAGCTTGTCAGCTCTGAAGGAGAATGTGTGCAAAAGGCGAGACTGGAATAATAAGTTGCTTTCATCGTCGGGTGGCACACCAAGAGAAAATGCACTGTGTGCTAAAATTATTGAAATACTTTAAATTTCAAAATCCTTAAATTGTATAAGGATAGTTGCTGAACAAATAGTGGGCCGATTAACTTTGAGGGAAGTAGAGTTAAGATTTTGTGGAGCTGCTATAAAGTATAGTTTAGAATGCTATGGCATTTTTAAGTTGATGTACATTTGTGGTCTTTTCTCATATACTTTTAATAAGTTTGTAGTTTACAGTAAAGTTATCTCAAGTAGTTTGACATCTGTTTGAAGTTACCCTCTAGGATTGGAAGCTCGGCATTACCATCAGCCGTGCGAGAACAGTGATTTGTAAAAAGCTTTCTGAACATCCAGATAAAACATATCTACAGGTTCTCCCTTATCGATTCTGCTGGTGACGTCCTCAAAGTATTGCAGTAGGTTTGTCAGACATTATTTCCCTTTCATAAATCCACGTTGAGTTCGTCTAATCCTGTTGATATTTTCTAAATGCCCTGTTGTCTGATCCTTTAACAAAGATTCCAGTTTTTTTTTTTTTTTTTTCCCTGCTACTGATGTTAGCATAACTGGTCTGTTATTTCTTGATTTCTCCCTTTAAAACATATATTTGTGTTAAATTTTCCATTCTCTACTCTGCTCCCATCTCATCTTCCAGATAGTGTCATTGCATCTTCTAGTTCAGCCCGAAGAGGCAACTGAAACATCGTTTACCATCAAACCAATATACATTATTCTCAGTGTCACCCATATCCTGTGAAAAAATAGGGCGAAAACAGGAATGAGTCCAATGAGTTTGTAATTCAATAAATGACACCAGGTGATGTGTGTGATCAGATGGAAAATCATTCTCCATTTAACACTTTGTCAACACAACCTGCCTCACCAGACACTTGTGTTTGCTGCTCTGCTTTCACTTTTACCAGAAAACAAGCAACAATTAATATCTGATTCAAAAAGTGCTCAATGTCTGTGTTATAAAAGGGGCAACCGGCTCAATTGATTCTTATGTCACAGAATTGGAGAATCATACGCCCTGAATGGAACCAATTTGGTCCATTGTGTCTGTGCTGTCATAGAAAGAGCGATTCTATATGTTCGCTTTGCCTGCTCTTTGTCCATAACTCTGCAAATTCACACAGTCAATACTTACCAAGTTCCGGTTTGAAACTTAAGATTGAATCAGTTTCTGCCATGTCATTAGGCAGTGTATTTGTGAACCTAAAAACCCTGCATTAAAAAGCGCTATATTTATTTCCCTTTGGGTTCCTTCAATAATTGCTGTAAATTTGGTAACTATTGTCACGACTTATTGCGAATACTGTGCTTTAATATCGAGCCCCACTGTTCCCCGAGCCAAGTCAAGTGCGATTGGTTTGACCAAACCACCAGATTGCCCGATTTCTAACTAACTGTTTAATTTAAGCGAACTAAGTACGAGCACCAGCTTTGTAAGCTTGATTAGTAAAGAACAATTTATTGGCAAGATTGCCTTCAACTTGTGTAAAAATAAAGATAAAATAAATGTTAAATTTTATCACTATAAATTAAATTCTATCCCCTTCTTTAATCCCTACACACACGCACACACAAATTATACATAACAACGACAAAACATGGATTTTACGTGTGCGGTAAAGCAGTTCACTAGCACGAATAAATGCTACAGGATTCAAACAGTAGATTTTGATCAATGTTTTCGAATGTCCTCTCAGTTCCTTGTTGATGACATGAGCTGTCTTTCAACACTTTCAGTCTTTAGTTCACTGTCTGAGAACTTGCTTTTCCATGTCTCGAACCTTCGTTTCCTTCTTTGCTGTTTTACAGAGCCTTCCTCAAACCGATAGAAGGTTATAGAGATATGAGGAAAATAGATTTTAGATACTTTATCTTTAGAGATCAGGAGTATTCTGCCGCAATGCTACCACATACACCCCAGTCAGCAGGTCAGGATCCAATCAAGTGCTTTGGTCTTGCACCTCCCTTGGTTCTGCATGACTTTCTGGGACCATCCTGTCCATCACGGCGCACTGTGTTCCAGTACTGCACCATTGTATATATCTCCTTTTCTTTCCAGCAGTCGTATCTTTCCAACTGCAGTCATAGCTGTTTTAAATCCACAGGCCAACAGAAATAGGTAAAAGTAAAGAGTGTGTCCCCTTTTCAAATGGACAAAGATTATCCTCACTCCCTCTAAACCCCACGTTAATTTGCAGACCTCTATTTTATTCACGTTTACCTTGACTGTCCTAAGGAGCTAAATGCCCACTTTCCTAGTCTCCCCACTGGAAATGAAATCCTTCATCACTGACACATTTTACCGTAAATCTCCTCTGCACTGGCTCCAAGAAGGAGAAGGGAGGCAGGCAAATGAGAATGCCACCACCTGAAAGTTTCCGTTCATGTCATTCATCATCGTGATTGGAAAAATTCTGCCGTTCCTTCGTTGTTGCTGAGTCAAAATCCTGGAACTCCCTTTCTCACAACACTATGCGTGCACCTATAGCACATGGACTGCTGAGGGTCAAGAAGGCAGGTTAGTACCAACTTCTCAAGGGCAATCAGAGATTGGAACTAAATTCTGTCCTAGCCAGCGAAAGCCGCACCTCATGAATGAACAAAAGAAATGCATTTATTTTCTAAGATGTAGAGACCAGATTTAGACAATTCCTCAGTTGATGACCAGCAATGGTGTCTGGAACTTTAACATAACTAGTTGATTTTGTGCGGTCTGCCCTTATTTTTAAACTGAAATATCCTATGTGTATTTTAGCAATCTTAAAACCTTGCCCTTCTAGCTATAAAAAAGTTTGTATTTGTAACCATCCTATTCCTGCACCTCTTTTAAAATTGTTCCAATTAACTATGTATCGTCCCTTCACATTCTCCTCCAAAATGTATCCCTCACATGTCCCTGATTTTAATTTCCATTCCCTGTGCCTCTCCAATTCACCAGCCTGTGTATAACCTCCTGAACATTACTACTCTCCTTCTCAGTGTTTAAATTTCCGGCCTCCAGTTACCTTCATATAGGAACATATGGCGTAGGATGCTAGTGAACCGCTAGAGAATCCCACACTTAAAATCCATGTTTTATGGTTGTTATGTTTCATCTGTGTGTGTGTGTGTGTGTGCGTGTGTGTAGGAATTAAAGAAGGGGATAGAGTTTAATTTATAGTGTTATAAGTTAGCAGTTATTTTATCTTAATTTTTCACAAGTTAAAGGCAATTTTTCCAATAAATTGTTATTTACTATTCAAGCTTACAAACCTGGTACTCGTACTTAGTTTACTTAAATTAAACAATTGGTTAGAAATCGGACAATATGGTGGTTTGGTCAAACTAATCGCACTTGATTTGGCTCCGGGAACAGTGGGGCTCGATATTACAGCACACGATTCGCAATAAGTCGTGACAACAGTTACCAGATTCAAAGCAATTATTGAAGGAACCCAAAGGGAAATAAATCGTCCTTCGAGTCTGCTCCACTGCATAAGAAGATAATGGGTGGTATGTTTTTGTTTTGAATTCTCAATTCCCATTTACCCCCGATAACCTTTGATTCCCTTGCCTATCTAGAATCTAACTACCTCTTTCTTAACGTTCTTCAGTGACCCCGCCTACATCAGTGTCTGTGACAGAGAGTTCAGAAGTCGCAAAACACTCTGAGAGAAAAAAAAGAACAGCTCTTCATCTGTGTCCTAAATGGTATGCTCCTAATTTTAAAACTAAGCCCTACTTCTTTAAATGATGTTCTTTATTTGAATTCTTATTTTAATGATTTTGCATCAAAAAGAACAGTAGTCCTAATTTCGGTACCTGGAGACTATCACTGTCTCCTCCTCTCCAGTCTGAATACAAATCGGTCACCACTTATCTCTCAATTCAATGTTTTATCCACTGCTATATCCATCCTGTCACTGTCCCCTTAATCCAGGGGGACATTTTCTATAACAACTCCATTAAACAACAATTGAACATACACTTTTTGAAACTCCAAATCTATAACTTCAACCGCACTCTCCTCAGCAACGCTCTCCATTACATCACCAAAGGATTCCATCACCTCTATCAGATATGATTTGCTATTAACATATCTGTGCTGCTGGTCATAAATAAACACATGGATCTTCCAATTTAATAATTAGTTCCCCAGATTATAAATTTAAAATGTTTCTCCAGTGTTTCACTGACACTTTTCTGAGAGCTTTTCAGCACTCGCGTTTATCCAACTCTTCTTTTAGAAACCGGGTGGAAAACATACAAACCGACAATTCTATGGCACCATCACCATATCCAAGATGATTGAAAGATTATGATCTAAACCGCAGCTATTTCCACTATCCATGTCCTAAGTGACCTCATACATTCGCAACAAGCGGGATAAACATTATACTTGGTTGTAAAATAAAAATTGTTGGATTGAAAGTGGTTAACTGATCCTGTTTGTCCAATGACTGTAATTAACGTCAGCCTCCATGGATCATTTTGTGTCACTGGTGGATTCCCCTCTTCTCATAAAAAGGGACTGCTTTGAATGTGTTTTCCCATTGTGTCAGCGGGAGCATCACCTCCGACACTAAACGGGAAGGGAGCGGAAGAGGAGAGATCATATTCTGAGAAAAATCGATTGGAATGTTCCGACAATGGACCAGAATCTGACAAGAGCAGATTGGAATGTTAGAACAGTGGACTGGAGTTTATCATTGGGTTTTCATGCGCTTTTACAAGATGGTGTACCTTTACCATGGCGGATCAACTACGCGCTTTTGGTTATTCAAGCAGCTTATTATCCAATCTTGGCAATTGTTGGTGTCCCTGGTAAGTTTCCCGATCCAGTTGTGTGTTCTTTTAAACATGTTTGCCTGTATTACTGCACGTAATTGAAATGTTTTAAATGCTAAAGCCATACTATTCAGTTCCAGTCACTAACTTATTTTACTTTCAACCGTCTCGACTCCACTCTCTATCTGATATATGAGGTTGTTCACAGCCCCCGTGCACCAAATGACGCGGAGCTGATTTTTGACTTCATATTCTCTCCATGCCCAGTCCTGCACAATGCCATCAGCTGGTCCATCAGTATTTCTGCCTCAGCGCAGTTGCTGCATTAACACTCACCTGTGCCTTTATCAAATCCAGACTCGAATACTAAAGATGTATCAGCGCCACACAATTCGTGGTACAAACATTCAGAAACTTCAGCTCATCCAAAGCTCCGAAGACCCTATTCTATCACACAACAAAACTCGTTCCATCATCATCCCTGTGCTCACTGATCTACATTAGTTCCTGCTCTGGCAGATTATCCGTTTTAATATTCTGAATCTTGTCTTTCAATCACGACATTGTCGGCTGGTACAATTATTATTATTCTCCAGTCGGCCTTCCATGACGCTGCAAGCTATCCCTCTATCCATATTCATTCGATTTGGTGACTGGAAAGTTATCTTAGGTGCTGTGGATGGCAGTATGGAAGTTGTGTTGTGAGCTGCTGCATATATTCAGGGCGGACACATGATCTTTTGACCGAACTCTCCGCCAATTATGGGGACGGTCGTTACAGTGCACTAGGTCTGTAACAAAACCAACAAGTTGAGCAGTGGCTGCAGAGAGGGGAGGACCAGTAGAGAGGATGGAGAAGGGGGCAAGCCCTAACCACAACCGGTTTTCCAAGAACATTTTTTGAACCTACACCTGAACAGGGAGCAGAGTGTGAGGCGACTCTGATTTAACAAGGATGTGGTCAGAGAGCTATGTCACCTCCTTCCACAGGAACTGTAGCCTCACACCAGTTTAAAGACCGTGCTGTCAGAGGCCGTTAATGTCAGAGTTACATTGAACTTCTATGGATCCTGAGTTTTCCGTTTAAGTGCTGGTGACATATCCATAATCGCGCAGTATGCTGCCCATCGATGCATCCTCTTCAATTACGGAGGCCGTCTGTGCCGTTTGAGGTGAACACATCGTTTTCTCCCTCAGCAGGGAGAATCAGCGTGATGGTGTACGTGACTCAGCTGGGCACACATGTCAACGGGGGGTGGTACAGGAAACTAAGGAACTCTCAGTCCACGATTTTTAAAAACATATTCATTTCACGGGTGTGGACGTCACTGGCCTAGTTGCTCTTGAGAAAGTGGTGGAGAGCTTCGTGATGCAAAGTTGATTTGTGACCATGTTCAGTAAATCGCATTGCTAAATGTCCACTATTTTGGCAGGAGCCACGAAGCCTTCATTCTGAAGCCGCCAAACATTTCCTCTATCTTCTGACCTCCAAGGAGAAGTAAGGGGTCGCCTCTGAGAAAGTAAGGCTGACCCCTCTATACATTGATAAAACTACCCACTCATTCAACACCCGCATCCGCCAATCAAACATGTGAAAAGTAACACATGTACACATAGAGCAATGTGGCCCCAAGTAATATCGTGGAGCAGACCATCGGTACGTTAAACAGTGTTTCTGATTCCTGCACAGTTCGGAGTGAACACTCGAGTACACGATGGACCAGGTTTTCAAGTTCATGCTATTCTCTTGCAGCTTTCGTTTCGTCAAAATATTGAGGACACAGACTTATTCACCAGGGATCCAGAGGATTACTCAGGAGGAGAAGGCAGGCAGTCAAATCCCTGACCTCCCTCTAGACGGGAAGGCTGTCGGAGATTGTGTCTAATAAAATCCGGTTCCCATTGGACAACTCCGATTTCCAACCATTGACCCCCATTCTACACAATAAGATCCATCCGAGACGTCCCATAAATGATTCCCCTTGGCCGCAATCCTATATTAAAAAAACCTGCAACAAAACAAAATCTTTTTCATTAGCATTTTTATCCAACAACACATCAAGTTATACCAATATAACTGAACTATATGCCCTTTAGTGCCTGTCTTTTGGGTTCCTAGGCGTACCTAGTTCTCCTACACAATGCTTCCCCAATGTCAAGGGGACATTCAAACAATTAGCATGAGTTGGCCATTCGACTCATCGATCCTGCTCTGCCATTTAAAAAGGTCATGGATGATCAGGTCGTGAACAGAAATCTGCATCCCTCCCATCCCCGATGAACTATCGCCCCCTTGCTTCCCACGAAGTCGTCCAGCTTGAAAAAAATCCAGAACACTGTTTGTACAAACAGTACAGGAAGAGTGTTTCAGGGACCAACGAATCTCGAAGAGAGAGAGAGACAAATCGCCTTATCGCCCTCTAAATGGACATGCCCTTTGTATTTTAAACATGACGCCTAGTTCAAGATTCCCCCACACCAGCAACCATCCACTCCACATCCATCCTGTCATGACCCCTTTCGGATCATATGTCTTTCAGTCATGCCGCCCCTTACGTTTTCAATCTCCAGCTGAAACAAGACTAGCCGGCCCAACGTTTCCTCATAAGAGAAACCGCACGTTCCAGTTGTTATTATTCTGCTAAACTTATTATGACCTGCTCCCGAAGTATTTACATACAACATTAAATAATGTGGCCAATACCATGCACAACACTCCAAAAGTCGCCTCACGAATGCTCTGTATACCGGAAGGATAGTCTCTGGTTTTGTGCTATCTCCCCTCACAATAAATGATAACGTTCTATTCGCTTTCCTAATTCTCGCTTGACCTGCATACTAGCCTTTTCCACTTCATGCACGAAGACACCCAGACCCGCCTGCATCTCAGAGCTCTGCATTCTCTCGCTATTCAGATAATATGTCACTCTTTTATCCTTCCAGTCAAAATGGACAATTTCACATTTTTCCTTATTATACTCAATTTGCCAGCTCAATTAAGCTTTCTAAATCTTTTTCCAGACACCTTTTATTATCTCCACAAATTACTTTCCTCGCTATTTTATTGTCTTCAGCAAAATCGGCAACCAAAATCTATAGGGGGCCTCCAGTGCACCTCAGAGGCATATCCTTTAAGTGCATAGCCCCATTAGGCACGTCGCCTATCTCTAAAATTTGCAATCCACCGGTTCCTCATCTTGCTTTGCTTGTCCATTGAACCTTCTCAATTCCATGGAATAAACATAATGTCCGGGTTTGCTTAGCTATTCCTCTGTAGGTCTGGCTGTAGTCAGTGGACCCCAGGCTGAGGGAGGCATTGGTGTACTGTTATTTTCGATGCACTCGTATGCAGAGGCCCAGGCTAATGTTCTGGGCAGATGGGGTCAAATCCAATAATACCATTGTTAAATGCTGTAAAATCCATTTAGTCCATGATTGACCTTGAGGGAATGAAATCTGCCGTTCTTACGTTGCCTGGAGGACATTTGACTCCAGACCAAGAACAATTATGTTGACTCTGTTGACATTCCCTTAAAATAACAATTATGAATAGGCACGTAATGCATTACCAGTGAAACCCGCATCGCATGAATGCGGGGGGGGGAATGCTGTTCCAGTACAAATACAACAATGGCGTCTACCCGTCAATTTGCAAAATTCCCCAGCTATGCTCTGTGCACAGAAAAGCAAAATAAATCCAAACCGACCAATTACCACGAAGTATACTATCCATCATTAGAAATGTGATGGAAGGAGTCATCAAAAGTGCTACAAAGTGAGAGTATCTTAACAATAACCTGTTTACTGACGCTCTGTTTGTGATTCGCTAGAACAAATCAGCTCCAGACCTCATTACAGCCTTACTTCAAACATGCACAGTTGCGTTGCCTTCCCGTGTTGAGGTTAGATTGTCTGCCCTTGATACCAAGGCCACATTTGACCAAGTGTGGCATCAAGAACCCCGAGCAAAACTGCAGGCAGTAGGATTCAGGGGGAATAACTCTCCGCTGGTTTGAGACATCACTAGCACAAAGGAGGATTGTTGTGTTTGTTAGAGATCAATCGTCTCATCTCCAGGAAATCACTACTGGTCTTTCTCCGTGCGAAGTCCCAAGCCCAACATCTTCAGTTGCTTCGAAAATGATATATCTTCAATATACGGTCAGAAGCAGGGATTATGGATCAGAATTGCATAATTTTACTCACCATTCGTGATCCCTCATGTACTGAAGAAGCCCAGGTTCAAATTCAGAAAGATTTGGATAATATTCAGGCATTGTCGGCAGAGGGCAAGTAGAATTCTTAACACACAAATGCTAGACAATGGCCATCACCAACAAGGGAGAAGCTAACCATCATTCGTTGACATTCAACAGCATTAACATCGCTGAAAGCTCCTCTATCAATATCCTGGGGTTACCATTGACCAGAAACTGAAATAAAAACTGTAGCTACACGAGCAGGTCAGAGGCTTAAATTCTGCGGAGGAGAACGGACCTCCTGTCTCCCAAAATCCTGTCCACCATCTACAAGGCACATGCCAGGAATGTGATGGAATGCTCTCCACTCGCCTGGGTGAGTGCAGCTGCAAATATATATATAATATATATATATATACATATCAAGAAGCGAGACGCCATTTCGGAAAAATCAACTTGCTTTCTTGGCACTACACCCGCAAATACTAACTGCATCCAACAAGAACGCACAGTGTCAGAAGATTGTACCGTGTGCAAGATTCACTCCTGCAACTGTCCAAGTCGCCATAGAGAGCAGCTTCCACAACCACAGCCTCTGCAAGCTCGAAATTCAAGGGCAGCAGTTACAGAGGAGTACCACCACCAGGAAGTTCTCTTCAAAGGCACCCACCCTCCTGGCTTGGAAATATATCGCTGTTCCTTCACAGTTACTCGGTCAAAATCCTGCAGTTCCCTCCCTTACAGCACTGTTGGCCATGGACTGCAAAATTTCAAATGGCAAGTTAATAACCGCCTTTCAAGCGGAAGACGTTATGGACAGAAAATGCTGGTGAGCATGCAGATGCCCACATCCTCTGAATGAATTAAAAAAATCTCCAGCAATGGCATCCGCTGGAAGGTGGTGCTGAAGTGACCACCGATCTGTCCGCCAACCACTGAGTTAATTCAGTATGCTTGACTTTAGGTAATGAACGCGGAAGTTTCAATGGCCGCCAAGTAGTCCGTACCTGCGGGGATGCATTTCCCATTAACAGTTAAGGAAAATTCCTGATCAAAAATTCCCAGCCCTCGAATTGTTTTTCACGTTGAAAATGTGCAAGTCATAAAGATAAATGATTGGCGATTCCGCACCATGTCCACCGATGTCGGGGTCGCCATTATATGCCCCAAGGTAAATTACATTTTCACCCCTCATCCCCTAGTATTTTCATCTTCCAGTGCGCTTTTCTGAATGATTCTGAGAACCAACATCCTTCATCGAATCAGGAACACTTCTACCAGTTCAGAAAGTGTTGGGGAACTATAGAAGGATCACGATGCATAAAGGAACAATCTACCCCCTCACACCTGCCCCGGCTTAGAACATGTGGTTGTTGGTGTGTGTCCCCCAGTGTCTGCCTTTGTTTAATTCTGTGTGAGTGTGTGGGTTTGAATGTGTGCCCCTGTATGCGTGTCTGTGCGAATAACTGTGTTTGTATGTGTTTTGTGTGTGTGTGTGTTTCTGTATGCGTGTGTGTGTGTGCATGCATGTGTGTGCCCATCCGTATTCTATTCTTTGTGGTGCGCATGAGCGAATGTGTGCTTCTGTATGTGTGTGTCTGTGCGAATGATTGTTTGTCTGAGCGTGTGTGTGTGTGTGTGTGTGTGTGTCTGCGTGTGTGCGTGTGTGTGTATGTGATATCCTATGTCTGAGTGTGTGCGCGTATGTGAGAATGTGCGTGATTGTGCACGTGTGTCTTTGTGTACCTGCGTACGTGTATGCGTGTTTGTGCGAGTCATTGTGTGTGTCTCTGTGTGTTTTTGAGAGATAGAAAAAGGGATAGATTGAAAGGGAGAGAGAGAGAGAGGGAGAGAGAGAGAGAGAGAGAGAGAATGTGTCTGGCAATGTGTGTTTGAATGTCAGTGTGTGTGTTGGTATCAACATCTGTATGTCCATGTAAGAGATATTCAGAGGGGATGCCAGAGTGCTTGAGTGTCTGTGTCTGTCTGTTGTGTGTGTATGTATGCATGCATATGGCTGTCTTCCTGTATTGGTGAGAGTGCGCGTGAGTGCGCTTGTTTTAGTTTGAGTGAGTGTATGTGTGTGTGTGTGTGTGTGGGAGAGTGAGTGCCTGGGTCAGTGTGTATGCGTGCGTGTGTCTGTGTGAGTGTGTGTGTGTATGTGTGTGGGTGAACATGTGTCTGTCCATTTTTCATGGTGCATCTGGTTGTAAATGTAAGTTTCTGGTTGTCAGAATGTGAGTTAGTGTACTTGGGCTCTTCTGTATTTGTTTGTATCTGTGTGTGTGTGTGTGTGTGTGTGTGTGTGTGTTGGTGTGTTTGTTTGTGTTTATGTGTGTGTTCCTGTGTCCACTATTGTTGTATTCTGTGTGAGAGTTAGGGAACACAAAGTTTAGTGAGAGGGGTGAAATGAAATAAATCAGTATTAGTGGCAAATGGTGTTAGGGAAATTGATAGGATTGTTGGCATTTAAATATCCAGGGCCTGATAACATACATCCCAGGGAACTTGAGAGAGTGGCCCTCGACATATTCGATGCATTTTGGTCTTCCACTGAGATTATATATAGACTCTTGTAAAGTCCATACAGATTACAGGATATCTAATGTAACCCAACAATTTAAAAAGGGAGGAAGAGAGAAAGCAATAATTTATACAAAAGTCAGCCTGACGTCGGCAGTGGGTAGAGTGCAAAATAAAATATTTCCAGCTGATCACTTGGAAAACAATGGCAGATTCGGACAGAGTCAGCATGGATTTACGAAAAGGAAATCATGCTTGACAAACATACTCGAACATTTCGAAGATGCAACTATTTTTGTTGATGAGGGGGAAGTGAGTGAATGTGGTTTATTTGAAATTGCAGAAGGCTTTCAACAAAGCACACATAAGAGATTAGCGTGAAAAATTAAAGCACGTTTAATTGGGGGTAGTGTAGTGGGATGCAGAGAAAACTGGTTGGCAGGCAGGAAAAAAAGACTAGCAATAAATGGGTCGTTTTGCGAACGACAGGCAGTGACCAGTGGGGCACCGCTGGGATCGGTGCTGGGACCCCTGCATTTCACAATATTTAGTAATGATTTGGTCAGTAAACTAAATGTAATAACTCCAAATTTGCTGATGACAGAAAACTGGGTAGGAGGGTTAGTTTTGAGAAGGATGCAGAAATGCATCAGTGTGATTTAGACAAGCTAATTGAGAGGGCATATGCATGGCCAGTGCAGTATAACTTGAATAAATGTCAGGTTGTCCGCTATAAATTGAGAGAGTGGAATGTGCAACGCGACTGGCTGTCCTCGTACACCAGTCGCTGAAGGTAAGCCTGCTGGTGCAGTCGGCGGCAAAGAAGGCAACTGTTATGCTGGCCTTCATTGCGAGAGGATTCGAGTAATGGAGCAGGGATGTCTTCCTGCAATTGTACAGGTCCTTGGTGAGACAACACCTGAAAAATTGTGTTCAGTTTTGGTCTACTTATCTGAGCAAAGGTCTTCTCGCTATATAGGGAGCGTAACGAAGGCTTACCAGGCTGATTCCTGGGATGCAGGGACTGACATATGAGGAGACAATGAGTCGATTAGCGTTATGTGCGCTGGAGTTCAGAAGAATGAGGGGTGAACTCGTATTTTCTTTATTTCAATGTTTTTTTGTGTGGGAGGGAATGTGTGATCCTCTGTGTGTCTTTGTGAATGATTGTGTTTGTGTGTGTGTGTGTATCTCCGTCCGTGTTCTTATTCTGTGGGCTGTGTGAGAGCGAAAGTGAGCTTCCATGTGTGTGTCTGTACTGGGCTTATGTGAGTGTGTGTTTGTGTATGTTTGTTTGAATTTGTGGGCATATTTTGTGTGTGAGTGTGTATTTGTCGTCTGCATGTTTGTCTGTATGAGTGCGTATGTGTGTGTGCTTGTGCATATGCTTGTGTGTGTGCCTGTGTGTGTATGTTTGCGTGTGTGCGCTGTGTGTGCGTGCGCGTGTGTGCGAGCGTGGTGGCGTGTGCGTGAGTCTGTGTGTGTATGTGTGCGTGTTTGCGTTTGTCTATTTATGCCCTTTTGCTAATCTGTGCATGTGAGAACGTCAATGTCTGCTTCTTTGTATCTGTCTATCTGAATGTGGAACTTAATGAAATAATTACGAGAGCAAAGTGGTGATATCTGAGAGATCTCTGGCTGTTAAAAGTATGCAACAGCACAAGTTATTCTATAAATATATCAATGGGGAGAATATAACCAGGGAAAGTGGAGCCCCCATACGTGACCAAGGGGGGAACCAATGGGTGGTGCCAAATGACATCACTCGAGTGTTGAATGAATACTTCACATTCGTCTTCTCCCAAGAGAATGAGGATCAAAGTGTTGAACTCTGGGAGAGAGACTGCAAGGTTCTTAAGAAAATTGATAGAGGGTGTGACAAGATATTGGGGATGTTGGCAGGCTTAAAAGTGGACAAATCTCCAGGTCAGTATGATTTGTGTCCCAAACTACTGGGGGAGGCAAGGAAGGAGATCCCAGGGATCTCACCAAAACTTTCAATTCCTCTCTGGCCACGGCGGAGATGCCAGAGGACTGGAGACCATCTAATGTGCTTCTCCTATTGAAGATGGGTTGTGGAGGGTTCGAGAGTCAAATCAGGAAAATATAGGCATGTGAGTCTGATGTCGGTGGTTGGTAAACTATCGAAGAAAATTCTGAAGGAGAGAATCCATCTCCACTTGGAGAGGCAATATTTGATCAGGGATAGTCAACATGGCTTTGTCAGAGGGACGTCATGCCTAACACATTGGATTTAGTTTATTGTGGAGGTGACCAGGTGTGTAGTCGAGGGTAGTCCAGTTGATATAGATTATATTGATTTCAGCAAACCTTTCACACATGGGAGATTTTTAATGAAGCTAAATGCACATGTGATACAGGGTAACTTAATAAGGTGGATTCAAAATTGGCTTTGTTGCAGGAGACAGAGTTTGCTTCAGTGACTGGAAGTCAGTGTCCAGTAGTGTACCACAGGGATCTGTGCTTGGGCTCCTATTACTTGCCAGTTATATAAACGGCATAGATGACTATGTGCAGGGTAGGATTAGAAAGATTACAGATGGCACAAAGATTGGCTGGGTGGGTAAAAGTGAGTCTGAGGGTCTTGGGCTACAGGAAAATATACAAGGGGTGGTCAAATTGACAGATATGTTGCAGATGGAATTTATCCATCAAAAGTGTGATGTGATACACTTTGGAAGGAGAAAATTGACAAAGAAGAATTACATGAACGGCATGACACTAGGAAGTTCTGAGGAGCAAAGGGACATTGACGAGTGTGCTCGTAGATCTCTGAAGGCGGAGGGACATGTTAGTGGGTGGTGAAAAAGGCATATAGGACAATTGCATTTATCAATCGAGGCATAGATTACAAAAGTAGAGAGGTCATGTTGAAGATGTTTAGAACCTTGGTGAGGCCACAGCTGGAGCATTGTGTGCAGGTCTGGCCGCAACTAGATATGAAGCATGTGATTGCACTGGAAGGGGTCCAGAGGACATACACCAGGATGTTGCCTTGGATGAAACATTTAAGCTATGAAGAGAGGTTGGGTAGATTTGGATTGTTTTCGTTGGAGCAGAGAAGAATGAGGGGCGACCTGATCGAGTTGCACAATATTATGAGGGGCATGGACAGGTTGGATAGGAAGCAACTATTCCTCTTAGTTGAATGCTCAGTCACGAAGGTAAATAAGTTCAAGGTGAGGGGCAGAAGGTTTATGGCGGACGTGAGGAGAAACATTTTTTTTACTCAGAGGTGGGTGACGGTCTGGAATGCACTGCCTGTGATGGTGATGGAGGCGGGTTATCTCACATCCTTTAAAAAATACCTGGATGGGCACTTAACACGACATAACATTTAAGGCTATGGGCCTCGTGCCGGAAAATGCGATTGGGCAGGTACGTCAGGTGCTTCTCAGGTGTCGGTGATGACTCAATGGGACGAAGGGCCTCAACTGCACTGTGTGCTTCTTTGATTCTGTGTTGTGTATGTGAATGTATGTGTGTGTGCGTGTGTGTGTGTGTTTTTGTCCATCTATATGCTATTCGATGGGGTGCTTGAGAGCCAATTTGTATTCCGGTGTGTGTCTGTGTGAATGACTGTGTGTGTGTGTGTGTGTGTATGTGTGTTTGTATGTGTGTGTGTTTGTATGTGTGCATGTGTGTGTGTGCGTGTGTGTGTGTTTGTGTGTCCGTGTTTGCTTCAACGAGTGAATGTTGTGTGTGTCTGCATGCGATTGCATGGGTGTGTATATTTGTGTGTGCACGTGTGCTTCTCTACGTGCCTCTTGGTGCATGTTAATCTGTTTGTGTATATGTGTGTGTGCGCCTGTGTGTTTCTTTAGTTGACATTGTGTGAGCGCCTCTGTGTCTCCATGTGTGCATGTTCATGTGTATGAGTACCTGTGTGCGTGTACAGTTGTACGTGTGTGTGTGTGTGTGTGTGTGTGTGTATGTGCGTGTGTGTGTGTGTATTTATGCGTGGCTGATTACGTGCGCATATGTGTGCTATTTTGTCCCTATGCGTTTGTGCTTTTGTGTGATTCCATGAGTGCCTATGCCGGCTCGGGGAAGGATTGCTCTGTCTATGTCTTTGTATGTGATTGTTTTACCTTGTGCGTGCTTCTGTGTGTGTGTTTTTGTGTATGTGTGACAGAGATAAAACCTTTGTTTCAGTTTGTATGTTTGTGTTTGTGTGTTTAGATGAGTGTGCGCACGTCTGTATGTCTGTATGTGTGTGTCCTTCTGTCTGCGTGTGTCTGTGTGTGCGTGTGTGTGTATGATTTTTGCTCTGTGTGCTTCTTCATGTGTGATTCTGTGCATGTGTGTTGGAGAGAAACTGTGACAACCTTTACGCCTGTGTGTGTTTCTCTTTATGTGTTTATGTGCTTGTGCTTGTATGTGTGTGTGCGCGTGCACACATTGTGCTTGACTGTGTTTCATGTATGTGTGCACGCGTGCATGTGTGGGTGATTCCGTGTGTATTTTTGTATGATTCCGTGTGTGCATTTCACAGTTTTTGTTAGTGATTGAGTTAATGTGATTATGTGTCCTTGCGCTGTTGTGAGTCTGCTTCTGTGTGTTTCTGTTTCTGTGTATGTGCGTGAGAGAGGAAGTGTTTGCAAGAGCTTGTACCTGTGTGCGTGTGTGTGTGTGTGTGAGAGAGGGAGAGAGAGAGAGAGTTTGTTTGCGTGTGTGCACGTGGGTGTGTGTGTACGTGTGTTAGTGCATGTGCCTGTGTTTGTGTGAGTATCTGAGTGTGGATGCTTGAGTGTGCGTCTGTGAGTGTAATTAAGTGTGTGTTTTGTTTGTGTGGGAAAGAAAGTGCTTGAGATGTGAATGTATCACAGTTTCATTTTTACGGGATGTGAGCTCCAGTCATGTGTGATTGACGGACAAGTGTTGGTGCCCTCTGTTCTGAATTACCTCTGGGAGGCGAGGCAGGTTTTGCCCGACTAACTTATAGGGAAGATGGAGGTGAAAGTCGGAGGTTGTTCATAACCGGAATGTTAATTGGGAATCCACCATCAAGGCCACAGGGCAGGGCGACAGTTTATGATTAGAACAATAGTTGATAACTGTCATTGTATTGCGGATCTTTAAGCCTCCTGTTACAGACAATATTTGTATTCAAAACACGGGGAGAGAATCCTTCAGGAGTGCAAAGTTTTCAAACGCCACCTGATGGACTGTAGAAAAGTGATTTGTTTCTGTTCTAAACTTCCAATAATCAAAGTGAATTTTACATTTATAAGAATGTAGCTTTTACCATGCGTGTGTGAGTGTGTTAATGGAGGAACTGTTTGCTATTTTTGACTCACTGTTTTTTCTTTTAATGCATCGCTTCTTATCCTTTCATTAGACGTTTAAAGCTACAGAAAATATTTTTTTTTTCTGAATATTTAATAACAACTGCAGCACTGGAGGAGTTAAAACTTCCTTCCGATAAATATTTATTGCTGCAGTGATTGGAGAAGAGGGAAAATGAGGAATTATTCCAAATCTCTCCTGTATGCAACATATGCAGCACCTCTGGTTTCATCCAGCCAACTTCGGTTCCCGTCACTAAAGACTTGAACCACGTCACCCCTGACTGTTCCCGTTATCCTTTCGCTGCAAGTCAGCTTTGGGTCTTCTTATCAGGTTTGACTTCCCCATCACTCCTGCCTCCCCATTTTCGTCACAAGCAGTGTTTGTCAATTAAGCTTTACTTTCTTCCAAATATCGAGAACCGTCACGTTGTTCTTTCAGCTCAATTTAATTCAATACCTCAGTGGATGCAATCACACACTTGAAAATATCTACAATTTCACACTCAAACTGGTAATATTATTGCCAGCTTGATGAATAATTTAATTGCTTGATCACCTTCCTTACAGTGAACTTAATCACAATTGTGATTCTGAAGTCCAACAACTGTGGTCTGACCAAATGTGTCACTTGTTACCTGGTGGCCATGTCAGCGGCAGATCTACTGGTCGTTATACTGGATCTGATATTGAGAAACATTTCGATTGCTTTTAGTGAAAAGTTTACTTTCCTGGATTCCATCCGCGTTTGTAATATCCATGCTGTCCTGCTTTACGCAGATACTGACTGTGCTGTCTGGTTCACCGTCTCTTTCACATTTGATCGATTTGTGGCCATTTGTTGCCCGAAGCTGAAAAGGAAATATTGCAGCGAGAAAACGGCCGCTGTGGTTCTGGGAACAGTGACTGTTCTGAGCTGTTTAAAGAACATTATCTGGTATTATATGTTCAAAGGTCGGCATTTGTTGATTAAATACCCCTGGTTTTGTTATGTCAACCCCGATGTTCTGTTCTCTCCGGTCTGGGGAAGAATCGAGTTCCTCGACCACATACTAACCCCATGTGTCCCAGTTGTCCTGATTCTGCTGCTCAATATTCTCACCGTCAGACACATTTTAATGAGCAGCAGAGCCCGCAGGAGACTCCGGGCTCACAGCAGTGGGGAGAGTCCATGAGACCCAGAGATGGAGAGTCGAAGGAAATCCCTCATTTTACTGTTTGTGATCTCGGACAATTTCATTCTGTTATGGTCAACATTCATGGTGTTTTCTATATGGGCCCGGATGTGGGATTTGGGATTTAATTCTGTATATTTACATAATTTTGTTAAGGAATTGGGCTTCATGCTGCAGCTCCTGAGCTGCTGCACAAACACTGTGATTTACGCCGTGGCACAGACTCTGTTCAGACAGCAGCTGAAGAATGCGCTGAAATATCCCTTTACTCCAATTCTTCAATTCATTCAACGATGAGAAACACTCACTCACTTATAGCTTTCATTGGCGGGCTACATGTCCATCACGGGTAACCCTCACTGATTGATCAGAAAACACAAACCAAAAAATCACTGTCCTTCCATTGGGGGGGCTGCCTGGACTTTATCACTATCAGTAAGTTGACAGGAATCCCACATCTGCATATCTCCACACAATCATTACCCGGACTGCCTGTCAGACATCGAGATTCCTCAGATTAATTGGAGAGAAAACCCCACCTCGAAAGGGCTATGCCGACCCGTCAGCCACGCTACGTGTCCACCACAGCGATGTCACAGACCGGATATTGGTCAGGAATCGTTCAATCGTAAAATTGATGTAATATTAAGAAATTACCAGTGGGAGGGATCAGAGTAAGTTACACCATAAAGCTGAAGGGAGGTGTCGCTAAAATTTTAAGGGGTAAGAGGTTAATTCAGGGTCAAAATTGGGTGCTCAATTGACAGAGAGAAAGAGAGAGAGAGAGAGAAATAGAGAAAGAGAGAGAGAGAGAGAGTCGGACAAAGAGAGAGACAGAGACAGAGATTCAGACAGGCCTACACACAGACGGGCAGATAATCAGACAGGCAAAGGCAGCTAGGGCGTTGCAGAGGGTGTGAGAGAAAGATAGACAGAGACAGTGTGAGAAAGAAAGATGAAGGTACAGCGAGAGAGAAAGAGGGAGATGCAGACTGAGGGCGAAAAAAAAGAGGCAGTGGGAGAGACAGGGAGAGAGGTGGAGGCAGAGAGAGAGATGAATGGGCAAAGTGAAAGAGAGGGAGACAGATAGAGACAGAAATAGAGAGTGAGAGAAAGATTGAGAGAGGGAGAGAGAGAGAGAGCGAGGCAGGTGGAGAGTGAGAGAGAAAGGGAGAGACGGTGTCCGTCTGAGAAAGAAGGAGCAAGGTACAGTGAGAGAGGAGAACACACAGAATGAGGGCTAAAAACAGAGATACATTGGGAGAGAGATGGAGGCTAAGAGAGATAAATGAGCAAAGTGAGAGACAGAGAGAGAGAGGGGCGGATAGATCGAAAGAGGGAGAGGAAGAGATGCAAAAGGGAGTGAGAGAGTGAAAGTGAGGGAAAGACAAAAGGAGGGCTATGGGAATTGAGTGATAAAGAGAGGGAGATAGAGAGAAAAAAAGAGGTTGATAGTCAGAGTGAAAAATGAGAGCGAGAGATAGAGAGAGAGAGTAACAGAGTCAAAGGGATAGAGGGATACAGCGAGAAATAGAGGAAGCAATATATATGGAGAGAAAGAGAGAGAGAGAGAAAGAGAGGGAGACAGACAAAGAGGGAGAGAGTGTGAGAGAGGTAGAGACAGAAAGAGCGCGAGAGAGCCTGGCAGAGACAGAGAATGAGAGAGAGAGAGAGACAAATAGAGATAGAGAGAAAGAGATGGTGGGGTGGGGTGGTGGGGTGGGGGTGGGGAGGGGTATGGTGGGGGAGCGGTGGGGGTACGAGGCAGCAACAGTGTGTGAGAGAGGGACAGAGAGTCAGATTGACAGTGAAAGAGAGAGAATTCGAGAGAAAGGGGCAGACAGAGAGAAAGACAGAAAGATATAGAGATTTAGATGCAAACAAAGAGAGACAGAGTGGGAGATCGAACGGGACAGGGAGAGAGAAAGACAGAGATTGAGATATTGAGATAAATGGAAAAGGAGAGAGAGAGTGAATGACGGAGTCGGTGAACGTGAGGGAGATATAGTGGAAGAGAGGGAGAGACAAAGGTGGAGATAGAAAGAGAAACATGGAGAGAGAGAGAGAGAGAACAGGCAAGACGGTGAGCCAGAGGGGGAGTCACGGTGAAAGAGACAGAGGCAGAGAGAGAGGAAGGGTGTGGAGAGGAAAAGTAAGACAAAGGAAAATAGCGAAAGAAAAACTGACAGACAGAGAGAGAAAGACTGATACAAAGAGATAGAGAGAGAGTGGGTGAGAGACATTGTGAGAAAGAAAGAGGAAGAGGCAGTGAGACACTTTGAGGCGGATACAGAGTGGGAAGAGAAAGAGGGAGAGAAAGGAGAGAGATTGAGACAGAGAGAGAGAGAGAGTTGGGGGTGGGGGGGTTGAGAGAGGGAGAGATGCGGAGAGAGAGAGAGAGACAGATATAGAGATGGAGAGAGAGCGAGGGAGAGACAGGGGAGATATAAACAAAGAGAGAGGCAGGTGGGGAGGGTTACAGAGACAGAGGTAGAAATACAGAAAGGCAGAGAGACACAGAGTGAAAAAAAAGAGAGGGTGTAGAGAGAGAGAGAGAGAAAGAGAGAACGAGGGAGAGGCAGAGGGAGAGAAAGGGAGACAATGACAAAAGAGAAGAGACCAGGAGAAAAGTAGAGAGAGATAAAGAAAGAGAGAGTCAAAGAGATGGAGGTAGAGCGGGAATGGAAGAGAGAGGGGAAGAGAGAGATAATAAGAGAGAGTGAGACTGTATGTGTGTGTGTGTGTGTGTGTGTGTGAGAGAGAGAGAGAGAGAGAGAGAGATGGTGAGAAATAGGGGAAAGAGTGGGAGAGAGGCAAAGAGTTAGAAAGAGAGAGAGACAGACAGAGGGTTAGAGAGAGAGGGAGAGATCGAGAGAGAGAGCGAGGGAGAGAAAGTAAGGCTAAAAGGGCGAAAGAGGGATCGACTGAACGTGAAGGAGTGAGAGAGGGAGAGAAGAGGGAGAGAGAGGGATATGGATACGAGGGGAGAACGAGAGTGAGAAACGGATTGAGAGAAAAAGACAGACAGGCAGACAGAGAAAGGTGAGAGAGAGGAAGAGACACAGAGAGAGAGCGGAGGAAGAGATAATGGGAGAGAGGGAAAGTTTGGAAAGGGAGGGGGAAAGTTAGAGCGAGCGAGAGAGAGAGAGAGAGAGAGCAAAAGAGAGAAAGAGAGAGAGAGAGATGGAGAGAAATAGGGAGAAGAGAGGGAGAGAAAAAGACATAGTAAAAGAGAGAGAGAGATAGACAGAGAGAGAGAGAGAGAGAGATCAAAGACCGAGAGAACGAGAGAGTGACTGCGAGAAAGAGAGGGTAAGCGTGAGGGAGAGAGGGGGAAACAGAAAGACAGAGAGAGAGATTGAGAGAGAGAACGAGAGAAAGAGAGAGATAGAGGTAGAGAAACAGAGAAATAAAGAGAGAGTGAAGGAGAGAGAGAGGCAGCGATAGAGAGAGAGAGAGAATGAGAGAGAGGGAGAGATAGAGACAGATAGAGAGAGAGAGCGGGGGAGCGACACAACGTGGGAGGGGGGACAGAGAGAGAGAACGAGAGTCTGAGTGAGAGAGAGGGATATAGAGAGTTAGAGAGAACGAGAATGAGAAAAGGAATGAGACCGACAGACAGGCAGACAGAAAAATAAAGAGAGAGGGGAAGAGAGAGAGAGTGAGAGAGCGATAGAGACATGTAGATAGGGAGAGATGGAGAGAAAGGTGGGATAAGAGAGAGATAGAGAGAGATAGAGAGGCAGAGAGAGGGAGAGGGAGAAACAAACGGAGAGACAGAGAGAGAGAGAGAGTGAGAGACAGAGAACGAGAGAGGGAGAGAGAGAGAGAGAGAGAGAGAGAGCGAGAGAAAGAGAGAGAAAGTGGGGGAGAGCGAGACAGAGAGAACGACTGAGAGAGAAACAGGCAGAGAGTTAACTTGAAAGAGACAGAGAGAGCGAGGAATACAGAAAGAGAGAGAGAGAGGGAAAGGTGGGAAAGAGAAGGAGATACTGAGCTAGAGACAGGGTGAGACAGAGAGATAGAAAGAGAGAGAAAGATATATATATATATATATAGAGAGAGAGAGAGAGAGATTAGCTGATAGAGTGGTTTGTTGAAAGAGAGAGAGAGAGAGAGAGAGATCCACGGATAAAGACAGGGACAGAGTGTGAAATTTTGGAAAAGGAGTGACAGAGGTAAAGAGCCAGAGAGTCGGCGAGAGAGAAACAGACAGGGAGACAGAGTGATAGAAAGAGACAGAGGGAGAGAGAGGGAGAGAGGCAGAGAGAGACAGAGAGAGACACACAGAGAGAGATTGAGTTAGACTGATAGAGACAGAGAGAGAGAAAGAGGGAGAGACACAGAGAAAGTGAGAGAGAGAGAAATAGGTGAGAGAGAGAGACAGACAGACCGAGGCAGAGAGAGAGAGAGAGAGAGAAAAATCTCTGACATCGATATTTTCCAGCCGATATGTCGGACGTGGTGTCAACACATGTGGTTTTACGGCAAAATAAAATATAAGCACGACAACCTTAACACTTAGCTCTTTGCAATCGACCTGTTATGTTTCTGCCTGGACCAACCCTCTGAGCTGATACACAGTGGTGTTGTTTTACATTTATCCAACATCTCCCAGTGTTCATTTTTCACGCATGAGGGCAGTTACCGTTCTGAAATATGGTTCATAATTTGCTAGGGTCATACATGACATATGAATAACTCCTGGTAGTCTCTTTGGGGACATTCCTATTCGCCCTGGTGTGTTTATTGACAATCCCAGCATTGTTTTCATATTGTTCCAAGACTTTTCCAGGACGGCTGTCAGATTCTCACCCCCTTTTATCGTGGAGCCCTGGTTGATCTTCACTCTAATCAAAATTTCCTTCATTTTCCTTTTAAGGTTTTGCATTTCTAACTCAAAAGAGGCCAAATCTAAACAAAACCCTAATGAATTTCCGATAGACCGGTGGTGTTGCCTGCAACCCAATATCCATGTCTCTGAGCCGAGGACTTGATCCAGCACTTAACCCAAAAGTCCCTCATACAGACTCCTTCTCTTCTTACCACACCCACCCGTTAATCCTATCCATGTCAAGTTCAGCATCACTGCAACCACCTCACGTTGCACATCTTGATAAAATATTTTCCCAAAACATGAAAATAGTAACCTATTTGAAGGAACCAGCATTTATTTAGCAGGCTCCACAGCCGGACATTCATTATGAACAGGAGCTCATTGCTTATGTCTGAGGGCTTGTGATTTTGTCGCCATCTTAGACAATACCACCCTCACGCTCACTGGCTTCCTCCAGGCGCCCTGTTGCTGGGACTGGAGACGTGTACACACCCTGCTCTCCCTCCGTTCGGATCCAGCAGACGTTAATGACCTCAGGTTCGACATTCTGCACTCAATCAGACTTTCCCCCGAGTTCTCCCTTCACATGTTCCTGAACAAGAATCATGAATTTGACTTGGACGATACAGCGCTGCTCCAGAAGTGCCACTTCTATACGCCAAATCCATGGATAATACTAATCTACACTGTTCCGAAGTCATGAGGTTGAATTCCAACATAAGTGCAGGACTAATCCTAACATCTTCCCACGACCAACCTTTGATATTTCCTACGGTCCATTTCATTTCAGCTTCCCCTGCTGCGGCCGTTGCTCTTTTGCCCGACTCCGCCTTACTTTCGGTAACTTGGCACGTCACCTAACGGACACCACTTACATCCTTCACACTTTAGCAACCTTAAACCAAAACTGGCCAGCTTCGCTAAGTGGCCTGATGTCAAAGCATCTCCTTCGTTTGCCCACTGCGAGCATCAAGACACAAAGTCTGTTAGGGCTGTTGTCATTACAACACCGCAGTTCCCAAAGCCATCCGTCCACGATCTATGATCTCGAACACGCAGTTGGGTGTGGTTCTGATTCCCAATTGCAAAAAAAGCAAAAGACTCAGTACTGAGATTTGGAGACAACCCTGCGTCCCAGTCCAAGTTCGTAATTACTAGACAAAAATCGCATATGTTCCACAAAATGAAAATACTGAAGTAATTGCTCTTAAAGCAAACCTGTTCAAAGAGCAGGAACACTAAAACGTGTTCCCACTTGTAAAATGATCAATTTCGGGAGGGCACAGTTTTAAAGTGATTTTAAATAGATGGAAAATTGACGTGAGAATAATATTTTTAAGGAAACGAGTGTTTCGGACCTGGAATGCACGCCCTGGAAGTTTGTGGGAGGCAAATCCAATCGAGACATTCAAGAGGGCGTTAAGTGATTATTTGAGCAGAAACAAATTTTCGAGGGGGGTCGGTGGTGATGGCGGAGCAATGGCACTAGGTCATAATGCTCCTTGGGCAGCCAGTGATGACATAATGGCCGAATACCCTGCATCCGTGCCGTTTAAAGTTCTGTGATGATATAGAGAGTTTTACAGATGACTAACAGGTTCATTGGGCTTTTGTCTGTGTGATGGATGACGGAAAGCTAAAAAATACAGAATTAGAAGAGGAGGATAATTCATAGGTAGATAAGGAGAATCCGCTGGTACTGGATGGACAGCAGGACGGACAGCCGGTATGTGGCCCGCTGCCAATGGCCCGTATGAGAAACAAAGGTTTCTCCCTTCAGCTAAATAGCAGAAGGTCAGCGGGGTGTTGGACCGTGAGTTTGTGTACCCTTACATAGCTGAAGTGCTGCAGAAAATGGCAGCTGAGATCTCAAAGCTGGAAATAGGGTAATATTCACACGGCCACCTTTTGGAAATTTGATCAGACGGCAGGATTGCACGTTCCAGACGGGGAAGGTTTAAAACAAGCTGTCCCTCATTCTCTTGAAAGCAAACATCTTGTCATCATTCCCAACCGCAGGAAAGATGGGGCAGGGGGACTAGGAGACCCTGAAAGTGAGAGTGAAAACAACCCTGAGCTGCGGAAGTTGAAAACCATTTAACTAGCTGGATGCAGTGAGACAGGGAGGCTCTGAAAGGCAGAGTGTCTGCGCTGAGAGAGTGTGCTCAGCCTATAAAGGGGCTGACAGATGTCGGGAACAGATCCAAGACCAGCCCCTAGGAACAATTTGAACCCGTTCGCTCGGTATGCTAATAGCCCTTTCGTTAGCCGGGCGGCAATGTGCCCCTGACGGCTTTGACCCACAGGCAGCAAACACTCAAGAAGCGGGAGCTCTGAGAAAGACGAGCCTCCGGTTTGATGCAAGGCAGGTACACCAGTCTGCAGGCGGTCTTTATGATCAAGCATTTATGAGGAGAAAGTTTCTGATTATAAAGGTAACAGCCGCTAAGGCATGGGGGCTGAGCAAATGCCAAAGTGCAAGCAGCTGTGGAGAATACCCACTGTGGAAGAAATGGAGGCCATACAGGAGAGGGTGAAAATCCTTTCATGGAGAAGGGGAGCGGTGGAGATGCAGTACCGGCTCTCAGTGTCCCGAATACCTGATGGATTTAGAGTACCTGACAAAGTGGGGAATGGGATTTGAAAATTTCCAGTGGTGGTGGGAGGATGTCATTATAGCCCTGGGGGAGGGCGGGTGGGTGAAGGGGGCTTTCGGGACCCCTGTTGGGAACGAATGTTGATGGGACCTTTCCATACTCGAGTACCTGTGTCCACACAGCTGCCTTGAATGTGGTGGTGACGGGAGAGAGGGTGGGGGGCGACCACATATGGACGTAGAGGTGGATGAGACAGAGCGGGAATATTGATTGGGTATGGGAGCGTGCCGTATTGTATGTTATTGCACATCCCCTCAAAAACTCCAATGGTCCAGGCGGACCCCACTTGTGTTTGAAGGATTTGGAGGTCGATGATGATCCCATATCTAAGCCCCAGTGTCAAAATGCATTCCCAAAGGAAGAATAGAGGGACTTAGAGACAGCTGTACAACACCTGGTAGAGCATAAACATCTGCCAGCCATCGTCGCACACATGAATTATCCCATCGCAGCTGGTAAAGGAAGCAGATGGATCATGGAGAATAAACGTGTATTGTGGGGTGTGAAAGAAGAATAGACATTCCTGTGTTCCGACCATTAACGTTTGTTGAACTCTAATGGAGGGAGAGCAGAATGTGTGCATATGTTTCCTGCGCTGAAACAGGGCACCTGGGGTGGGCGAGTGGGAGTAAAAGTGATACTGCCCGAAAGGCCAACCCTAGTCACAAGCCCTCAGGAAGAATTAGAATTAGTCATAATGACACTCAAGCAGTGGAGTGTCCTAAACACATGTCTGGTCCTTCTTATGGTATAGACTTAATCATTGCTTTGAAAATGTTGCATCATGATGTGAACCATGAAGTGGCAGGAGTGATCTTACACCTGACAGGGATAGGGTTTCTGGATTGATGTGGAAACAAGACAATGTGTCTGTCTGTGTGACTGCTGGGAAACGTGCTGGATCAATCTCTGGGCTCAGAGACAGGGACGATGGGCTGGAAACGATACTACAAGTTTTCAGCGGATGAAATTAAATCACGGAGGGAAAGAGATTTAGTCAATGATGCAGTCACAATCTTTAAGATGTGGACTACATTTGTGGAATTTTTGGATTTGGCATCCCTATTGTTAGAGATGCAATATCTAAATGGGAAAATTAACGCCATTTTGACTGGAGGAAGTATCAGTTCCAAAACTGAGATTAATAAGTGTCAAATTCTGACCGTCCACGTGGGGAAGGTTTGTGCCAAAATTGAATAATCCTGCTGGGATTATCAATAAACCCATTCGGCAAGTTAGGAATATCTCTAATGAGGCCACAACGAATAACATGTGTGTCACGGATGGCCCTGTGCAAATGTTAGACACATTTCTTTAAGGAAAGTGTCTTCATGGGCTAATGATGACTATTTCGAAACATTGGCTAAATCGGAAAATAACCTCACTGTTTGTCAGCTAAGAGCTTTGGCAAAGATATATCCTTCACAGTTCGATTAAAGAAAAAGTGAAATGTTAAGTTGCTGGGATGGGCGTGTTACTTTTCAGTAATACTGCATGGGTGGGGGGAGGGGGCAGGAGGGTCGCGCGAGGCGGTGGGAGACGACTTACGATATTTGGGAGGGGAATATCCTGGTTAGAGAAGCGTATACCTATGTATATTATCATGATGGCTCACTGTGTGTAGTGAATTTGGGGAATAACAAAATAAGCAAACCTCTGCGGTGTTGGAACACACAAAGGGCTAAAACGGTCTGCCCCTTTAGGATGTAAACGCAGCGGCAGTTGTCTTGTGGGTTTCAGATCACAGAAGGAACTTGTGCCATAAAGCTAGTGATGACAATGTTTAAATTTGCTCATGTAGCTTATGTAGGGGAGGGAGAGTGTTATGTAACTATAAATGGAATGTGTATCAGTATGGGTCAAATTTGAAATGCCCAGTAAGTCTATTTATATGTTGTTGTATTCCCGAGAAATACGCAAGGGTTAGGAACGGGAATTTGTGAAGTTTTATTGTCATAACATCCCTGAATTTGAAGTCTGGGACTTAAAAAAGGGAAGCTGCGCGAATATGTGGAAATATTTAAATATGATATTCCCGCATTACCGGAGCATCTAGCTCAGCTGCCAGAAGGGACTGATAAGTCAAGCAACCCGCTTGATTTGCTCCACGTCCACAAAACAGTACTCCCTCCACGACCAATGTGCTTCAGCAGTACTGTGCACCTTCTGCAAAATACACTGCATGATTTCACCAAGGCTCCTTCGACATCACCGTCAAAACCCACGACCACTTCCTTATAGAAGGTCAAGGGCAGCATATATATATAGGAGCACCAGTACCAGGAAATTCCACTCCATGTCACTCACCAACCTGACTTGCAAACACATTGCCGTTCCTTCACTGTCGCTGGGTCAAAATCATGGACTTAATTTCCTAAAAGCAATGCAGATGTACCAAAACACCCTGGACTGTAGAAGTTCAAGAAGGCAGCTCAGCACCACATTCTTCAATGCAATTATGTATTGGCAATAAATACTGACAAAGCAAGCGAAGTCCACCTCCAACGAATGAATGAAAAAAATACTTATTGCTAAGAGAAATTGATAATTTATGAAATTGTCCTTGTTCACTTATTTAGGATAGGGGAAGTAAGCTGTCGTTTCGTCATGAATGATACTTTCAGTTTTTTTCGCAAACTTTATTCATTTGTTCAGTTTCCTCGTTAAAGCAGAGATATATCAAAGATTGTTTCCGAGGCCATTGTCAAGGTCATGTTTTTTCATTGTCGTTGCTGCTACTTCGAATGAGTGACATTAATAACAAAGGTTGGCTTGGTTAATTTGCTTATAAACTTGACACTATCTGGGACTGATGCAAATGGTTGCAAAGTTCTAATACAAAATATTACAAAATATGTTGTAAAAAGTTATTCACAGTTTGAATAAAATATGTGCATAACAGTAATCAGAGCTTAAATATAAGGTGGTAAACTCTCCTGTTATATTCACTTAATACATAGCATTGTCTGATAAAAAGTCAAAGTGGATAAAAGTGTTACAAAACTAGCCGCACACTTTACAAAGGTTAACTCTAATAAAAAGAGTGCATTCAGCCAAATGTAATTGCATTTTCCTAAAACAATACGAATTGAATCAAATTTAATGTAGAACCAAACTGTTGTTATTCGTTCCTCCTGTGCATACAATAAATCCTGTCTAAGTCTAATTTGCTGACAAAACCAGATTTTAATAAGGTTTTATGATGTCAGGGGGTGTAAGCTTGTCCGATCAATCTTCAAGGCAGCAAGTTCTCACAAGGCGGCTTCTAGAATGGAATTGAGTACATCAGGGTGCTCTCCAGCAAGCGTTTTGTAATTAACTGACCAGTATCTTACTTCAAAACGTAGGTCAGCTGCCATAAATCTCCTGGTGAATTTCACTGTCAAATCGAAGAGCACTCACGAGATATTTACGTTTGCAGTCTTCTATTGGTTACCGTTTGAAACTACAATATCGTGTTAAGTTAACCGTTTAATATACATTTTTTTTAAAAAAATGAATCAAAGCTAATCATTAAAAAGCAATTTCCCGACAAGATTTTGAGGTTGACTTTGAAGGTGCTGACACCATATTAACGTTACACACCTCTCTTATTTGTCAGTAAGATCCACTGAGAGAACTTCAGAAAGGGAGTTAAATGTTGATAGAGAGAAAGAGAGAGAGAGAGAGAACGGAAAAGCGCGAGGTAGATGAATGGTTTGAGAGAGAGAAATTGATAGAGCAAAAGACAAAAAAGGTGGTTGGGAGGGAAAGTGATCATAGAGACATAGAGAGATTGCGTGTTTGTGTGAGAGAGAGAGTGAGATAGAGAGAGAGGCCGTCTGTGAGAGAGGGTGCTGGGCAAAGAAAAGAAAAAAAACACAGGGAAAGGGACAAAGAAAACGAGAGAGGAAAGCAGCTGCAGGGAGTCAGAGAAAAGTAGAGCCAGACCGAGAGAGGTAGAGAGGCAACGCGAGTGGGACACAAATAAAAGGAGAGAGAAAGAGAGAGGAGGAGATAAGAACAGAAAGAGGATGGTGGGGGAGCCGGAAATCCAAAATAATAAACTCAGGATATTGAAATTTCAATGTGTGGCCTTGCTTGGGATGTTGCTTGCGCACAAAATGCTCACAGCGTCAATAGGCAGAGTGCTGTCTTTGAGAGATAATCTGAATGCACAGTGGGCATTTAAATCAATTTTGCAGTGCTTTTGGTTTCGCATTCCTCGGTATATCTCTGTCCCTCTCTCTCTCTCTCTCTCTCTCTCTCTCTCTCTCTCTCTCTCTCTCTCTCTCTCTCTCTCTCTCTCTCTCTCTCTCTCCCCCCCCCCCCCCCCCCCCCCCAATCTACTGAAGTGTGTGAGAGGGGAAGGGGAGAGAGAGCGATTAGAGGAATCAGAGAAAGAGAGAGATAAATTAACGTAAGGAGAGCGAGAGAGAACGAGAAATGAAGAGGGTAAGGGGGAAAAGGTAGTGTGAGAGAAAAAGAAGAGAGTAAGGGAAGAACAGGGGGAGAGAAAGATAAAGGTGATCTACTGAAGGGTAAGCAGGGAGTGAGAAATGAAGGCGAGTGATTGAATTGGGAACAGGGAGAGGGGGGAAAGAAGAGAGAAAGGGGGAAAGAGGAACGTAGAAAAAACGCAGAGAGTGAGGGGGGAAAGAGAGAGGGACAGAGATAGAGAGAGAAGAGGGAGAGAGTGAAGTGGAATAAGCGAGAGAGAGGAAGGGGAAAGATTAAGGGGGGACAGGGAGGTTGAAAAGGAGGGAATGAGGGAAAACCGAGAGAGAAATGGAAAGGGGGAGGAAGGGAGAGAGAGAGAGAGAGGGAAGGTGAGAGAGAGAGAACGAGAGAGAGAGAGAAAGAAGTAAAGAGAGAGAAAGTGGAATTTGTGAGTGGTTAACAGGGGCAGAGAGTGAAATAGCGTAGCTGGTGGGCCTGAGTTTCTGCGTGTGTGTCTGTGTGTGGAGGACGAGGTGTTGAAGACAGAAAAGCACTCGGCGGTCTCCCGTGTGTAGTCACTTTCCTGCGCTAATCACATCCTTCCAGAAATTTTAATTTTCAAAAATATGAATGCCATGCTGGTGATTTTAAAAATGGGGGCTAAGGAGGAGGAGAGGGGGCTGGACCCTAAACTCGACAGACAACTTGCGGGAGAGGGGTTTTCAGCTGACGTGGGCTGAAGGGAGGAAAGGCATCCCGTTAACTCTCTCAATATGAAATCATTGACGAATGTGGGAACTTCATGTGTGCACACTTTCCTTATCTCTGTGTCTGTTTCTCCTTGTCACTCTCTTTGCCTCTCTCCTCTAAGTTTTCTTTCTATATTTCGTTTTTTAATAAAAGTTATAGAAGCACCAATGTGAGTTACCTTTATTTTAATTGGGGGGAGCATGGGGGAGGGTGCCATCGGTACAGAAGGAGGTTGTCCCATGTGCCACTTGCCCATTCCAGACCATTCTCTAAGGTTTTGGGGATGAGTTGTGGATGGCGGGGATTGTTCTGTTTGACAGGCCCCTGTTGTTGACCCTGAGGTTTTAGTGCAAGGTCCGTTACTGGGGATCAAAGTGTTACAACGATTCAAACTGCAGCTTTTTTTTGGCTGCCTGAAGTTCCAGGCACGATTTACCCCTCCAATCGACATCAATCAGGAAAGTTTACGTGAATGTTAACAAATTGATGCTTTAGGGATCCTGCTGTAAGCACAAACATCATTAGCTTTAACTATATAAAGGGGAGTTTGAGGGAGAAAAGGATGAGTTAGAAAAACAGAGGGGGAAATGAGGCGACGATGGTAAGAGGAATGAGGGGCATGGATCTGGGGGTCTCCGAGCGTGAAGGCACTGCCCAGCTCAAAGTCGTATGAGAAAATCCTCTCACGCACATCCTTCCAGAAGTTTGGAGCAGTTACAGAAAAGCACTGGGTCATTGAGCGGGTGAATTTCAGCCTCTTGATGTGCAATTTTGTTTCATAAGCATAGATAGCACTCTGTATTTCCATCAATTCTCACCTATACCGCTTTTGTCTGACAGCTCCCAAGGTACATTTTTTTCAATCCAACTGTGCAGGAACACCCATATAAGGTATTTAAGTACTTCAGTGCTCATATTTGAAAAGGTGAACTAATGGACTGTAAAGCTCACTGTAGAGCTTGGAGTTAAAGCTGTTAACGTGAAGATGTTATAATTCCAGAAAAATGCTGGCATCTTAGACAGTGAGTTGGATTAAGCGGTTAATGGAAATTCCAAATTTTCTTTTTCAGGACTTGACAGCTTTTCTTGCTTTGCTATTGCATCTCCATCTGTTGGCACGTGAGAGATGAAGAGAAATAAGAATGAGAGAGAGAGAGCGGGAGATAGAGTGAAGAAACAGAGCTGGGCAATATGAGCCCAGGCTGAGTTAAAATAAACAGTGCGAGGGAGACAAAGGTGGAGAGGAAGAGAGATGAGAAATTTAAGGAAATAATGTAAGATAGATAGAGAGAGATAAAGACATTGAGAGACAGAGCGAGGCGAGTAGAGAGAGAGAGAGAGAGAGGAGAGAAAGATATATAACTTGACATTGAGGAAACGAAGAGAGAGAGAGAGAGACAGACAGACAGACAGACAGACAGACAGGAAGAAAAATAGAGAATGTAAAGATTGAGAAACAGAGAGATAGATAGAGAGACAGATTGATAATACAGTGAGAAAAACAGGAAAAATGAAGATATGGACAGACTGCGGAGAGGGGAGAGTTTGATGGAAACAGCGAGAGAGAGGAACAGGGCAGCAACGAATGGAGGAAGTAGGTGAAGGGACAGACAATATGCTGGGCTGTTTGAGTATCCAACGTGGCAATGTCCCTGGTGTTACAGCCTTTGGGATCTTGCTGTGCATTTCTCTGCTGCAGCGTTTTCCGCACTGAAACTTTAAAAACAAGTTAATCTATTTACGGCTGTATGTTTACAAATGTCTGGAATAAAATTTCGAAAGGTGACGAGGTTATGTAAAGGCCTATTGTCATCCTGGAATAAGCCCTCGGTTTATGGTCCAAAGGCACATTGAAAAGCTCGAGTGTGGATGGGACAGGGGATGTGAGGTTGGTTTTTCGAAACTGGCAGCAGTTTTTTCCGCCACCCCAATTTTAAAAAGAGAGTCAGTTATTTGTGATGTCTGGGGGGTGATGGGGGAAATTACATCTTGCTGATAATACATTGTTACATGTGGGGTCTGGTTGTGCACACATTATCTGCAGCACCTTCTGAATTGTAACCGTAATGACACTGCCGCAAATGAGATTTAATGAAGACCTGATTGCGGATTGTTTCATTTTCACCAGCCCTTGCGCTCGCCCAAGCCCCTGCACCACCACACCTCTCTCTGTAAATCATTTGTTATGCAAAACATGGCACAGTGTCCTCTGCCTTTATCTAAAATTGTGAGGCAGGCATACCTGCAACTTTCAAATCAATTAAGATTCACTCGATAAACGGATAAAAGGGCATACAGACATCGAGAGATTTACCGGGCTGAACGGTAATGGGGGCGTGGTGCATTGAAAGGGATTGGGCCAATCCTAGGCTGAGCGGGTTTTGGATGATATCAATGGTTTTGTTGGGTGGGCGGAAAATTAACAAATATAATTCATTCTGAATATTAGTGACACAATGGTGTGGTGGGCAGCAAGCAAATGAAAGCATAGTCAATTATTTGGAAAGATATTGAGAGGAGTTGAGGGAGTGAGATAAGTTGGAGTACATGGCCACGCTTCGCTGACATTAGCAGGTCAAGTGGAGCAGGTGGTCAAGGATGTCTATAGAATGATATTCTTTAATGGACAAGGTGTTGATTAAAAATGCAGGGATGTAACGAGGGAAATGTAGAAAAAGCTGCTTTGGCCACAAGCTGGAGTTTCTGGAACACTTTTGGTCACCACATTATTGGCGGATATAATTGTTTTGGAGAGAGTGCAGAGTGGATTTACAAGAATGTTGTCAGGGCTGGAAAATTGCAGCTCTGGGGACAGATTGTATGGGCTGGTGTGGTTTTCCTTTAAACCGAGGAGGCTCAGTCGTGACCAAACTGAGTTGTACAAGATCATAAGGCCCCTAGATGTGTTAGACAGGAAAGACTTATTGCTCCGAGCAGAGAGAACAATAACCAGGGCCACAGGTTGAAGGTGAATATTAGAACTGTTAGAGGTGACAGGAGGAAAAAACGTATTACTCATTGTGTGGTGGGTGTCTGGAATCCGCTGCCCGTATTGGTGGCAGAGGCTGAAAAGCTCCCGTAATTGACAAGGTTACTGGATCATCTCCTGAAGTTTTGTAAGCTTCAAGGGGGGTGCACGGTGGGAGTAGAATTCATGGCCATTTATTTGGCAGACTCAATGGGCTGAATGGCCTTTTTCTTTGCCGTAACATTCCTATAGTTCCATGGAATGAATGAGGGTAAGTCCTGGAGTGGGTGTGGTGCAGGCCCGTGGTTGGGGGGCTGTGGTAGGGGCGTGGGGGGAAATGAATTGTGTCAGTGCAGGGCTGACTGGTTGTGCGGTGGGTCGTGCAGAGCAGAGGTGACATGGAGAAGTACAGTTCTGGACTGAGTTTATTGGGGTGTGGAGGGCTGGAGGTGAATAGGAGTGGGATATTTCCTAACTGTGGAGTGTGGTGGTTGTGGGTGTTGAATTGGAGCGGCAATTTCCTGGGCAGAGTCGGTTTTGTTGGGGTAAGCGTTCAGAGGATGGCAGAAGGAGCTTGCTGAACTAAGTGGTTACAGGTTTCGCTAAGGTGGCAGGGGTGAATTGGAGAGGTAATTCCTGGGCCATATAGTTATGGGGGTGAGGTGGGCTTGGGGTGGTGAGTGGATGAGGGTCAATCCTGGACTGAACTCTTATCAGTGGGTTTGGGGAAGGGATATTTTTTGGGAGAGGGAATGTCCTAAATTGAGTGGCCTTGTTTGTGGGTGTTTGATTGGGAGAGGATCATTCCTGAATATCGTGGAAATGTTGTGTTGGGAACCGGTGAAGCTGAATGGGAAAGGATAGCCAGGGGCTGAGTGGGAAGGAGGTGGCGTGAGGTGGGGGACACAATGATTTGCAGTGGGGCGGTTGACAATCGTCAATGATGGTGCACCATTTTTTGCAATGAGGCAATAAATCAAAGGAGGGGCCCTTCAATATAAATGACGATGTTAGTAGTAATGGGCGTTTAGAATTAATGGGGAAAGCTCAGAATTAATAGGATCCTTCTCATAATTAAGGTAGGAGTGAGAGGAATATTTAGTACGCTCCCCAGTGATAAATAAAGAGACGCGAATTGCAGGATCAACAAGTCAGAGCAAAAGAAAATAACTCTTCTTTGCTCTACTCTGCCTCAGCGAATCAGGGGCTCTACGTCTCCCCGTTGTCTCCCCGTGCTCGGCGTCTCTGTCTTTGCTTCACTCTCTCAACGTGTGCATATATCTCTGTGGCACCCTCCCTCTCTTTCTTGGTCCCTCTCGCACGCTGTCAATACAGCTCTTTGTCGGTCTCACTTTCTGCTTGTCTGCGCCTCCGGCTATTCTCTGACTGCCTCTCTGCCTCGCCCCGATTCTCTGACTGACCCTGCACATCCATTGCCCCCCCAACCCCCATCACCTGCAAATCCCTGTGCTCCACTCCCTATCTATTTGTTTTGCCTGTCTCCATCTTTCTCTTTTTTTCTGTATCCCTCTTTTCTTAATTGACAAATGGGATGTTGGGCATCGGTTGCAAGGCCAGCCGTAGCTGAAAAAACAGAATTGCTCTTGCTTAAAGGGCATTTAAGAGCCAACCGCTTTGCTGCGTGCTTGAAGTTCCATATAGGACAGGCCTGGTAAGAACCATTAGATATGATTTTAAAAAGTCCAGTTTTTTTTAACATTAATGACTTGATGCTCACCATCAGGCTATTAATTCCACCATCCAACGTGATGGTATTCGAACACGGGTACCCTAGGCCATTTCCCTAGGTCTCTGTTTACCAGTCCAGTGGCTATGCCACTATGCGGCCCCTTCCTCCCTCGCTGCGTCTATTGCTGTCTCTCTCACGCCTCCTCGGTCTGTGCCTCTGTCTCTCTCTCTCTCTCACCCTATGCCTCCCTTTCTGGCTATCGCACTCTCCACTGTCATCTCCCTCTCTTTCTCTCTCTCTCTGACCGATTATCTTTAAACCCAAATGATCACCCTGAATTGGCTCCGACTCCCTGAGGTATTTCCCCTATTAGATTTCCCCCTTAAGATCTCAGTTCCTGTGACCCCACCCTCTGTTGCTCTCTGGGAATTGTCTTCCTAGTTTCTGGAAGATGGATTTGTGCCCAATCAGTGTGAGTGATCGTGATGTTGCACAGGCATGAGTGCCAATAGGAACTCTGAGTAATTGGGTTATTCTCATGATTGAATAAATTGAAGAATTGAGGCGACGACAAAATTTCAGCACAAGAAATTGCTTTCTTAACAGAGTCTGAGTCACAGCGTAAATCGCAGTGTTAGTGCAGCATGTCAGAAGCTGCAGCATGTAGCCCAATTCCATAACACAATATTCCAACCATATTCTGTAAAACCGCAAATAGCACACCCTCCTCCATATAGCATGGGCCATTATCATTGACCATAACAGATTGAAGTTGTCCGAGGTGACGAACAGTAAAATGATGGATTTCCTTCGATCTCCATCTCTGGGTCCCTGGGACTCTCCCCACTGCTGTGAACCCAGAGTCTCCTGCGGGCTCTGCTGCTCATTAAAATGTGTCTGACGGTGAGAACATTGAGCAGCAGAATTAGAACAAATCGGACACATGGAGTTAAAATGTGGTGGAGGAATTCGATTGTTCTCCAGAACAGAGAGAACTGAGCACGGAGTGTGACATCGGAAAACCAGGGGAGGTTCATCATCAAATACCGACCTGTGAACAAAAAACACCATAAAATGTTCTTCAAACAGCTCAGCACATACATTGTTCATAGAACCACAGCCGCCGTTGTCTCACTGCAATATTTACTCTTCAGCTTCGAACAACAAATTGCCACAAATCGATCAAAGGTAAAACAGACGGGAAACCAGAGAGAACAATCAATAGCTGCATAAAGCAGGACAGTGTGGATATTACACACGGCGCTGAACTCCAGGAATCGAAAGTATTCATCAAAAACAGTTGATATGTGTCTCAATATCATGTCCAGGATAACGACCAGTAGATCTGCCCCTGCCATGGCCACCAGGTAACATGTGACACATTTGGACAAACCACAGATTTTGCACTTCGGGATCACAATTGTGATTAAGTTCACTGTAAGGAAGGGCAAAATGAACGAAATTATATCAGGCTGGCTAACAAATTACCAGTTTTATGTAGGAGCTTCTGACATTTTCAAATGTTTTACCGCATTTTGTGATGCATTAAAACGAATTAAATTGACATGAGAGAACAAACAAGATTGTCTGTGGTACATTAAAAGGAAGCTGGTATTAGTTAAGGATCACTGTAGTTGAGGATCGTAGTTAAGTACGACTGCGACATAATTGTGGACACAAATGGGACATGGGATCCAAGGATCAACGGGAGGACGCAGGGGTGGTTTGTCAAAGTGATCTGGATCTGGGGATGACTGGGAAGAACCAGAGGTACTGGCTGCATTATAGACAGTGGAGGGAAGCAATATATTTTCACATTTTCCACCTTATTTTATGATGTACATAGCAACAAGCTAACACAAAATAGCTTCTCTCTCCCAAACACATGCACAGAAACAAATACACATTTCTCAACTGCAGTTTGGGATAGAAGCCAAAGGCTGGCATAGCCAGCGATGCCTACATACCATAAAAATGTATCAAACACACAAACACAAACACAAACATACACACACTCACATGCACAAAACACAAGCACAGACACACACTGACGCCTAGAGTAAACACACACATTCACAAACAAATATGCACTTGAACAGAGAAACCCCCAAAAAACAAACACACACACACACACACACACACACTCACAGTCAAACATCCATGCGATGGCACTCTTGCACACACAAACACACACACAGACACACAAACCCAAGCACGCACGCACGGACAGCCATAGAATAGCCACACATTCATACGCAAATATGCACATGGATACACAAACGTACATAAGCACACACGCAATGGATACACACAATCACACAGGCAAATACAATCACGGGCAGGCAAATATTCATGCCTATGCTCTCCTGCACACACGCACAAGCACACACACTTAGACACAGAGCCACTCGCATATTCAGACACTCACTCACTCAAGCTACAATGCGCACTCTCTTGCAGGCACAGATACATTAGCACCTAAAGGAGACTCTCTCAGTCACACACTGGAACAATAATGCAAACAGCGTCTTACTTGCTCAGACGCACCGACACCCACGTAACACGTACACACACACTTTCTCTCTCTCTCTCTCTCTCTCTCTCTCTCTCTCACAAACACACACACACAAAGAAACAAGTAAATATGCAATTTTGAAGGGCAAACAATGATTGGAAATACATGCTGGCCTAGCAAAAAAGGCTCATATACCATAAAAATTATTTTAAAAAAAAATCTATCACACACTACTCGCAGATACGGAAACACAAAGGCACACACACACGCACTGTTCGGTGATAGAGATTGCTCAAGTGAGTTGTGTCTTTACTTGTGCCTGTTTTAGCTTTGATGTTTGCGTTTGCTTATTTTTAATGCTGTATTTTTGTTTTAAGAAAGGGTTAAGTTGTGTTTCAGTTTCACTTTTGAAATTGACTGCATTTGGAATGGCAGTTTAACAACATGTTCATTAATAAAACAAACAATTGGGGGAAAGTAGGGCTTTTGCCTCGCAAGAGGGATCCAGAACGGCAGCCCCACCCCCGCCGCCGTCATCCACCGCCCTGTCTAACGAATTCCCAGCAGACACAACAGGACTCCAGAGAGACTGGAGTAAAGGGACAGAGAGCAGGTTACAAGGTGAAAATTAGATCCCTGACTCAAGGGTCGTGGAACACGAAAAAAATCCTAAAAACACGTTCTAGCTAAACGAAGGACAGGAACCAGAGAAAATGTTACGTTAAGTGACGATAAAAGTGAAGGGCAGAGTATGGCTCTGAGCGTCAAGTATAAAGCTTCAATCTCAAAGAGGTAGAGGCTTGAGGTGCCTGAAGGTCGAAAGAGACAGCCGAAGTTTGGTAAATCTTTGCCATGGTCACTTGAAGCAGTGGTACATTTGAAGACTGAGTCGGTGAGAGAGATTGCATGGACGACAGCTTGAATGAAGCTGGTGACCTAGGGGAGAATTACATCAGAATGAGAGTTCGAACCCTGGAGATGAATCATTGTGGAAGGCGTAAGAGAGAAAGCCTTGATTTCGGCGAGGGTTCCAAAGCGCGGTCATGGAGAGTGGAGATTGGGCACCTCTCTGTCGGAGACGGAATTCGTTTAGGCTGGTTGGTTCTCGCTGTTACAAGCGCCTGGGGAGAGATGATGAGAGATCCATAGCGTGTGATAAGGGTAACATCTGTTACGTGGTTACAGAGCGTGGTGTGACTGACAACAGGCTGTCTTTTTGTCAACATGCGCCTTCTATTAAAGCAGAGTATAAGATAGCTTTTGTAACTTCTGATATCCTTGTCAAACTTTACATACCTGTAAAGGTATTCGTGTGGTGGAGGAGTGTTGTGATATAGATAATCATTTTTTGCTTAGTAAACGTTTATTTGTTTTGTATCCACACACACAAATACAAACACGCAAAAAGTCTCACAAACAAGTTTTCCAACTCTCTGACACACACACACACACACACAAACTGTACACAGGAGCAGAAACATATGCACACATACACACACACGCACAAAACATCACCAACTCTCTCACACACATATTCACAGAATCACACATGTGCATAGACATACAGAAACACACAAGCATAAAAACACGCACACAATAAAAACCACACAAACTCGTACCTATCACAGAATCAAAGTATCACACTGCAGAATAGGACCTTCGGCCCATCGATTCTGCACCGACACGTGAGAAACAACTGACCTACCTACCTAACCACATTTACCAGCACTTGGCCCATAGCCTTGAATATTATAACGTGCCAAGTGCTCCTCCAGGTACTTCTTAAAGGATGTGAGGCAACCCGCCTCCACCACCCTGATAGGCAGCGCATTCCAGACCATCACCGCCCTCTGGGTAAAAGGTTTTTCCTCACATCCCTCCTAAACCTCTTGCCTCTCAACTTGAACGTATGTCCCCTCTTGACTGACCCTTCAACAAGGGGAAGATTTGTTCCCTATCCACCTTGTCCACGCCTCTCATAATCGTGCATACCTCGATCAGGTCGACCCTCAGTCTTCTCTGCTCCAACAAAAACAACCCAAGTCTATCCAACCTCTTTTCATAACTTAAATGCCTCATTCCAGGCAACAGACTGGTGAATTCCCTCTGCACCCCTTCCAGCGGAACCACATCCTGGCTATAGTGTGGCGGCCAGAGCTGTGCACATTGCTGTAATTGTGGCCTCACTAAGCTTGTATACAACTCTAATATGACCTTCCTCCTTTTGTAATCAATGCCTCAATGAATAAAGGCAATGGTCCCGTATGCCCTTACACCACCCCAATAACATGCCCCTCTGCCTTCCGAGATCTTTGGACACACATGCCAAATTCCCTTTGTTCCTCAGCAGTCCCTAATGTCATGTGGTTCATTGAATGCCTCCTTGCCAGATGAACACACGGAAATGCACACACATGTGCCCAAAAAATCTCACGCACACACGCAAACACTGCAAAACTCACACAAAGAAACACAGACACATTAAAAATACACGCAGAATGATAAACACACAAAGACATGGACATGCACACACTCACACAGAAAACACACACAAACAACGATATTCACACTTAGAAGCACGAGTGTATTTACGTGCACGCACAGACAGCAGGACACAAAGATACACACACTTATCAAGGTAAATCATGGATGTGAAATAACTGCTAGCCAAGTCAGCGAAGACTACTTCTCCAGATATTAATTTAAAGACTCTCAAGTAGAGACATACACAAACAAACAAGACACGCACAAACACACAAGCAGAGAGGAATTCACAAAGGGCACATGCACACATAAATATAAACACAAGCGCACTAACAAACACACAAATATTTGCACATGCACGCACTTGCGCCTGCAAAGAACACACACACACACAGAAACGCACATATACTAGCAAACAAGAGCGTGTTGACATGCACGTGTACACGGGAGGAAGCAAGGATACTCACACTTAACAAGGGAAATCAGGGATGGGAAATAATTACTGGCCAAGCCAGCGAAGACCTCATCCCCATAAAAATGAATGTAACAGTGTCTCACTTTGGCACATACACGCACATCCACACACACACACGCACACACACACGAACGCAAACAAACACACACGAGTGCAGAAAGGCAAAAACAAAGCGAAACACATGCACTCTCTCCCTGTCTCTCTCTCTACACACACATACTCTCACATGCAAGCATTCAGTCAAAAACAAGCTACACACATATACTCTCACAAAAAAACTCACGCGCACACAGAAAAAAATACACACTGAAACGCTCTCACTATTTCACTCTGTCTCTCACACAAACACACAAACACACACACATGCACACACACAATCTCAAGCACTGATAAAAAAACATATACCTGCACGCACACACGCACTGACACGTACAGAAACACACACTCACGCAAACAGTCACTCGCATAAACGTACACAGAAAATCACATGACCGCGCGTGCACACACACGCGCTCAATCACGCAAATATTACTTCACGCATAGGGCACACACAGACACACATGAATACAGGAACCAATATACATATCTGCATCCATTCACTGTCGAACTCATGCACAATTAAACAAATCCGCACACTCACATGAACACACATGTATACACAAAAACGTATGCATACAAGAGATACACACACATTGCCACTGAGTCACTGCCTCTCTTTTTTCGATGACAGACTCTGACAAACACACAAACAGAACTATCTGCACCCAGAAAAACTCACCCACATTTCCCCATGCACAATTTCTCTCTCTCTCTCTCTCTCTCTCAATCACTCTCCCTGTCTCTCTCACGGACATTCACACAAACACACACACCCAGCCAGTGCTGGAGGCCATGTCAGGAGCAGCACAAATCACAGCCGAAAATGTGGTTTTATATTTTTGAAGCTATTACATAGGACTATTCGAGCGCCAAACAGAATAAGCTGGAAATGATAGACAGGGTTAAGAGAACGCATAAACAAAAAATCAGATCAAAACTCTGCAATCCCGCCATATGCAGTCGTAAATGCTGGCGGACAGTCACACAACTGACTGGAGAACGAAGCTCCACAAATATCCTCAACTATATAGGAGTCCGGCACTTGCAGTGCAAAGGATAAGGCTGAAATATTCACAGCAATCTTCAGCCAGAGGTGTTGAGTGGATGATCCATATCGACGTCCTTCGGAGGCTGCCTGAATTACGTATGCCAGTCTTCAGTCAATTTCATTCACTCCATATGCTATCAAGAAACGGCTGAAGGAACTGAACAATGCAATGGCTATGGGCGCTGACAATATTCAGGCAATAGTACTGAAGACTTGTACCCCGCGTCTGTGCCTCTTTGAAAGTTGCTGCAGTACAGCTACAACACTGGCATCTACCTGGCTATGTGGAAAACTTCCAGGGCATGCCCTGCGCACAGAATGAAGGACCAAATAAACCCGACGAATTCCGCCCCTATCAGTCTACTCTCTATCACCAGTAAAGTAATAGAATGTATATTCATCCGTGAGAAAAAACGGCACTTGCTTAGCAATAACGAGCTGGACAACTGTCAGTGCCACGTGCTAGCGAGCTCAGAAATAGGAGAATAGTGCAGATGAATACGTGGTCTAATAGTTCGTGCAGGAGGGAGGGTTTTAGATTTCTGGATCACTGGGTCCGTTTCTTGGGAAAGGTAGCATCTATACAAGCGGGACCGTCTACACCGGAACCAGAGCGGGACTAACATACTTGCCTGCGGGTTTGCTAGTGCTGTTGGGATGATTTTAAACTAATTCGGCAGGGGGAGGGCACACAGAATTTTAGCAGAATATTGAAACATCATAATACAGTAAAAAAATCAAGTCAGAGGCAGTACAGCTGCATTAAGCTTCAAGGGAGTAAGGCAAAGCTGGATGGCCTCTACTTTAATGCCAGGAGTATATCAGGTAAAACGGATGAGTCAAGGGTGAGGATTGACACATGGAATTGTGAACTAGTAGCCATCACTGAGACATGGTTGCGGGAAGGGCAGGATTGGCAGCTCAACATTCCGGGATATAGAATCTTCAGTCTAGACAGGGGAGTGGGTAAAAGAGGAGGAGGCATTGCATAATAAGTACCACACACTGTATCAGAGCTGGGTCTCTTAGTGCTATCAAGGGGTTAGTGACCACTTCCATAGGCACTAGCAACGTTCTCATCTGAGCTACAAGCTTCAGAACTTTTTCCAAAACTCCCCGTCAAGTGAGCTGCCTCAGAAAACTACTTGAAATAGTGCATACCAATCTGCACCTCTTAGAATCATCTGTCCATGGCAGTTTGGTAGATGTGACAACAGCAAAGACCTGTGAAGGAAAAGTCCTCACTTCTCATTGAGGATAGCCTCCATGCATTATGATGGAAATATCACCTTGCTCGAACTGGGATAGATTTCGAACAGGTCAAGCAAATCAACACTGAACAACATTATGCCTCTGTGGGCAATCTTCAGCAGCAGAATTGTCATCGAACACAATCTGTAGCCTCAGGGCACGGCATACCCCGACTCTACCATGATCACCTAGCCGGGGAATCAACGTTTGTTGAATGAAGTGTGCCGAAGTGCTTTCCAGGGGCAGCACAACACTTAGATAAAAAAATAAGTCAACCTGGCGAAGCTACATTTCAGAACTACCTGTGTGTCAAGCAGTAAGCGATGGAATGAGCTAAGCAATTTATCAGCCAAATGGATTACATCAGAGATCTGCAGTTTTGCCACATCCAGTCGTCAATCGGGAAACCTCTTCAAAAATATCCATCTTCAATGATAGGAGAGCTAAACATGCCACTGTTAAACACAAGCCTTTAGCGTCTACTACAATCGCGAACCAAAAGTTCCGAGTGAATGACACGTATAGGAATTGTTGGGTGTTCCTCAACATGCTTAATGCCATTCTTCAGTCAATTCTATTCAATCCAAGTGATGTCAAGACACGGGCAACGGTACTGCATACTGCAACGCCATGGGCCTGACAATCTGGCAGCAATAGCACTGAAGATGTGTGCTTCAGAACTTGCTTCACGCCTAGCCAAGTTGAACCAGTACAGCTACAGAAGTGCCAAATGCTCAGCAGCGAGGGAAATTTTGCAGAATACGTACTGGACACAAAACGATGAAATAACCCAACTCGCCCAATCGGAATATACTCCAACATAAGTAAAGAGGTGGAAGGGGTAATCAACAGTGCTAATAAACAGCACTTGGTTCGCAATAAGATGATGTCTAAAGCTTAGTTTGGGTCCAGCAAATTCATTAAGCTCCTAAACATGGGCAAATAGCTGAAATGCAGAGGTGTGGTATGTGGGACTGCCTTTGACGTCAAGGCCGAATTTCACCCTGTGTAACATCAAGGAGACTGAGCAATACTCAAGTCAATGGGAATCAGCGAAGTTTGTTGTGATTGCTGGAGCTCAATCACATCGCCTCCAGACCATTGCTGAAGTAGTCCGTCTGGTTATTGTCCTAGGCCCACCCATCTTCAGCAGTTTCATCAATGACCTTCCCTCCATCATAAGGTCACAAGTGGGTAAGTTCGCTGATGATTACAGAATGTCCACCACCATTCGCGATCTCGGAGGTACTGAAACACGTCATGGCTAAATGCAGGACCAGGTGAACAACATAACGCTTGGGCTGACAAGTAGAAAGTAACATTTGCGCTTCACAGGTGTCAGATGTTGACCGCATCAAGTAAGAGATGCCAATTGACACTCAAGTGTGCGTGCGTGTTAGAGAGGGACAAAGTCGTGTGGGCTTCTTTGTATGTGATCGTTTGTGTTTGTGCGCGTGTGCGAGAGAGAATGAAAGAGAGAACGAAAGGAGCTTCATGAGCTTGTTTTCCTTTGTGCGTTCCTGCATGAGTTTCTGCTTTTAAGTGTGCATGTGTGTTTATGTGCATGTGTGTGACAGAAAGTGTTTTTGACTGTTGGTGTATGTGAGATGGTGTGCAAGTGCATGTTAGTGTTTCTTTGTGACTGAGTTTTTCAGTGAGTGTGTGTTTATTTATGTGTGTGCAATTACATGTGCGCGTGACTATGTGTGTCCGTGTGTGTGTCTGTTTGCGGGTGTGTGCGTTTGTGTTTGTCCTTGTGTCTGTGCGTGCATGCGAGTATGTGCGAGTGTGTGTGTGAATTCTTGAGTGTCTAACTTGCTTTGCCTTTGTGCGAGTGTCTCCAAGTATGTGTGTAAATGTGTGTGCATACATGTTCGATTGTTTGTCTGTTCGTGTCTGTTAGCATGTGGGCAAGTGTATGAGAGCGCGTGTGTGTCTGCGTGAGAGAGTGTGTGTGATTGTGTTTTAGTGTCAGTGTGTGCGTGTGCGTTTGTTTCTCTCTGTGTGGTGGGTGTGAGTGTGCACTTCTGCGTGCTTGTGTGTAAAAGAGAGAGTGAGAGTCTGTGAAATTATGAGCGTGGATATGTGTGTGGTAACTTTGACAAACAGGTGACAGGAGTTTCATATACGGGAAACGATCGTTTATTCGAGCAATTGCAAGGAGAGCACTATCTCAATGCAGCTTGAGTTAGAACTCTGCTAACTTACAAGTGTGCAGCATTTTTATACATTATTGGTCACGTACAAGAAAAGTTTCCAATTTCCGGTCTCGTCAACATATAGGATTACACTAAAAAGACATCTCTGGTAACAGGTACATGTATTGTATGTCCCTATTAAAACCCAGGAAGAGAACTTCCCTTCTACCAAAACTAGGAACATTCGCTGTTTCCCTGTAAACAGGCTCAATATTAGTTGTTATTTTGCAATGTTAGTCTCCTTTTGAATCCTAGGACACCTAATGTATCATATTGGCTTTCCTCGATGTCCAGCCTGGTTCCCAGGACATTGCTGCTGATCACAGTCCCTGAGGGTTTACAAGGTCCATGTGGTGTTTTGTAAATGTTTAGGTGCTTGCAGGCACTGGCTGCTTGGAGATTCCAATAGCATCATACACTTACAAGAAATCCTTACTTTACCTCGGTATTCCCCGCTAACAGGGTCCCCTTTTGGCCTTTGCCTTCCTCAAGGGGTGACAACTACAGTGGTGCTGTCCGCCACCTTTCCTTCCAGCCATCCACTGATTGCTGTGGTGGAGGATGTAGAAGGATTGACATTGAGAAGGTGCAAATGAACAAGTAATTTATCAGGTCAAGTAGCAGAGTTACTGGCACTGAAAGTGGCTTAGCATATTGCGCAGGGAAAAAATGATTAATATTTATACGGACAGTAGGTACGTCTTTGGGGTAGTACATGATTATATGGTTCTCTGCAGCCAGAGGGGTTATGTCATGTCGGGAACAGGACAACAAGGTCACCATGAGCCGCTTTGACTGAGCGCTGGTTGCCCAGTTCAACGGGGTCCGCTACCTTCTGATGTCTTCAACTTTTATTACTGCTGCTTCTGGGGGTAGGTTAGAAGCTTCTACTAGGTCGCTAACTATCGCCTAATGCTGCACTTGACCTGCCCCCGTGCTGGCATAACCACTGTGGCTCCAGACAACCATATAAACATGTACTACCCCAAAGGCATACCTACTGTCCGTATAAATATTAACCCTTATTTCCCTTGCGCTAGATGTAAAGCCTCTTTCAGTGCCACTAACTCTGCGGCTTGACGTGATAAGTTACCTGTCCGTTTCCCCCTGACCAAGGTCCGTCCTTTGACATCCACAACCGCCCACCCACTGCACGAGATACCATCGAGATACGTAAGGGGCCCGACCACGAGCAGGGACATAACCTCATCTTCTAACTCATTTTCCCTCAGTGCCTTTGGGTTCTCCTCATTTATCTACAAAGAACAAGCATGCTCGAGATCAATAACATGTTCCTTCCCTTCTGGCAGCAACGCTTCTGCTGTGTTAGTCCCTGGAATGCGCACTATTAATACCGCTTAATCTCGCAGGAGTAACGTAGCTTCCCAAGGCGCTCGCCTAATATCTGGAACAGTTCTTAATTTTCCCGTATTGAGTAATGCAACTATGTTATTTCTTGCTCGCAATACCAGTTCCGCAGTAATTAATATTGGTTCAAAGGATCGCACGGCCCATTATGCGCAGTCAATCGCTGCTATGCAAAGAAGAATCCCGCCAGCTAGATGTTACTACTTCGTTGAAAAGTATCTTACAGTTCTCATCCGACCCCCGTGGTCTTGGGTCAGCAACGCACTGGGAAATCCTCTCACTCTGGATATAGAGTAAAAACTTTGCCTATACAGGGAACCCTGTGGCTGGTGCTCAAGTGAGCGCCCCTTTTAGCGCAGTATAAACTAATCCATGTTTCGCACCCCATTCTAAAAAATCATGCGACGCCTTCCCAACTTTCATCATATCCCTGCATGGGCGCTGCTTACTTAATCAAATCCTCCAAGAAAGTCCGAAAGTAATTAAGCAACCACACGGTTTGCCTAAACCCTCGCTCATCTGCTGGTTTCGGAATTTTTTCTATAGTTTCCTTCCTACTACGGGGTATCTCTCGTTTCCCTTGGGATATTGAATATCCCAAACACTGCACCTCCCATTTTGCCAGCAGAGCTTTATTTACCATGACATTGAACCCGGCTGATTCTAAGAATTCTAAAATGTGTAACAGTGCCGCTATGTGACCCTTTGACTTTTCTGAGGCAATCAGATGATCATCCACATATTGAATCACTATCGTGCTCTCATCAAGCTCTCCACGACTCAACGCTTCGCACATCACCCGGTGAAAAATAGCCGGACTTTTGTGGAAGCCCTTTAGAAGCATGACCAAGTATATTGCCAGTGCTCTATCGTGAAGGCAAATTTATTCCGGGATTCCTGATCCAACGGTATTTCACAAACCAATTAGCGATATCTGGGACAGAAAATATTAAGTGGCTCGATCCTAGGTTGTTGAATATGGTGTCAGGGATTTTGCTATTGGGTGTTCCCTGGGTGTTACCTTATTTAAAGCTGTACAGTAAATTGTCAGTCGATATGACGCGTTCTGTTTCTCAGCGGGACAAAAAGGGTAACTGCTGGTGGACTGGGCCCTCCTCACTATCCCATCCTGCTCTCGGCCGCGTATAATTACCCACAATGCATCATGTGTGCCTGATTTAATTGGATATTGTTTCCTCGGATGGTATCCTTGCCCTGGAACATGTATTGGGGATCATTTTAATCCAACCACAATCAAACTCTCGCAACCTGCCGATACAGGATGACCCATTGCCAATGTTGCTTCCATTTTTCTTGACTTAGCTCAATCATTGCGGCCACACTGCATAGAAGAATCGGTGTTCCATTCTTCTTAAGTGGACCTTGCATAATAATCTCACCATCCTGTGGGCTAATACTCCCCCTAATCTTTTAAGAATATCCATTCCCATAATGTTATCTTCATTAGTTTGACCAAACCAAATCCGGACAGGGACGAACTACCCCCCTATTTCCATGGCATTGACCTCACTTTGCCTCGCCCGCATATGTACCCCTATTGTTCCTATAATTACGAAAGTAACACACGTAGTTGGTAGACTCCAGTCCGTAATTGAAATGGACGTCCCTGTGTCTATTAACTCTCTGCAATGCCGGCCCCCGAACTGCGTTTCAACAAATGTCCTTGGGTCCCCTGCCCTGCACATCCAGAGGGCCGTTGCGACCAATGCATGTCTTGGAAAGGCGCCAAACAGCCTTCGAGCCGCGTCCACTCTCTGCAGCTGTTGAGTCATGTCAGTCGAAGCCCAGTGGGGCCACTATACGTCCGTAGGCCATCAGCTCTGTAGCCCAACACATAATTTTCATGTGGTTCCTTCATACTGAGTGGCCCATTCTGATGACATTTGATGTTCAGGTCCGAACGCATCCCTCAGCATTTTCTGGAAGATCTCATCATTCCGCGGGGGATGCGATTGTCCTGAAAAATGTACACACGTCTCCCGCTTCAAATCTGCGTAGTCCATTAAGGACTCACACTTCATCTGTACTACCTGCGTTATAAACCCCCGGTACGCCAGTCCCTCCCCCAAGGCTACCCTAACTGCCTGCTCAAAATTCGTGAATAGAATTGAATGTGCTGCCCCCTCAGCTTCCTGTCCATCAGGTAAAATAATCATATCCAGCTCAATCTCTCCTCATATTCCAGTCCCGCCTTGCAAGGAAGCAGACTGGAAAACTTTCCTGCACTCCTTCTATAGAAATAACATCCTTTCTCAGGTAAGGACACCAAAGTTTCCCACAATATTTCAGGTGTTGTCTCACCAACGCCGTGTACCATTGCAGCAAGACATCCCACCTCCAGTAATCTAATTCTCTGGCTATTAAAGGCAAAGAACAAGGGGTGATCTCATAGAAAAATATAAAATTCCAACATGACTAGGCAGTGAAGCTTCAGGAAGGATGTTGCCAATGGTGGGAGTCCAGAAATAGGGGATACAGGCTAAGGATATGGGGCAGGCCATTTAGGACTGAGATAATGAGAAATGTATTCACCCAGTTAGCCGTGAGCCTGTGGGATTCATTACCATAGAAAGAATTGAGTCAAAAATATTGTATGTTTGAAAAAGGAGTTCGACATAGCTCTTGTAGCGAAAAGGGGGTCAAATGGTATGGGAAGAGAGTGGGAACAGGTTATTGAGTTGCATTATCAGCCATGATCATAATGATTGGTGTAGCTTGCTCGAAGAACCAAAATACCAACTCCTGATCCTATTTTCTATATTTCAATGTGATGGAGTCCCCGATTCCACAATAAAGTGCGAACGCACTTTCCTGTTTTGCTAACGGCATAATTTTCCATTATTCCCACCTGTTTCTGAGCATATCGCTCGTGCGGCCCTGGCAACTTAATTACTTGAGGTACGTTAGGTACACTTAATTCCCCGGGATGCTGCGCGGCTTCTGCTATTCTTATTTCAAATATTTGCTCGCCAGCACGACTCCGACTCCTCCTGTCTGAGGGCATTCCTCCCTTTCAGGGCTTTGGCTGTTGTTATTTCTAACCGTAGCCCAAAAAGCACGACTCTTCCTCCTATCATCTGTAGTGGTCCGGACTCCCTATGGGGCTTTGGGACACCTAGCACGCCCCCGTGGCTCCGCCTGATACCCTGGCGTCCCCTACCACGGCGCTTCCCGTCCTGAATCCTCCTCCGGCTTCTTTTGATTCAGAACCGCCGTATTCTAGGGTAGGCTTATTGCACTAAATACGGTTGATTAATAGACTATATTCACGCACTTTGCAGAGCCGTTCGAAGGATGTGACCCGGGTGTGCGACCAACTACGCAAAAGGATTGTGGTAACATGGACAAATGGACCACAGGAGGCTCAGGTACAGGTTACTACCGTATAATCGGGAAAATGTAAGGAGCAAGTGTTCATCATATTTAAACATTATTGCTCACGTACCAGAGCACTTTTCAGATTCCAATCTCTTCACCATATAGCTTTACATTAAACAGTTATCTCTAGTAACTGGTACATGCATCACACGTCCCTATGTTCGCCCAGGCAGTGATCTTCCCTTCTACCCAAACTAGGATCATCTGGTCCTCCGTTACAAATTGATAACAGGCTCGGTCTTAGTTGTTTTTCATCCTAAGTCTCAGCCTGACTCCAAGGACACCTTATCTATCTTATTTGCATTCACCTAAGTCCAGCCTGGCTCACAGGTCCTTGCTGATTCTCACAGGCCCCGAGCGTGCACAAAGGTTCATATGGTGGTTTTAACTGTTTATGTGCATGTAGACACTGGCTGTTTGGAAATTCCAGCAGTATCTTCCCCTTACACGTACTCTTAAATTCTGTCCTAACAGGTGTCGGAAGCCAAAGTGGAATCAAACATTCAGAGGCGCAACGTGAGGATACATAGTATCTCCTCACTGACTGTCGGAATCATACTTCACAAATCTATCATCTATCATTGCCTCCCAAATATGACTCCCTTTTCTGGCCAGTGCGATGGATGTATCGCTGTCATCGCTGCCTTCCAGGGCCTCCTGACTCTCATTCCCATTGAAGTCCTCCTCATTGCAGGTGCCCTCATAATCTCCTGCTCAGCCAGCTCCTCTCTCCGATTTAGACAATGTTGTAAAGGGCGCAGCAGGCGATTGCAGTGCATGCTGCCCCCTTTGGACTATTTTGCAGGGCTCCAGCAGTCCGGCCCAAGTACCGGAAGCTCATCATGTTCCAGCTCGATGGTCCACACCACTGAATTGCGAGTTGTAGCTGGAATATCTTTCTAGCATTAGTTGCGGAATTCTGAGTCTGCCACAAGTCTGTCATCAGCCACATGCTGTCTGGGTAGCCCTTACCCCTCAAGGGACATCTACGCAGACTCTGTGAAGCCTGCAAGTCACCAGTGACCATTGACTGACTGAGAAGTTAGGTGTCATGGAACTTTTCTGGAAAACGTGCATAGGCCTGCAGAATCTGTTTCTGTTGGTCACATGCCAAATGAAAAATCGACCGTGTGCTGCGATGTAGATCTCATTAACATGTTAGTGCCTTCGATCTCACCTTGAATCTGCGGGAAACCTGAGGTCTGGATAAATTCATGTGTCTTACATGTAGGCTGTCCTGAACGTGGTTGAAAAGCATGCCGTCGCGACTATACCTTCAATGACCTCATGAATACATGTTTGAGTGGAGGCTTGCCATGTCCCACAGAGGTCACTATGGAGACCTGCACGGAGCCACTGACCTAAGAATTGAACGCCGTGATTGCGTTCCCGAACAAGGGAATTAGCTTCTCTCCATGTCCCCGTGGTGCTTAAAGTCTCCACAGGTGTCAGATGTGACTGAGCATCACCCTAGACAAGCATTGCCTTGGCCACATAGGCTGTCCATAATATTAAGAAACATAGAACCTGAACCTCACAAGGCACTGAGCAGTGACGGGATATCTGTGACACTTCAGCAGCTTGTGTAGACGACCCAGCGCCCTTCTTCCTGAGAGTCCAACTCCTCTCTTTGCAGAACCATGCGCCTCCACCGCACGTCTCTCTGTCATCTTCGCTCTCTCTATGGAAGGAATGTGTACAGGCCGTTCTCAAGGCTCCATTCGCCTAATGTACGCACTTTACAGGTTGATTAACGTAGACACATGGCATTACTTGTGTGTTCAAACAAATAATTTATTTGTTACTTGTAAAAGCCCCTTAACGCATCCTGGACAGAGCTGTCCACCACTGGATGGCCAGAAATTATTGTGCTGCATGGCTGCCCAAAATCCTAAATTTCTCTGCCCCAATACTACTGAATAATTGGCCGCAAAGTCGCCCACTGTAATATGTGATGTGGTCTCAGCCCAGGCGCAGGCACAATACCTACATTCACTTTAAAGCTGCACTATGAGCATGAACCATTGCAGAGACTGGTCCAAACCAGGATGAGGACATTGCTAGGGGCTGTGAGTGCCTCTACCAGTGATTACACCATGGCCAGATTTAGCAAAGAGGTTGTACAATATGACGAAGAATTCAACTGTTCTGCAGTACACTGAAACGCTCAGTAGTCTGCAGCCTGCCAACGAGGCGTGAACAGTTTTGGAGCAAGTTCATGCCTGTGCTTTTCTTCAGTAGGTAGATAAGTTATAGGCTCCACTCCTGGAATGTCAATGTGGCTGCGTCAGAGCTGTCTCAGCTGCAGATGAATTGTAATTTTACACAATTATTCCCCACGTGCGGACACTTCCCACCCGCCCCACCTTGTGTTTGAGCACGAGCATCAACTGCAGAACATTCTTACCGCTCCCCCCTCCAACTCGCCTCCACCACAAGCAAAGCCCTCTTAACCGCACCCCACGGCAACTGACCTCAACTTCAAAGTCCAAAAGGAGACCCTCGAAACCTCTGTGGGACTTCACTGTGCTCTCACTTCTGAGCTCACCTCGAAATGCAGGCAATAAAGCAGATGCGTTTTTCATGCTGTTGTGATGAGGAACACATATGTGCACAATGTGTGGAGGTGAGTAAAGTCAATAACGATAGGGTAATTATATTATGTGGTTTGAACTTTCCCAACATTAATTGGGATAGATATAGTGTTAAGCGCTTGGAAGGAGTGGATCTCTTGAAATGTGTACAGGAGAAAATTTTAGGTCAATATGTTCAGGGTCCAAAAAGGGACGGTGCACTGTTGCAACTAAATCTCGGGAATGAATCCGGACAGGTGGCTGAATTGGTGGTGAGCGAGTATTTCAGCGAAAGCGGCCACAAGTTTCTCAAGCAAATTGATATAGGGAGTGAGAAGTTATTGGAGGTGTTGGCAGAGTAAAAAGTGTACAAATCTCTAGGTTCGGATGATTAGTGTCCCAGACTGCTGAGGGGGGCATGGTAGGAGATCGCAAGGGCTCTGATCCGAATTTTAATTTCCTCTCTGCCCACCGGGGATTTGCCAGAGTACTGGAGAACAGCTAATGTGGTTCCGCTATATAAGAAGTTTGATAGAGGTAAGACAGGCAACTATAGGCCAGTGAGTCTCATGTCAGTGGTAGGGAAACTATTGGTGAAGGTTCTGAAGGAGAGTATCCATCTCCACTTGGAGGAGCAATATTTGATTAGGAATAGTCAGCATGACTTTGACAGAGGGATGTCATGCCTATCAAATTGATTGAATTTTTTGAGGCCGTAACCAGATGTTTAAATGAGAGGCGAGCATTTGACGTATTTATATGGATTTCAACAAAGTCTTTGACAAGGACCCACATGGGAGACTTATACAGAAGTCAAAGGCACATGGGTAAAGGGCAATTTGATAAGGTGGATTCAAAATAAACTCAGTTGTAGGAGGCAGAGGGTGATGACAGAAGGATGACTTAGTGATTGGAAGCAAATAGCCAGTGGCGTACAACAGGGGACTCTTCTCGGTCCCCTATTATTAGTCAATGATATAAATGACATAGATTACTATGTGGGGGGTAGGATTAGTAAGTTCACGGAAGACACATAGATTGGCCGGGTGGTTAACATTGTGGTTAAGTTTCTTGGGCGACACGAAAATATAGCAGGGATGGTCAAATGGGCAGCTAAGTGGCGGATGGAACTTAACCCTGAATAGTGTAAGATGATACACTTTGGAAGGATTAATTTTACAAGGAAATATTCAATGAACGGCATGACACTAGGAAGTTTGGAGGTACAAAGGGAGTTTCGCGTGTGTGTCCATAGATCTCTGAAAGCGGAGTGGCATGTAAGTGGGTTGTTGAAAATGATATATGAGACACTTGCCCTTATCAATCGAGGGGTAGATTACAATAGTAAGGAGGTGATGTTGGAGTTGTATAGAACCTTGGTGAGTTCACAGCTGGAGTACTGTGTGCAATCCTGTTCCTCACATTATAGGAAGGATGTGATTGCACTGGAGGGGGTGCAGAGTAGTTTCAACAGGATGTTGCCTGGGATGAAAGATTTATGTTATGAAGTGAGGCTGGATAGACTTGGGAGGTTTTTTTTTGATCAGTGAAGACTGATGGGCTTCCTGATAGAGGTGTACAATATTTTGAGGGGCATGGACAGGGTGGATAGGGAGCAGCATTTCTTCTTATTCAAATGGTTATTCACAAGGGACCTTAAGTTCAAAGTAAGGGGCAGGAGGTTTTGCGGGGATGTGAGGAAAAACCTATATAAGCAGAGGGTCGTGACGGTCTGGCATGCACTGCCAGGGAGTTTGGAGGAAGCGAGTTGCCTCACATCCTTTAAAACGTAACTGGATTAGAACTTGGCACGTCATAACTTTCAAGGCTATGGGCCAAGTGTAGATAAGTGTAGAATTAGGCAGGTAGGTCAGTTGTTTCTCACCTTTGTGCAGTCGGTGTCGGTGCAGACTCGATGGGCCGAAGGCCTCGTTCTGCACTGTGACTCTGTGATTCTTTGAAACACATAGGACATTATATAGTGTGCGGATGATTCATGCGGGCTGGGCTGATAATGATAGGCAGGTGTATGTGCATGATCTTTCCAAAGTCTGAAGGAATCTGACAGAGTGCACAATCAAAACTGGCTTCTCAATGTCGTGAAACTGATTTTTGGCCATCTCGCCATATTTTCTGTGCAGTCCACTGAACACGGCAGATGATAGCGGGCATGGAAAACTCCACACTCCACCAACCCCATTTGAAATTGTCCCACTTATTTACCAATCTCTCTCCTCATTCCTGCTACCAAATGTATCTTGCATCCGTCACTGATTTAGATTTCACTTCCTCCGTGGCTCTCTATTTTAACAATCTTTATAACTTCTGCTGAAGTACATGCTGTCTTCCTCACTGTTCATATCTACAAACTCCTCGTCATCTGGAAATTCTGATTATATGATAAACGCGAATATTATATCTGAGTGTAAAATAAGAGGCAGCTTCCTAATTCTGACCACTGGAAAATATCACTTTAAACTTCCTTCCAGTCAGAATAACATCTTTCACCACTTATCCATGATTTCTGTCTATTGGCCAATGACATGTCCACATTGTCACAGCCCCTTTAACCCATTGGTTTCAGTTCCTGAAAAAAAAATCCATTCAATCAGACTTGGTCAAGTTGTGATAAAAAACATGAGATCAAGCTCAATTCCCTCAAGAAGCCACTTGTTACTGTGACAAGTAACTCGAGTTTATCAGATACGATTTTCCATTAAAACATCAGTGATTCTGGACATTTCTAAACACCCGTTTATTATAAGAAATATTTTTTTTTTACTTGATTAGAATATCAAATAATTTCCTCCCCGATGCAGAAGATTCCCCAATGTATCACCGGGGTTCTTCTGGCTGACACGAAGTACCTCCCTCTCTCTATTTATAAACAGGGTGGAACTTCCACAACCCTCCAGCCGGTGACACCACTCGCATTTCCAACGAAGACTGAAGTATTATGGTGATAGCCTCCGCTATTTCCAGCATTAATTCCTCAGTGACTTTCATATACCTCATTCATAGCCGGTTAATGCCCTAATTTGATATCAGATAAAACAAGTATTGGGTTAACTGAACCACTTTGTTCAGTGCCTGTAATTAATATCAGTCTCTCAGTATCCTAAATGAGCCACTGGAATAGTTCCCTCTTCTATTAATAAGGGATCCCTTTCAATGTGTTTTCCAATGGCGTGAGAGGGAGAACTATCTCTGACACAAACACTGATCAGTGGATGCAGCGAGAGGGAGGCGATAGATCAGAATATGAGAACTGGAGACTGCAATGTTCCAACAACTGATCACAATCTGAGAACAATAGATTGGAATGTTCCAGCAACGGACAGGACTTTATTTCTTGGCCTTAATTATCTTTCACAAGTATGGATATATTTAGCATCGCGGGTTGCAAATGCCGTTATGGTTATTCAAGCAGGTTACAATCCCATCCTGGCAATTGTTGATTTCGCTTGTAAGCCTGTTTATCCATTTATCAATTCAATGAAAACTTTTTTACTGTTTCACTTTTCTTGTCTTTTTTTTCAATTTGGAAAGATTGAAACCAATTTCATCAGTTCCACTCAATAAGTCAATTCCCTATCCATTAGCTGCAACCCCCTCTCCGGCTAGTATTTGTGGCAAATTTCACAACAACCATGCTACATTTGACCATGAGCTAATATATAACCCCATATCTTCTACATCCCCAAACATTCCCGTTTACACCTCCATCATATAAGAACATGAGAAACAACAGCATGAGTTGGCCATTCAGCACTTCCAGCCCGCTCCGCCTTTCAATGGGGTCCTGACAGAACCTTTACTTAAAGCACCATTTTGCAGCGCAAACCAACCGATCCCTTAATGATTTTAATATATAGAAATCTATTGATCTCAGTCTTGAAAATGCTGAACAGCTGAGCCTCCAGAGCCTTGTGGGGCAGACAATTCCAAAGAATCACCATCCTCTGAGTTTAATTAAATCCTCCTTGAACCATTGCTAAATGGCCTGCCTCCTTTTCTGAAACTGAATCCCCTCGTTATTGAACACACAGCCAGGAAGGACATCCTTCCTACATCTATACTGTCGAGCCAGAGAATTAACATCCAATTTATTCTACCTTTCCTCATTGGGTATTCCCTCCATCCCAGGAATTAGTTTCGTGAATGGTTATTCCACTCCCTCGATGAAAAGTGTATCTTTCCTTAGATTCAGAAGCCAAATTTGCGCACAATATTGCAGGTGCTATCACAAGAAGGTTCTGTATCATTGCAGTAAGAAATATTAACTTCTGCAATCAACTCCTGCTGTAATAAATGCCAACATGCCATGAGACTTCCTAATTCCTTACAGTACCTGCATGTTGCATCCTAAACCCATATAATATTCATCACCTGCCAGTTTCTCACCATTTCAGAAACATTCTCCAATTCTGTTTCTACTACCAAAGGGGATAATCTCACATTTTGCAACCTTGTAATCTATCTGCAACTTGTTGCCAAATCGTTTAGCCTCTACAAATCTAATTGAAGCGTGTTTGACTCCTGCTCTCAACTGACATTTCCACCAAGTTTTAAGTCGTCAGAAACTTGGGAATTATACTTCCGTATCATCAATATAGACTTTGAAAGGCTGGGGCACAAGCACGGACCTTTGCGATACGCGCAAGTCACTGCCTGCAAACGTTACTTTGAACCTGTTATTTCTGCTCTCTGTTTTCTGCACATTAACCAGTTCTCAAGCCTGTTCTGTATATTCACCTCAAACCCAAGTTTTCTAATTGTGTTTGCAAAACCCGTGTGTATGAACGTGAAAATCTAAACGTGGTGCATCCCGCGATGCCCCCCCGCCCCACGCCCCCCCCCACCCCCCCCCCCCCCCCCACCCCCCACCACACACACACACACACACACACATACTCAATATTTTCTGCTAGATATATCCTCAAAAAAAACTCCAACAGCTTTCGCAAACATGAATAATCTTTCAGAAATCTATATTGAGTCTCCTCAATCATATCATTTTCCAGGTGCCCTGTATAATGGACACTTTATAATGGACTCTACCATTTTCCTTGCCACTGATATTAAGCTCACAGTTCAGTAGTTGTTCTCCTCTCTGTCCTTACATTCCTAAATGGTGGGGTAGCATTTACCACCTTACAATCTGCATAAATATTTCATACTACATAGACATTTTAAGAATGATAACCAATGCATCTACTATCGGCACAGCAACCTCTTTCAGCGCCCGAGGTTATATGCGGACATATGAACATACAAATTAGGGAGCAGCAGAAGGCTACTCGGCCCTTCAAGCCCTGTCTCCCCATTCAACAAGATTATTACGGAATTCACCGCAAAACCTCTCCCACCATGATTAACATGTCAACCTACTGCTCACCCTGAATCTCTATAACTGCTATCAGGTCAGAAATACATATTTCTATCTCAGCAGAAAACTCATATGTTTTATTGTTGATGCTGCGGACATTCTCACACAGAGCTCTAAATGCAGTATTTTAATTGTTTTTTGTAAACCCTGCCTCATTCATAATTTGGCAATCACTGCCCCTTCCTGCCATAATCTAATTATCCTTATCTTTATTACTGTCGTGATCTGCTGCCTTGTCAGTTCACTTTAACAATGGGCAATCGTTCCCAACATCACCACGCCTCATTATTATTCATTTTAAGGTCTTCTCCGTGGACATGGTGATGCGACTGGCCAGAAAATTGGTCACAGCACATATCAGGTGAAGCACATCCCAATGTTAGAGCACCCACATTCCCCAATACTGTTGACAATGCTGCGTGGAGCCGGAACCCACTTCTGCAGAACCAGTCATTGAGGCATGAATTGATCGCTCTAATCTCATTTGCCCTATGAAATTTGCACATAGCTCAGGCTATAACAACGAGATTATTATATTTGACGTTCCGTTTTTAATTTAGAGCCAAGACCCTTATACTCCCAATTCTGAAAGTCTTACCTATCATTAGTGCAAATAATGGGGCATTAAAGTTTCTCTCCAGCCGAGTGTAGAAATCCCAAAACCTGGCAGAGGACAGGTAACAATGCATTCTGGACTCTTGCTCTCAGCTGCAGGGAAGGGTGCCTATAATACTCACTGTACAGACCCAACTAGCGCTACATTCCTTCTAGCTTGCCCCCACTTCCATGGATTGCTTTTTTGGCGCCACGGCCAGCCTGCTTATCCACGTTACATCCCTTACCCTTGTCCCAACCAGTTGCAACAACACCAAACTTGTTGCACAATTGCATGGGCTGAGCTTACTCCATTCCCACCTTCCCGATCTGCTTACATTCCTCTCTCACAGTCGTACCTTCCTGTCCCTGACCACTAACGAAATGACGATGCGACCCATTTGGTGTGACTGCCTTTTGGAACAATGATCCCCGGTAGCGTCCCCAACCCCTGATACTTCGATATGCAGCTGTGCTTCATTTAGCCTGAACCAAAGCTCCTGAAGCCGCAGGCACTTGCTGCAGATGTGCTTGCCATGGATTGGATTCGGCATCCATGCGTCCCACATTCTGCAGCTGAGGTAAATAACGCATTCTGTCATCATTATTGTTTTAAATAATTATGTTCCGCATTATTTTATAGTTCCCCTCTGAACATATCTCCCTCACTCATCACACTCCCTGATTCTCACTCGAGCAGCACTCAGAGAAGTTCTGAAGATACTATCAGCTCTGCCCAAGTATAGAAACCGGTTTAAGCCAGATACCTAGCAAAATCGACCGTAGGCTTCTCTGTCTCAGCCCAGCTGTTCAATAAACCCTCAACTGTATCCTTTCTGAATCCAAAAACGATTATTCCAATGTTATTGTTGTCACACAATTCCTGTTACAATCCTTCATAAACTTCAGTTCATCGAATGCCCTGCTGTCCCTTACCTAACTCAGAGTAAATCCCATCCAACCATCTTTCCCGTGTTTCCTGCATTGATTAGCGGTCACGCATATCCAGAGTCTTAATATGCTCGTTCTTGTGATTGGATCGCTCGATTGTCTCAGTCCTCCAATTAATGATATTCTCCTGCCCATTCACTTAATCCTGTAAAGTATTATGTTTTCCTGACCTGAGATATTGGCCAGGGAGGCTCGTAGATTCAGTGGACCTGGAGCGGAGTTTCTGAGATAAACTGAAGACAAAACATTCAATCTTCCCAATGTTTATACGACAAAAGTAATAATGATGTTCAATGTGTTTTATAATATAAATAGCTCGACAGAGAGAGTTACCAGGTACACCGAACATAGCCAGGATGGTATAGTAACTTGCTTGAATAACCTGAAGTGTGTTACTGATGCCAAAACCTAAATAAAAACAATCATAATATGTAGAAAGGATGTACAACGACATGGATAAACCCCTACCCATTCTTGCACCATTCCAATCAATTGTTCTCAGATTCTGTTCCATTCGTTTAACGTTCGAATCGATAGTTCTCAGATTCTCATCCATTTTTGTAACGTTCCAATCTATTAGCTTCAGATTATGATCTCTCATCTCCCTCTCTCTTTGGCCGCTGATCTCTGTCGGTGTCGGAGGTGATGCTCTCGCTAACATATTGCCAGGAGTCCCTGATTAATACAGTAGGCAAAGTTTTCACTGGCACAATTAGGATTCATGGAGACGGAAATTAATTACAGTCACTGAACAAACCCCTGTAAACTGTTTAACCACTTTCAATCACAATTTTTTTTATCACAATAAAGTAGAATAGTTTCCCGGTCCCGGTGGTATATATGAGGGTCGCTCAGGATAGGAATAGTGGAAACAGCAAAAACTCTGGCCGTAACATTTCACCCCTCCTTGGATTTGGGATTTGCGCAAGGGGGCTGGAGGTTTATAAAGGTCCCATCCCTCTATTTGTGACAGGAGAAAGGGAGGCGCTTTGGGACTACAGAGCAGCCAGTGTAATATCGATGATGGGAACATGTCCGGAGGCCATAATCGTGGACAGAAATACATTTTAATTTGAAATAAAAAAGGTTTACAAATGATCAGAAACACTGATATTTCAATTGGAGGTCATATCTGATTATCTTAAATGTAGTTATTTTTTTCTAAGTAACGAGAATGTAGATGTGGGAAGAGAACTTGATGTGATGTCTATGTGGAATTTGAAAATGAATGCTGGAATCTGAAACAAAAACAAATCATCCATGACCATGTTGAACAGCAGAACAGGCTCCAGGGGCTAATTGATCTATTTATTCTCTGGTGTTATTTCTCCGTTTTTCAGATAACAGGAAGCTGTAAATGTAAAGAGTGAGGACAGTAGCACTAAGCATCTGGAGAATAAACAGCTGGGTGAAATGAAGAGAAACGGGGAATATAAATTTTATTTAGGGTCTTGTGAAATATACATTTCGGAGGAGGAATCAGGAGAGAAAAAATAAACTAAAAGGGATATTTTTAAACAAGGTGTAGGGACAGAGCGGATACGTGTACGCAATTATTAATAACGGGATGGACAAGCTGATAGGTTTGATTAAAGAAACAGAGAGAATGTATGACTTAAAAAGTAGAGGCAGAGATTACAAACAAAAAATGTTACATTTCAGTTATATACATCACAGGCTGGTGCTCAGATGAGAAAATGTTTCTAATTCGCATAATTACATATTACCAAGGATGTGAGGGCTTGGTGAGATTACAGAGGGGATAACCGGAATAGTGTCATGGATGAGGGATTTCAGTTCATTTGGAGAGGCTTGAGAAGCTGGATTTGTTCTCCTGACATCAGTCAGGGTAAAGGGGAATTAAATTGAGGCGTCCAATTTAATGTGAAGTTGGAAATAATAAAAATAAACTATTTCCAAATGATCAATTAACAGTAACAAGCTGTTCACTAATTGTTGAAAGAGCCCGAGGGGACATTAAGATAACTTCTGTTTCAATACAGTGGAGTGAGAAACTGAAATATAATGTCTGAAGGGAAGTTCAAAGCCGCCTGCTCGGTCTGATGTAAAATGTACCATGCCACGATCTCAAAGGAGAGCAGGGGTCTCTCCCCGCCCAGTGTCCTGGCCAATAATTATCCCCCATCAACATCACAGCACAATGGATTATCTTTCTTTGGACCTCTGCCAAGTGACAAAGTTCATTTCTGTGATTCCCCCAGATGGTCAAAATCGACATAGAGTCTTTGGTGGGCTGTTTAACAAACGGATAGGGAATGTTCAGGGGTATTCTTGTGAGAATCGTCCCCCAAGTGGACTGAAGTAAAATATCTCTGTAGTTCCCACAAATTGACTTATCTTATTTCTTAAACAGTGAAACAATGATGACATCTCAGAAGTCTGGGAGTGGGACCACTTCTTCCCATTTCTCCCTCAAAAAAACATCAGCGACTTTGAGCAAGGCAAAAAGCCCTGTTATTGTCACCACTCTTCCGTATGGCAGTGAAATTTGGGCCAAATACCAAAGACAACTCCGAGTGCTGGAGGATATCCAGCAATGATATCTCCACAGGGCTGTCAACGTCAAGTGGGAAAACAGGTAAAAAAAACTCCAGCATCCTCACTGAAAACATATCCTGCCGTATCACAACCCTGACCATGTGAATTCAGCTCCACTGGTCCGGACACTGCATCCACGTGTCAAACAATTAGCTTTTGAATCAGATCCTCTTTTCACAATTTGATGGTGACACCTGATCTCAGGGAGGACAGATAAAGTGTGCTTAAGGCACTCTGATGGCCTCAGTGAAAAAAGGGCAAACTGACATTGGTTTATGGGAGGAAGTTTCCATTTCGAACAACCTGCAGCACAGTCAGAGACTGACCACATAATCTCTACTGTGGAGAATTGACAAAAGCGGAAAGAGAAAAACCAGATCTCTGACTCAAAGAATCCCCTTCGTCAGGGAAATTCGTGCCTCTTGGCATGAAAGCCTTTTACTCCAGGATTGGTCTCATGAGGCACCTGTGGACAAACAAATCCTGAACCCTGGCAGATATCATTCTCGTTTCGAGGGACTGATGATGATGATGATGAAGCTGATGTGCTAACATATTTGATTATGTGAAAGCATTTAAAATTCAATCATTGAATCCTGAAATTTGTCCGAAATGTCACTGCTATGTCTGTAGAATAACAAATAAGTGCATACGTATAACCATGTACAAAATTAATAAACTCCACATAATGTACACGTGAACAGAAAAACAAACAAACGTTTATTTGCACAAATATGTGTTAACAAATATGAACAATAAAAAGAACTGAAGAAGAGTCATACAGACTCGAAACTATTATACCGGTTCTCTCCACAGATGCTGCCAGACATGCTCAATTTTTTACAGTGTTTTCTGATTATGCTCGAAAGATTTGTCTACACACACGGACACGCTCTATAAACATATGGATTTTTTATTATTTTGTGAATTCAAATCCCTGGAGCCAAACGACCTCCTCCCATTAGGTCAATTTAGAATGTTTGGTAGCAACTTTGCCTGTGGAGAGGACAGTCCTCACTCAGATGCAGCATTGTTTGTGTCTCTCCCAAATTTCATGCCGGGGTGATGTTGAGGTCCACGCCTGTCGATGTTTGCTGCACAGAGACTCTGGCTTGTCACAATCCTGTATGCACATGGACACTCCCGCCGTGATGGATGAAAGCCTACCATTCGACAATCTGGGGTTATTCACATGCAGCTTATTAGTGAGATACCATATTTCCCAGTGCTTGGCCAAAATGATTTCTGCTGGTAAACCTTTCCTGAGGGAGATTACTCCGTATTGGGCTCCGAGATGGAATGTGGGCAGTAGGTGGATTGAATACATCATTCTGGAGTGCAATCGGAGGTTCATCAAACAGCTTATGGGTTTCCATCAGTCGCTTAATGTGTGCGAGATTGATATTTGCGAGGGGAGGAAGCCAGTGGAGCAGCGCTGAAAGGAAAATTTCAGTTTGGATGCTAATTGTTGCATTAAAGCCAGTTTCAACAAGATGTGTGTGTGATGATTAGTACCAGACAGGAGCACAGCAAGTGCTGAGGCCAAGAGTTTTTTGGCAGCAGGGCCCAACCTAGGTTCAGCACGTTTTTTCAATAAGTTTTTTCTGGTTCTGAACTTTGTTGCTGTTGTCTTTAGATGGTCCTGAGAGAAGATAATGTTATCTAGACTCACAACTAAGAAATTTGTGTTGGGATCACACTTTAGCCTTTGACTATCCATGTAAATTTGTCAAACTATTTTGGCGCTGGCATTCTGGAGATGGAGTGCACTGAATAGCGTATAAGAAGAATTCAAGTTGTCATGTGTTGCAGTCGCCCTCAGAGATGTAACGTTCTTGACGAGGGTATGCTCCAGGGTGCGGAAGGATGAGGCTTGGTTTGAAAAAACAAATGTCATCAGCATAGATGAACTGGGCTCTAAATCGCCTCTTGTGCAGGAGCGCTCGAGCAACTGTCTTTATCCAGGTTGGAAGCACGCTGGACAGTTTTGGGAGCAGCCTAGCGTGCCACATTGTATCCTAGGTAGCTGGGAGGTCCACCATCGCCACGCCTGGTCTCAATTTATTTTGGAAGCAATTTATCTTGTAGCAGATAAGTGTTAGAAAGTTTTCAGGTGTGCTGCAACACATACGGAAAACTTCTTGTTCAATATTAAGCATGGCCTCTACTCCTAGAGACACGTGTTGCAGGATAAATGCTCTAGTATAAGAAAAGACACATATAGTAGAGAAGTCGATCGATGGTCGGCTGCCAGTGTGATATTTTTCCAAGGTTCTGTTATGGCAATGATTTTTGAGAGAGATTAAAATCGAGATTATGATTTTGGTGCAGAATTGAAGTAGCCAGGCATGAGCACGTATGTATAGTTACATTAATGTAATGCAAATCCTTGTTGCATTTTGGAAGATTTACAGAACATCTTCCTTGCACTGCTGAAGGTTGTAATGCAAACGCCAATGTAAATGAACGACGGCCTGTGTTGACCATGTGGGAAATCATCCAGGGCTGGTCACTTTGCTGGTTGTGGGTGACTATCATAGGGAATGGAGCCAGCACAGGTCAGGCGATTATTTCCGGATCCACGCAGCTAACTGCAACGTTCCCTGCTGCTTGGGGTAGTGGAAGAAGGTGAGGTCGTTTCTGGAGTCCTACTCTAGAAGCTGTTCATCAACAATGTTTGGGACTGAATAACCCCATTCAGTGTGCTGGCTTTTCAATTCCCCCACGTTGGTGGCTGGGTGAGGCTGAGCTGTCAGAACTTGCGCTTCCCAGCAGGCAATTGGAGGCATGGACGCATTTGCAATGTCGAAAGTGCCGACCTGAATAGTGTCACTGAATGATGGTGATTAAAATGCAGCGGAATCAGCAATGACGGATCGTGCATGGATAGAGCGGCCATGTTTAGCATAACAGGAGTTGAACAGTAGGTTGAATTCTGTGATTTAAAACCTCATGAACTGCCAGAATCGTATGCTGCCGAGGAATTGTCGGGTGGCAAGGCACCCAAATGGATTTCGCTTGACAGCCAACATATAGTTGATTTTTTGGGGGAGCATACACTATTGCAAAAAATCCGGAGGGCTGCTGAATGCAGGGATCGCTGGTTCTGGCGGGATTGGCTTTCTAGGCACTTTCCGATTCCTCTGACAGTCACTTGAATTTATATTTTCTGGTTGGATTATTGTCTTCACAAGGGTCATTACATTTACAAATCGTATCTTGTAGAAATTAAATAGATTCACTCCTCCATAATTCTCTTTTTTGCAATTTTTCTCAAAGTATCACGTAAGGAGTGATTGAAGTAACATTCATTACTGTCGTTAAGTACAGATTTCCACTTTTAGTCTCATGGCTGTGTCCTATACAATCAATCATGACCCTGTGAAAGGCTCCTCAGATGCTTGGAATGGAAGTAAATGTGCTGGTTTAGTCACGTGGACATATGCTACATATTCTACAAAATCTAGCTATATATATATATATTATATATATATATATATATATATATATATATATATATTTATTTATTTATTTATATATATACATATATAGTTGCCATTTTCTCATTAAAACACTACACTTCAGGTAGTAACATTCGGTAATACTTTCAGGCTTTGTTCCTTTGTATGCGGCCTGATAGAACAGTTTTACCTGCGAATCATTTTTTCTCAATCACTAGCATTGATGTAAACATCTCGGCTGCATTCTCCTCCATCTTCTCTTCCTGAGCAATCCTGTCAAATATTGTGGCAACTAATTGCACTTTCAGACGTTCACCATGCCTTTAACCTCCTGTTGTTCCTGTTTCAACCTGTGAGTCTATGATACTGTTATCAGAAAATCTGGAAAGAACCTAGAATACTCCTTCTGCAGCACGTCGGTATAAACTGAAATATAGACTGCTTAATTTCCAGAGGCGTTACCCGCATCAGTCACAAAACTATATCATTAACCAAAATAAATTGAAACCATACAATGGACAATTATTCCACCACTGCAACAATTGCCACAACTGTTTTTCACTTATTCTTTAAATTTACCTTCCAAAAAGAGCATAGGTTTAGCATCTACGTTAACCCCAGCTATCATTAACTGCTCCTGAAATACTCCCTCTGAAAAACAAAAAATCACTATCCCACAAAATTAGGGATTGATTAGCCCCTATGTCTCTTAAAATTGTACAGATTTTCCTAGCCCACCCTGTTCACATTAAAGACTTGTCCTTCAAATTCAAAATAATTAAGCATTTCCACGGCCAGCACCACAGATCTCCCTTGCCAAACTATGAAAACATTCCCACTTCTTTATATATCACTTATTCTTCCACTTAACATCTACACACAGCTTTCCGTTTTCCTATGCCTGAAACCCAGGCCCCACAATAGATTTCCTTCCAGTAATTTTCTAATCCAATTTAATCCCAGTTGATTTTCCCTACAATTTGCAACATAATGACTGTGCATGTCCAAATTTATTAAAATGAAAACATGTCAATTTTCGTATGTCTCTTCTACTCACAGCACCTTTTTTTGTGACAGAAAAGAAAAACTTCCCGGTAATTTCCAACTGCTCCTAATCATCCCTGAATACCCACCTCCCTTTCACCTTCTCCCTTTCTATCCTTCTCTGATGTAAAACGGTGACAAACATAGTTTTAACTTCATGATCTAGCTGATCATCATCAGATATCTTTGCTGACTGTCTTACTATTACAAAGCGCTGTTCCTCCATGTTATTTTTCACTACCGTGTGAATTAATCTTTTAATGTTGTCCAACTGAATTACTTCTCTAAGAGCAAAATATGCTCCCTCTATTTTTAATGTGCCTGTATCCATCGGTCCTTTGTTCGCTGTCTCAAGCTCAATGGAGTTATGCTCTGGCTGTTTACTAATGTTCCTATGTTCTGCCTGTATGCCTAAGGGACAATCTCGTATGCACTCAAAATAGTATTTTTAACACATCATAATGCACCAACATTGCTTATTAGAATGTTGCATAAACCGCATGTGTTCTACCCGCCAAACTATATAGAAACATCAAATCTAGTTTTCCTGTGGCCATCGGTTTAGTTATCATCCAATATGAAATAACGCATGATTGAGCATCTCTTTCCAGAAACTTAAGAGCTTGTACCAATTTGCGCTTCTCCCCATTGGGTTCTGACGTTAAACCGTCCTGGTGTCATCTGCTGGTGTAATTTATTTTAACTAACAGCATTTAAATTTGGTATTCACTTTTTGCTTCCTGATCCACTTTCCCACCTTTTAGCCTATTCCATTTGAAAATACCTCCCTCTTTCCATTGATATTTTCTGCTGCTTCTAGCTCCAGTTTCTTTTTTGTTTGCAAATTAATTTGATCCCATTCCAATCAATCACCCTTTGGAAAAGTCACTCTCTCGGGCTGTCCTTCCAATTTCAAATGCTCTGCTTAAATTTCACTTGGGTCTGATTTATTTACTCTTGCATGGAATGCAAATTGTAATGTTTCTGCCAATTGCATTAAGTAAGCTTTACTTACTGCCTGCAAACCAAGTAGTGCTACACATTCAACTTCGGGACAAGTCTTAGTAACTGCCAACGCCATATTGCAGAGTCTCGCTGCTTTAAAAAAAAACTCACACGAAATCCAGAAGTCAAAGACCTTATTGTTCTTGTAACCTTAAGATTCACCAACTCCAGAAACTAATCAAATAATTTTGAATGTACCCTTCAAAGAACCCGCAATTTTGTTATGACAAGGTGGAAACTTCAAACAGCTGATACAACTTCTTGGTGTTATGTTTTATATGATCATGAATGCTTTCAACTCAGTAATAAAAGTCCACTGAAACTTAGAGATGTTCTTTACCAAACAAAGTTAAACATTGATCAATAAATGAAAATATTTGAAAATATACATATGTCCAACAAAAACTATTAAAATAATATCGAAATCTGCCAATTATTGCTTACATCTCCCTTAAGGCAACAGTACAAGCAAAACAGTTTTTAAGGGATCCTGGCAACGCAAAGAAAGGCCCCTGGACAGGCGTATTCTAAATGTGTTTTCAAAGCTACGTTTCTAGTCGACAGCAACCAGAGGAATCGACGCTGGAGAGTTTTCACGCTTCTTAGATATTACAAGCCTTCTTCCCCTTAATCATCAGGTTTTCGTTTTTATTCAAATTTTACCATTTGAATGCAAATTCTATTGTTTCAATGTGCCTACGAACTCGAATTTTCCAATGATAAAAATCATTCATAGTTCCAATTTCTATCAGGAATCTTAGAGAGAAATAAGCACAATTTTTGTTTAAGTTCCTTGACTTTGTGTTACCTCTCCCCCTCACATCTTTTCAAATCCAAACTTCTCCCGCTTCTCAAAAAATGAGAACTCTCCTTAAACCTGAGATTCTAAAGCTTCAACCATGTTTGCTTATTGAGCATTTCAAACCTAGCTTCTTGTGTGACATCAAAACCTTACGGTCAGCTTAGTTTTAATTATATTAACTCTCTCTCTCTCTCACACACACACATATCAAATAAATCGTTATGTACACACCTGCACGAAATCAATACACAAGTTGTTATGCAAATACATACAAACACAGGTAACAAACGGTTACGTATACACATACAGAAACAATAAGGAATGAAGTATCAAGACATACGCAAACAATAAACAATTACTTATGTACACAGCATACTCACAAGTAACAAACAAATATTTTAGTACTCACACAACAACATGCTTATTTGTTGTGTGTATTTGCGCACTTAAACATTTGTCAATTTATTATGTGTATGTATGTACATAACATAGTTGATTGTCTACAATTGCCTATATGACTTCCTGTTCATCATGTGTGTGATGGCACACAAAGGTACACTAACAATGAACAACAGCTTATTTACAATCACACACACTAACATGGAACAATTGTTTATATTCATACACACAATCAATAAACAAGCGGTTAAGTGCACACATGCACACCAGCAATACATAATTCGTAATGTCCAAACATGCACACAAAACAACGGAATGATAACTGGTAAACCACATTGTATCGACCTCGGCATAGGAAAAAGCAACGGAAATTACAGTCCTATTGACTCTGCATAGGCCTTCTTAATATAACCTGGGGTTTGTTGCCAAAATTGGGGGAGCTGTTTCACAGAATGGACAAGGAACAGCCTGACATATTCACCCTCACGGAACCATTCATTACAGATAATGTCTCAGAAGCCAACATCACCATCCTCGGGAATGTCCTGTACAGGCAGCATGACAGGCCCAGCAGAGGTCTGCGTCACACTGGCATACATCCGGCAGGGAATTGCCCTTGGAGTCCCCAAAGTCGAATCCACGCCCCATTAAGTTTCATGTCATCAGATCACCCCACTTATGCTGATGATTCAGTGTTCCTTCATGTTCAATGCAACTTGAAGGAAGCACTGAGGGAGGTAATTGCGCATCATAAACTCTGGATGGGGAACTTCTACGTCCACCACCAACTGTAGCTCGATAGCAACACGACTGACTGAGCTGTCCGCATCCAAAAAGACGTAGCTAGACTGTTTCTGCAGCACGTGGTTAAGGAAACAACAAGGGGGAAAAACATAATTGACGTCATTCAAACCAACCTAGTTGCCAGAGATCCATTTGCCCGTTTCAGTATCAATACGATTGATCATCTCACAGTCATTGTGGAGATGAAGTTCAGGTTTCACATTGAGGATATACTCCATTGTGTTTTGTGGCACTACCACTGTGGTAAATTGGAAAGAATTCGAACAAAACCAGCAACTCAGGACTGTACATTGATGGGGCATTATGTACCATCAGCAGCAGCAGGATTGCTTTCAAACACAATCTGTAAACTCGTGAGCCGGCATATATCCCATTCTACTGTTACCATCAAGCCAGGGGATCAGCCATAATTCAATGAGAACTGCAGGTTGGCATGCCAGGAGCAGCAGCAGCCATACCTAAAAATGAGGTGTCAACCTGATCAAGATATATCTATGGCAAATTGCATGCCCAAAAGCATTAACATGAACTAAAAGATAGAGATAAGCGATTCCACAAATAACGGATCAGATCAAAGATCTGCAGTCCTGCCAAATACAGTCACGAAAGGTTCTGGACAATTAAACAACACGCTGGAGGAGGAGTCTCCACAAATACATCCATCCTCAAGGATGGAGGAGCCCAGCACATCGTTGCGGAAGATAAGCCGGAAACATATGCTGAAATCATCAGCCAGACGTTGCGAGTGGATGAACCATCTCAGAATCCTCGGAAGCCCCAAACAACACAGATGCCAGTCTTCAGGCAACTGGATTTACTCCAATCAACATCAAGAAACGGACGAAGGCACTGGTACTGACAAGGCTATGGACTCTAACAATATTCCGAAAATGCAACTGAAGATTTTTCCTCCAGAACTTGTCGTGCCTCTCGCCAAACAGTTCCAATAAACCAAGAACACGGGCATCTGCCTGGCTTTGTGTAACATTGGCGAGCTATACCATGTGTACAAAAAGCACGGAAATTCCAATCGGGAAAATTGCCTTCCCATCGATCAAACGCCCATCATCAGTAATGCAATATCAAGGACCTTCAATTGATCTATCAAATGGAACTTGATTAGCAATAAGCTGCTCACCGACGCCCAGTGTGGATACCTCCACGGCCACTAAGCTCCTGACCTCATTAGTGCGTTGGTTCAGACATGGACAAAAGAGCTGAGCTCCCGAGGTGTGGTGAGAATGACTGCGTATGACATCAAGTCCGCATTTGACCACGTGTGGACGTAAGGAGCCCTAGCAAAAGTGGAGTCGATGGGAATCAGGAGTAACAATCTCCGCAGGTTGGAGTCATACCCCAAACAGAGCAATATGGTTTAGTTTTTTAGAGCGCAGCAATATCAGCTCCAAGACATCACTGGAGGATATTCTCAGGGTAGTGTCTGCGGCTCAACCATAATCCAATGCTTCATCAAGGACCTTTCTTCCAACTTAAGGTCAGCAGTTTTGACGTTCGCTGATGATTGCACAATGTTCAGCACCATCCGCGTCTCCTCTGATACTGAAGCAGTCAACGTCCAAATTTGACAAGACATGGGCAATATCCAGGTTTCGGCTAAAAAGTGGCAAGTAATAGTTGTGCGATGCAAATGTCAGCTAGTGACGATTTCCAACAAGAGAATATCCACTATCGCCATTTCTTGTCCAATGGAACTAACATCACTGAAATCTGCAAAATCAAAATCCTGGGGGTTACAATTGACCAGAAGCAAAACTTTAAAATCGTTATAAATTCTGGAGCGAAAAGAGCAAATAACAGGTTAGGAATCGGGCGATGAGTAACCTTCGCCTTACCCCCCAAAATTTGTCCACCATCAACAAAGCATAATTCAGGAGTGTGATGGAATATTCGCCAATTGCATGGATCATACCAGCTCCCACGACAGCCAATAAGCTTGGAGCCATCCCTGGCATATCAGGCCAATACATTGGCATGCCATCCACAAACATTCACCCCCTCCACCTCCTCCGTTCAGCAGCAGCAGCAGTGTGCACCACCAACAAAATTCATTGCAAGAATTTACCAAGGTTCCTTCATCAGCACCTTTCAAACCTTTGACCACTAACATCTAGAAGAACATGGGCAGTAGAAAGATGTGCACACAACAAACTGGAAGTTACCTTGCATGTCGCCCCGCATCCTGAATTGGAAATATGTTGCCGTTCCTTGAGAAAATGAAGCTGAATGATTCGGAATGTTTCCAACACGCAGACAGAGTACCAGGGGATTCCAGATACAGAATGAATCCAACAATCTCACACAGTACCAGAGACGAAGGATGCAGAATGAATCCAACACTCACATTCAGTACCAAGGGCTATCAGGTACTCCATGAATCCGACACACATACATATTGCCAGAGACTATGTAATACAGAAAGGATCCAACACTCACACTCACCAACAGGGCTGACAGATACATAATTAATCCAGCACTCACAGAGTACCAGGTACTAACAAATACACAATGAATCCAACAGTTTCACACAGAATCAGACACTGTGATTTACAGAATGAATCAAACACACACAAAATCCCACATGCTAACAGATAAAGAACGAATCTAACTCACACAGCAGCTGAGACTGAGAGATACAGAAAGAATGCAACACTCACAAAGTGTCAGAGACTGACAGACACAGAATGATTCCAGCACTCACACTCAGTACGAGAGACTGTAACTTAAAGAATGAATCGAACGCTCTCATAGGGAATGACAAACTGCAGTTGCAAGCATTAGCCCGTCTGACAAAAAGAGAGGTGGAGAAGATATTGAATGCTGATCAATCACACAACCACTATTAGGCATGAATGATACAGTATTAATTCCACAATCTCTTAAATACCAGAGATAGAAAAAAGTGTAGACTGAATCTGAGTCACTTATAGAACCGACTATATCTGCCATCATCAGTCGCCAATCAGTAAATTGGTAATCTCTGACTCAGTCCGTTTTATTTTGTACAAAACTGGTCAAATATTACAGATAAAAAAACAACTGTAAAGTAGAAATACGTCTTTATGTACTATTAAAACTGGTGTTTGAATGAAGGAAATGTACCTGGAGCTCCTCTCCATCAGTATATTTCCCAAGTTATCCCTTTGATATATAATGAGAATAATTAATCCGCGTTGTGACCATCTGAATTCTCCACACTCCATTGTTCGGGATTGATTCGCAATCACTTGCAACAAGTTGTTGAGGGCTCAAAGTTGTTAGGTGCTGGAAGCAGCTGTGGAACCTGGGCACCATCGGGAGACTTTGCAAACTGAGCTTGGTGTCTCTTCGGTCAACCAGCGAAAAATTCAGCCATGTCAATGACAACAATAAACGTCAGAGCCACTGTGCTTGCAGTCCCCTTGCATTTGAAATCACGAGTGAGGCATCAGAGAACGGGCAAGAAAATGAACTGGGATCGTTCAGCTTACAAATTCTAGCGATGCCTATGCTGCAGCAATTAAAGTTAACCAAGTTTGAACGGGTTAGGATTGAGGAGTTAATTGACTCACTTGGTGAGGGGATAATGGTGGCTCCTCTTCCCGAATTCACCTCTCACTGGACCCTTGGTTCCCTAACATTTCTGGGTGTCCTCTTTTGTGAAGATTGAACCAAAATATGTGTTAAATTCTTCTGCGATGTCTTTGTTCCACGTTATATTTTTCCCCTTTTCTGACAAAAAATGACATATATGTTTCTTTGCTAATCTATCCCTCGTCACATACAGTCAGTTTTTGTTTATGTTCCCTGCAAGATTAATCTTATCGTCCCTTCCACCCTCCTTGATCAATCTCTTTGTCCACTTATGCTGAATTCTAAACTGTTCCCAATCCTCTGCCTTGGTGCCGTTTCTTTAGACTTTTTGTCTCCTCTTTGGATTTAATACAATTCCTGATGGATTTTCTCATCTATGGTTGAGCCACATGCCCTGAATTATTTTTGCGCCAGAGAGGAATTAATATTTGTAATTAACATATACGTTCCTTAAATATTAGCCATTGCCTATCGTCTATCAATTCTTTTAGTTAGGTTTACCAATCCATTTTTTACAACTCGCGCCGCATTCCCTCTTGGTTCCGTTTATTTAGATGTTGGACTCTAGTTTCGGATTCAACGTCTTCGCACTCCATGATAATGGACAATTCTCCCATTTTATGGTCAATCTTCCAAGGGAGTTCTTGAATTATTTCTCATTCTACAATATCCAGCCTAGGATTGTATGCCCCCTAGCTGGTTTATCAACGTCGTAGCACACAAAAAAATCCCATATATAATCCAGGAAATCCTCCTCCACAATAACATTGCTAGTTTGGATTGACCAATCTATATTTAGATTAAAGTCACCCATGAGTACAGTTGGACTTTATTGCATGTGCCTATAATGGCCTGCCTAATGCCTTCCTTTACATATATAAAAACAAAAAACAACTGCGGATGCTGGAAATCCAAAACAAAAACAGAATTACCTGGAAAAACTCAATTGGTCTGGCAGCATCAGCGGAGAAGAAAAGAGAAAACGTTTCGAGTCCTCATGACCCTTCAACAGAACTAAGTAAAAATAGGAGAGGGGTGAAATATAAACTGGTTTAAGGTGGGGGGAGAGAAGTTGAGAAGTCCCTACAACAGCCCCCCCCTCCACCCCCCAACATCTCAACCCCCCATCCCCCCACCTTAAACCAGCTTATATTTCACCCCTCTCCTATTTTTAATTAGTTCTGTTGAAGGGTCATGAGGACTCGAAACGTCAACTTCTTGCTTCTCCATCGATGCTGCCAGACCTGCTGAGTTTTTCCAGTTAATTCTGTTTTTGCCTTCCTTTACATCTTTGTTACAGTTCAGGGGCTGAGAGACAACTCCCAACAACGTTTTTTGCCCCTTCATGTTTCTTATCTTCACCCAAACCGTTTCCACAACATGATTTTCCAAACCAATATCCTCCCTCACTGTTACACTGATTTCCTCCTTTCCTAAAATTGCTATGCCACCTCATTTCCCTATTTGTCACTGCTTCATAAATATGGAATATCACTGTAAGTTCAGTACTCACACTTGGTCACCCGCCAGCCATATCTCCGAAACTGCAAATACATTGCAATCGAATGTATCTACTTGCACTGTTAATTCCTCTACATTATTGTAAATGTCATTTGCTTTAAGATACAATGTATTTAGACTTGTTGTTTTAACCTTGTTAGTCATCTTAGCTTTATTTTGCACCATTTGTTTCTCTTCCTAGTTATTTTCTGCCTTCTAACTTTGCTTTTTACTTTTCTATATTTCGTTTATATTCTTCTATCCCCCTCCTTTGTCTGACTTCTCAGGTTCCCATCCCTCTGCCATCGTGGTATACAACCTGCCCAAACCGCACTAGCAAACACACCCCGAGGACATTGGTCCCAATCCTGCCCAGATGCAATCCATCCTGTTTGTCCTGCTCCCACCTTTCTCAGTGTCCCAGGAATCTGAATCCTTCTCGCCTAAATCATTCCTTCAGTCACACAGAGGTTTGATAAAGACCGATATTTCGACTCTCGCTCGCATGAGGCATGGTAAGTAATCCTGCAGTTACAACCTTTAAGGTCCGACTTTTTAATCTAGGTCCGAACTCGCGGTATGCAACTTGTAAAACACGATCCTTTTGTTTTTTTACCAGTGTCGTTGGTACCTTTATGTAGTACAACGACTGGCTGTTCACTCTCCACCTTCATCATGCCTTGCAGCCTCTCCGGTCATCCTTGACCCTGGAACCAAGGAGGCAACATGGCATCCTGGTGACTCTTTTGCGGCCGCAGAAGCGCCTGTCTGTTCCCCTGATTATTTAACCAACTAACAAAATAGCCCTGCTACCCTTCTTCCTCCCCTCTTGTGCACCATTGTTCCATGGACTTAGTTCCTGCTGTTTTCATCTGAGAAGTCATCTACCACAACAGTATGCAAAACGCTGTGTCTGTTGGAAAGGGGAATGGCCATAGGGTAATAATTCCCTACATGCCTTCCTCTAATCTGTCTTGCGTTCCCCATCCCCTTTATACCTGTTAAGCATTTAACTGCAGTGTGACCACCTCACTGAACATGCTGTCGATGATTATCTCAGCATTGCAGATGCTCCACACTAAATCAAATCGCAGCTCCGACTTGGAAATGCATTTAGTAAGCAGCTGCAGCCAGACACACTTCCTGCACAGATAATTGCCAGGGACACTGGAAGTGTTTGCGGCTTCCCAAATAATGCATGGGTGTGAGCTTTGCTGCCATGACTTCCCTTTATGTTAAGTTCGTTGTTTACTACTTTTAAAGAACACAAATTACGCCAGGGGCATTATTAGACTCCAAACACTCCCACTAAGGTCCAAAGTCCTCAACTTACTTTGTTTAAGCTAATGAACTGCAGCAGTTTAATTAGTACAAAAATTGGAAGTAGAATTGCTCACCTGACCCAATTTACCAATCAGCTGCCTCCCCTGCGCTGCGTCACTTTTTCAATCGTGAGTTCACTTCTTACTCCACTGCCTGAATGTCCTGAGGGTATCGCCTCTCCTCCCCTGTCTCCATCTCTGTTCTTCACGCTCCCTTATACTGCTCTCACTGTCCTCTCCTCAAGGGTCTTGTCATCTCTTTGTCGCGCACTTTTATACCGCTCTCGCTCGTCCTCCTCTCTGGTCTAATTCTCATCTTCTACAATCCTAACAACAACTTTTGGTTAAGTGCTAAATTGAAGACTGGATAAAACTTAAGCCTTAATTAAACGCTTAAGCTCCCTCAGTCACCAATCTCCAAATAATGCTCTGGACTGCATCGGACCACAGCACTCCTCCGTCCGATAGACTCGCATTGAAAATTCAATTGTTCGTGTACTCATTCAGAATGAATCCCCGTTCACTCATCACCTCCACTGCTTTCTGAACTGCATTATCTCCCATTGAAGACCCCACCGTCCGTGCCCTCACTCACACCAAGACCTGTTCACACATCACGCCCTCTGCTCACGGATCTACATTATCCCCCATGACAAGAGCTGCTCAATTTCAAATTGCTCCTCGTTCTCTTCTAATCCCTCCATGGCCTGGACCCAGTCAATATCGGTAACGCTCTCCAGACCCGGCACTCTAATGAGATTTGAAAGCTTATCTGATTTTGGTCACCTGAGGATTTTTGATTTTAAGTTTTCCAGCATCGCTGGCTATGCCTTCATTCACCTTCGGTCCTTAGTTCTGGAATATTCTCCCCACATCTGTCTGCCTCTCCTCCCTCATTTGCGACTCTATTTGAAACCAACCTGTTTGATCCAGATTTTAAAAATCGCATTGAAACATCTTTTGACCTCCATGCTGATATTGATATGCTCTTGTTGTTATTGCTGTTGTTGATGCCATATGTTTCCCTTTCCCGGAGATTTGTTTTTTTCTTTTAAAAGGCAAGATTTATCCAGAACCAACTCCTTATTCTTTACTGCAGGGAATTGCTCTTCATTACTTAGGCAGACCCCGCTGTTCAATTGGCCAGTTAACTTGTCACAATGGGTTGAATAGCTGTTTCTGTTGTCCCAACGGTCAGTTTGCTTATTGATTACCTTTTGTGCTTCCACCAAATGTGGTGTTTAACGAGAAACTGTGGCATCCATGAGATATTCATTGGTTCTGTGCTAGAGACTGGCACTAATAGGGTTATGTTCCTGAGAGGCTGCGCACAGATTTTCCTTTGTCTGAAAATCAGGCCTCCGGTGAATCGAACACCTCCTTCTCTCGGGAGAAGCACGGAATCGTTTCTCTCGGATAAGTGCCTGAAAATATTGTTTTCTACCGGAACTTCTCAACTACCTTGTTCCGTGAGCGTTCCAGATCTGTTCCTAACTCTGTTCATTCATTTCTCAGGCACAGTTGTGTTCTGTTGCAGTCTGCTGAACATTCAGTCCCTTTGTTCAGGGCTGCTTAGTTTTTTTTTCCATTTTACTATTGATTCCATTTGATCGCTTTACTCAGCCTAGAATATTCGCCATCATCAAAATGTATTATGCGAACATTTAACGATTCTGACTGAGGCAGAGCAGTGGCACCATCTTCGGACAATAATTCACTCTTGGTTTCTGCATCAAGTTATCGTTAAATGTACGGTTTATGATTGATGTTTCCATTATCCCATTCTGGATAAAATGACAGAAAAACGGTCACTTTTTGGATGATTGTTCAGTTTTCCTGGCTATTTCGATGATTGTCTCTTCTTTTTTCCATGAATCGCCCAATACTCGATTTTTCTGCTGCTGGAACATGCTTTCCAGCGTTTGATACCCCTCGGTTAGACTAGACAAACACAATACTAGATAGGCATCCTCTTGCTCATAAACAAATCTGTTGTCTGTGTTCTGACACTGAACAACTCCTGCTCAAAAATCACCTCCACAGTTCGCTGACACACATTGTGCAACATTCAAATGGGATTTCAACAACCTATCCCTTGATTACCAAACCCTTAATGACCCTGTCCCTCTCTATCCCTCTATAACCCTGCAGCCCCACACGTCTCCCAGATATCAAGTACCTCCATGGCCCTGATGAACACTCCCCATTTAACAGTCTGCAGTCCCACACCCCTCCCAGCCATGAATCCCTCCACATCCCTCTCCCTCCCTCTCTATACTAGACTGGAATCGGATATCAGTCCCAGAAATCAAACACCTTTCCCACCCTCTCTGTGTACGACTCTACAGCCCCACACCCTTCCTAGAAATCAAATCCGTCCATTTTTGGGCCCCAACCTTTATCTGTAATCCTCTGCATCCTCACAATCTGAGAAATCAATCCCTACATGGCCCTGTTCCACGAAGTCTCTGTAATACTCTGCAGACCCACACCCCTCCCAGATGCCCACACTGAATGAAGTCTAGTGCTATTTTCTGTATTTACCCTTCCACCAGCGTTGACCCTAAATCATGCTTCCTTGGCCCTAAGCTCTGAAATTCTGTCCTACATCTGTCCGTATCTATTTCCTCCTTTGAAGCACTCCTTTAAATTTCCCTGCTTCTCGAAGCTTTTCGCCTCCTCCTCTCTAACTTTGCTTTTGTGGCTCACGGACGTTTACTTTGTAACTGCCCATGGGAACCGTGTTGTGATGTTTTGTCATGTATATTGTTCTGTGCAGGTAGAAGTTGTTGAATTGCTTTTCCTATCTATGATAATATTTAAATGTGTTACTCTTCAAAGCTAGGGCCTTTGAAAGGGGAATATAATTCTATAATACATCAAATTGCTTATTTTACGAAGATCCATTCTCCGCAGTAAGGCAGTTATGTTTGCCTCTCACTGGATTGTATTTGTTTCAGGATTCTCTAAATTGACAGTTTATTTTTTGGAGTGAGCAGTTGTATCATCTGATTGTGTCATGAAGAGGGATTAAGTGAACTAGATAAATTTTCCACATACATGTGCAGAATAAAATGTGATTTAATTTAACTGTACAAATTGTTAAGGGGAATGAAACGGTTGATGATGGGAGGCTGACTCCCTGGTTATGCTTATCAAACTATGGATCACCTTTTCAGAATTACAGGGCAGCCATTGAGGACTGAGATTTGTTGAAATGACTTAAATCAAATATTTCTGATCCTTTGTACTTCTCTGCACAAAGTGAATGTGGATGCTTATTCGCTGATTATACTCCAGAAAATGTATATACATATTTATTGAACACGAATGAGATTGAAGGAGATGGGTATAATGCAGAAATTGGACTAGAGATGGAAGATTAAGCATGATCAGATTGAACAGTGGTTCACGCTCCATGGTTGCAATGCTTTAATCCTGATCATATTACCTATGTAGATAGGAAAATTTGTTTCTGTTATGTGTCCATGTGGCATTGAGATGGAACGGTTGCTGCAGAAAAAACAATTAATGTGGCTCACCGCCTTCTGGGTATAAATCGTTGTACTTTCTTCAGTACAAGAAATACTGAGGCTGGAATAAGTTCCCATTCACTGAAACATTTGATTTAAAATGCAGTTTACTCATCCGTTGGAAGCTTTTCCCCACTGCAGGGAATCGAATCAACATCATTGAGATTCACGGGCAGTGACAGGATTCACACATGCAGCTTTCTCATCACATTGGAACAAACACAGTCAGATAGTGTCTACAGTAGGTCCCGCAGTCCCTCCCCTGACCATCAGGCCCCAGCTTAATGGCTCGGAGTCGTACGGTCTCAATGTGGAGGCACTCCCTACAGGGGTGCCAGACAAAGAAAGCCATGCTGTCCCTAAATTCCATAAATCTGACGTTCTGACTGATGACCAAACATTAAAAGTAATGCTTACAGGGGCTAAAGGGAGACCGATTATGCACTGCATTGAACCAGCAGAAATATCTCACTACTTGCATGGAGTTCATGGATGTGTTTCGGTACTTACAGCGGGTTTCTGGGGGAGTGTGAGAATTATCAGCGTGTTTACCAACATTTACAGCTGGTCCATGTGCCAGTCTGTCAGTGCTTAAAGGGGTTCCTAGGGTAGTGTCAGTATTGAAATGAGGAACCAGGGCACGTGTCCTTATTAAGAGGCGACCTCTAGCATTGTGTTATTATTTACAGGGGTTCCCTGGGGGGCTATGTTATTATTCACGTGGAGGCCGTTGTATGTGCCGTTACCTTTAGAATGTCCCTGGAGGGGGAGTATTGGTGACAGATCAACATGGGGTGCGTGGCAGTGTGTTAGTATTTACAGGGTCTCTTGGGGCGTGTCAGTATATACAGCGGTACCCTTGCGTTTGAGGGCATTGATCGTGTTTAACTACTTATTACAAGAAGCATTAACTAGGGTAAAGTGTGGTGCCGGCGGGTGATGGTTGGTCTTGTGAGGTGTTCCTTGGTTGTGTCTTATGATTTATAATGACTACCCTGGCTGTGTGTAACTATGTACATGGGGCTCACCAGACGAGTGTCAGCGTTCATAATGTTTTCAGGGGCCGTGTTGTTGCTTCAAATGGCTCACTCAGTTGAAAGAAATTCATTAACGTTCCCCCTGCCGAATGAGTCTGTATTTAAATGTTGTTCATTGAAGGATTGTCAGAGTTTATGAGAATCTCCATTGACAGTTACTCTATTTAGAGATGGACCGGGAAATATGTCAGTGACTGCTTGCCTTCCCTGGGTTGTGTGTAAGTTTTTTTGGCTTCCCTGGGGAAAGTATCAGTATTCGCAAAAGTCCCTTGCGTTTGCCTGTGTTAATTACAGTGGGTCCCTGGACACCCCATATTTATAGGGTGGGCGAATTGATTCTCTCTTTTCTAGTCGATGTTTCGATGGGGTGTGTGTCAGTACTTAAGCAGCTATCACAGGGTAATGGGTTAATATTCGCAGGGCAAGGCAGAAAGCATTGCAGCATTTATAAATTCTTCCCCGACCAGTGTGTTATTATGATGAAATTATTCTTGAGGAGTGTGTTCCGTTTGTATAATGAATATAAATACTTGCAATATTTACAGGGGATTTTCATGAATGTGTTAGTATTTATCAGGTTTCCCAGGTAGTGTATCAGTATTTACGTGGGATCACTTTGTTGTGTGTCTGTATTAAATTGATGCCCCTGGGGTGTATTTCTGCATTTGCAGGATGACCTCGGAGAGAGTGTAAGTATTTATAGGCACTCTGCAGTGAGTTTGTCAGTATGTAAATGTTGTCTGTGAGGAGTTTGTCAATTCTTATAAGTGGTGGCCGAGGAGATTGCCAGTATTTATGGTGGCTCTCTGCTGAATGTGTCAGCATTAAAAGGGAGTCTAGGGTGAGTGTTTCAGTTTTCATAAGGAGTAACGGTTAGTGTGTCAGTTATTTTACTATGTGTCTGGTGAGTGCGTCAGCAATTAATGGTGCTCCCTGGGGAGTGTGTCAGTATTAGGAGCTGGGTCCCGGTGAGTGTGTCAGTACATATAGGTGCTCTCAACGGACTGATTCAGTATTTATAGGGTGCCTACGAGGAACGTGTCAGTATTTCTAATGGGTCTGCAGGGAGCATGTCAAAATTTTAGGTTGTCTCCAGGGAATGTCTCAATATTTAAAGCTGCTCACCATTGAGTGTATCAGTATTTATAGGGGGTCTTTCATGACCGTGACAGTATTTAAATGGGGTCTCCGGTGAATGTGTCAGCATTTTTGGGGTGTCCGGGGAGGGTGTCATTATTTTTAGGGGGTCTCCGCGGAATGTATTGGCACTTATAGGAGGCCTCTATGGAGTGTGTCAGTATTTACATGAGGTCACGGCGGATTGTGTCAGTATCTATAGGGTGCCTGCGGGAGAGTGTCAATGTTATAGGTGGACTCCGGAGAGTGCATCAATATTTATAAGGGGCGTTCGGGGAGAGTGCCAGCATTATAGCCTGTCTCCGCAGAATTTGTCAGTGTGGACAGTGGCTCCGTTGTGTGTGTGTCAGTATTTGTAAGGGGTCCCTGGCGACCTTGTCAGAATTTATACTGGCTCTCGGGTGAATGTGTCAGCATTTATTGGGGTTTTTGGGGAGTTTGTAAGTATTTATAGGGGTCCGCTATGAACGTGTCAATATTTATAGGCGTTCTCCGGACAATCTGTCAGTATTTCTAGGGGGTCTCGGTGAATTTGTTATTGTTTGATGGGGCTGTCGTGGGAGTGTGTCAGTATATGTATGGGATCGCCAGTAAGCTTTTCATTATTCCTAGGGTGTCTCTGGTGAGCGCGTCATTATTTATAGGAAGTCTCCGGTGAGAGTGTTAGTATTTATAGCGATTTTCTGATTCATGCGCCAGTAATTATAGGGCCTCTTAGTGGAGTCTTTCAGTATTTATAGGGCTTCTCTGGTTAATGTGTCAGTTATTATAGGGTCTCTCTTGGGAGTCTCTTAGTATTATTAGGGCTACTCCGGGGACTGTGTCTACATTTACAATAAGCTTCTAGTGAGTTTGTCACTATTTGTACGGGGTCTCCTTGGAGCATATCAGTATTTTTATGGGTTCACCAGATAGTGCGTCAGTATAGTTAGGCGCTCTCCGGGGAGTGTGCAGTTTTTTGTGCAGGGCCCCAAGGAGTCTATCAGTATCCATAGAGTGTCTTCGGGGAATGTGTCTGCATTTAAAGGTTGCCCCGGTGTAGAGGTTCAATGCTTCTAGGTGCTCTCCTCGAAATATTTCACCATTTATATGGGGTTTTAGGGGAGAGAGTCAGTTTTAAAATTGGGGTTTGTCTGGGGTGTGCAACACTATATACGTAGTCTGCGGGGAGTGTGTCGGTATTATAGGGTGGCTCCAGGGAGTGTATCAGTATTTAGAGGGGCCTCCCCATTAATAATAAAGACTCTCTGATGACTTTGTCAGTATTTATCTGGGGACTCCGGTCAGAATGCCAATTTGTACTGGGAAATCCGGTGTGTGTCAGTATTTGTAGTTAATTTATTGTATTTTATTTAAAAGCTTGTCTCCGGGGGAATGTGTGACCATTTAGAGGGGACCTCCTGTAAGTTTGTCAGTATTTATAGAGTTCTCCGAAGAGTGCAACAGTAATAATAAGGGGTACTGGGGAATGTGTCAGTATTTATAGTGAGTCACCACCGAGTGTGAGTATTTATTGGGGCTTTGCGGGAAGTATGTCCCTATTTATAGGGGGTATCCAAGGAGTGTGTCAGCATTTAAACATGCTCTCGAGGTCTACAGCTGTAATTATAGGGACACACCGATGAATGTGTCCATACTTATAGTGAGTCTCTGTGACGGGATCCACTGTTTTCTGCGTTCTGCGGGGAATGTTTCAGCTTGTATAGGTTAAGTCTTCTGAGTATGATGGTGTTTCCTGCGGTGACTGATGATTTGTGTCAGTATTTATACGGGTTTATGGGGAGCGTGTCAGAATTCATTACGGATCTCCAGTGAATTTGTCAGTAATGATAGGGGCTCTCCACAGAGTGTGACCGTATTTATTGGTTCTCCAGGTCGAGCATGTCATTATTCATTGGGGCTCCAGGGGGTGTATTTCAATATTTATTAGGCTCCCATGTAAATATGGCAGTGTTTATAGGGATTCTTCGTGGAGCATGACAGTGTTTATCCAAGCTCTCCATGGAGTGTGTCAGTATTTACATAGCGTCTCTAGTGACTGTTTCAGTGTCAATTGGAAAGGACCAGTGAGTGTGTCAGTATTTAAAAGCGGTGTCTGTGTAGTTTGATAGTATTTATAGGGGGTCTTCAAAGATGGTGTCAGTATTTATAAGCGGTGTATTGGAGTTTGTCGACATTTATATCTGGCGTCTACAAGAATTGTGTCAGTATTTAGATTGGGCCTCTGGAGATTGTGAGAACATTTCCAGCCGTATCTTAGGGAAGTGTCTTTTCTGACACTGCGTGTCGATGGTTAGTGTCAGTATTTCTGGGGAACCATCAGGTTTTTTCAGTATTTATTGGGACTTCTAGGGAATGCATCAGTTTTTTATCGTGCGACTCTGGCGAATGTGGCATTACTTATGACAGGTCTGCGGTGAGTGTGTCAGTATTTAAAGGGGGTCTCTGTGAGCCTGTCCGTTTTTATCATGTTTCCCTGGGGAGTGTCTCTGTATTTAATGGGGCTCTCCATGGAGCCTGTTATTATTTATAGGGCTTCTCCAGTGAGCGTGTCAATACTTAAAGGTGATCTGCACTGAGTAAGTCAATAGTTATAGGAGATCTCCATGCAGGCTGTCACTATTTATAGGGAGCCTTCTGGGGATCTGGCAGTATTTATGTGGAGTCACCGGGGAATGTGCCAGTATTAACAGGTGCTCTCCGGGGAGTGTGACAATATTTATAGGGGGCTAGTGGTGAGTGTGCCGGCATTTATTCGGACTCACAAGGGAGTAAGTCAATATCTCATGGCTCTTCCGAGATTCTATCAGTATTTATAGGAAGTCACCCAGAAGTGTGCCAGTATTTATAGTGGCTCACAAGACAATATGTCTGTATTTACAGGGGTTTAAAGGGGAGGGCGTCAGTATTTATGGGGGCTCTGTGTGCCATTTGTCGTTATTTGTCGAGGGTCCCACAGAGTTTGCCATTGTTTATCAGGGGTTTCTCTTGGGAGTGTGTCAGTATTATAGGGAGTCTCCAGGGAGTCTGCCAGCATTTACAGAGGCTCCCTTGTGAGTGCATCAATATTTAGTGGGGCTTTCTGGTATAATTGCCAGTATTTTTACAGTGTCTCTGGTATTGAGTCAACAATGCTCCGGTTGTGGCTTCACAAGTGCTTTATGCAATTCCAACATTATATCTTATTTTATATTCTATACCTCAGCCAACGTATGAGATATTTCCATGTGCCTTCTTCACAGCCTTGTCTATTTGAATTGCTGCCTACAGGGGCCCGTGTGCTTGTATGCCAATATCTCGAGCTTCACCTACCCCCCCTTCGTATATTCCCATTTATAGTGTAATTCATGTAATTATTTGACCTCCCTTAATGTATGAACACACACTTCTCTATGTTAAAATTTTTCTGCCACTTCACCATCCACTCCAGCAACCCATCTATATCGTTTTGGAGATGATGGCTATTCTCTACACTCTCCAAAACTCGGGCAATCTTTGTGTCACATGTAATTTTCCCAACGTGTTAACATATAAGACAAACAGCAAGGGTCCCAACACCAGGTCCTGTGGAAATCCACTTGAGACAACTTTCCATTTTCAAGGGCATCCATCGACAATTACCCTTTGTTTCCTGTTACGAAGCCAACATTTTATCCAGTTTGCCACATTACCATGAAACGCATGGGTTTTTACTTACCTGGCCATTTGGCACCTTTTCAAATACCTTGCTAAAACACATGTGCACAACATCCAAGGCAATATCTTCATCATCCCTTCTTTTCACTTCCTCAACGAATTCAGTGAAACCTGCGAGGTAAGACCTTCTTTTAACAAGTATATGCTGACCATCCATCACTTTTCCATGTCTTTCCAAATGACAGTTAATCCTATTTCTCAGGATTGATTCTATAAATTAGCTCACTTCCGATATAAGCCTAACTGGCCTCTAATTGTTTGGTATTTCATTTGATCACTTTTTAAACAATGTAACTACCTTTTGCTTTTCTCCAGTCCTCCGGTACTTCACCTGTATCTAGTGAAGATTACAGAATCTTCCACAGAGCATCAGCCATCTCCTCCCTGGATTCCTTCAGCAGCCTCTGAAACAATCAATCTGGCCCTGGTGACATATCCACGTTCATGGATTTCATCCCTTCGAGTACTGCCTCTCTCTTTATTTCTATCCTGTCCAATATTTCGCACTGTTACTCCTGGACTATTAAATCTAAATCCTCCCTTTCCTTTGTAAACACGGAAACAAAATATTAGATTAAATCCCTTCCCACAGCATCTGCATCTACACACAAGTTTCCATTTTCATCTCTGATAGGTCACAATATTTCCTTAACTAACCTTATAGCATTAATGTATTGGGAAAACATTTGAGGGTTATCTTTATCTATTCTTGCTATTCGGTTTTCATGCCCTTTCTTTGATTTCCTTATTCCCTTTTTTACTTCATACCTGCACTTCCTATATTTGTCTAGACTATCTGCAGTGCTTAGTTCTTTGTGCCTGTCGTGTGCTTTATTTTTCTGTTTGAACTTCCCCTGTATTCCTCCAGGAAACCAGGCTGACATCGATTTGGCAGTACCACTCTTATTTTTGTAAGGGACATTTCTACGTTGAACAATTAGGATCTCTATTTTTAGTGCTTCCGACGGGTTTTCCAATGTTTCATCCTCCAGCTGTGCTTTCCAGTCCACCTCTGCCATGTCCCTTTTCATTCCTTTAGAATTTGCTTTCCTCCACTTCAATACTTTTACTGCTGCCTTATGTCTGCCCCTTTCCATGGCAATGCTAAATATAACTGAATTGTGCTCACTGTCCGAGATATGTTACACAACTGTCACTTCATCCACTTGCCCTTCTTCGTTCCCCAAGACTAGGTCTAGAATTGCATCTCCTCTCGTTAGGTTTGTCACTGATTGGTTGAAAAACAAATCGTCTAAACACTGCATGAATTTTTCTCCCTCAGTGTCTCTTATACTTTTGAATCCCAGTTGACATTATGGTAGTTGAAGTCTCCTACTATTATTGCCCTCTGGTTCTTACAAGCAGAAATTGGCCTACACATTTGTTCTTCTACCTCGCTTTCAATATTTTGGGTGTCTGCATTATAATCCCAGTCGTGTTGTTGCCCATTTTTTTTATTTCTAAGATCAACCAATAAAGCCTCGATGTTTAACCTATTTAGTATATCTTCCCTTTTCACAACTGGAATTGAATATTTAACCATTAAGTGCAATACTCCACACCCCACCTATTTAATGTCCTACCCGATCATTTCTTTAGACCCTATAATCAGGCATATTAAGCTGCCAATTTTGTCGCTGTTTTAGGCAGCTGACAGTTATAGCAATGACATCCTCCTGCAATGTGTCTACCTGTGCCATTCACTCATCTACCTAGTTTGCAATACTCCTTGCAATGAAGTCTAAACAGTTTAACCCCGTCAATTTGCCATGCTGGAAAGTTTGTAAACTTAGATTTTCTTGTAACTCCATTTCTATCACAACGTCCCTAGCTAATGATCTACCTGAGTTTTTCTGAACTTAAATGTTTCACTGGGGGTGTATGTCGGGATTTAACGTGCTACCTGGCAACTAAGTCAATATTTAAAGGCGGTTCATTGTGAGATGGTCAGAGTTTACGAGAATCACCGTTGAGAGTGTACCTATTTATAGATGGACGGCGATTATGGCATTGATTACACATCTTCCCTGAGTTGTGTGTCAGTTTTAACACGTTTTCCCTGGGATGGTGTCGTTTTCACAAGAATCTCTCTGTCTGTGTGTCAGTATTTACAGTGGGCCCATGGAGTGAGGTCTAATTATTTATAGTGTGAGAGAAGTGATTCTGAATTTCCTTATGCGTGTTTCCCTCGGATGTTTCTCAGTATTTAACAAGCAGTCACAGAGGAAAGCGTCAGTGTTCGCTGGGCAAGACAGGGAGCATTGCAGTATTTACACCTTGTGCCCCGGCGAGTGTGATAGTAATTTAATGTTCTTATTAGGTAGCATGTCAGTCTATAGAGCTTGAAGCGTACACCTCAATCTATGAAGGGGATGTTGATGAATTTGTCACTGTTTATCAGGCTCCCTAGGGAGTGTGCCGCTTTTTGTGGGCGATCCCGGGGAAGGTGTCAGTACATATAGAGTGTCAGTGTGTATTGCGTCAGTATTAACAACATATCGCTGGGGAGTGTGTCAGTATTTATATAGTACCCCCAGGGAGACTATCAGCATTTGCAGAGTTTCCTCAGTGATTGTGTCATTATTTTCAAAGGAGCAATGTGATTTGTGCGAGTATTAATAGGTTGTCCCGGGGAACAGTGTCAGGCAATACAGAGTATCCCCAGGGAATGTGTCAGTATTTACAGAGTATCCCCAGGGAGCGGGACAGCATTTACAGAGTACCGCCAGGGACTGTGCTAGCATTTACAGTGTATCCAGAGGGATTGTGCCAGCATTTACAGAGTACAACAGGGAGTTTGTCAGCATTTACAGAGAACCCCCAGGGAGAATTTCAGCATTTACAGAATATACCCAGGGATTCCGTCAGTATATACAGAGGGCCATTGTGATGTCTGCGAGTATTAATACGGTGTCACTTTGCAAAATGTAAGCATTTACAGAGTATTCTCAGGGAGTGTGTCAGCATTTCCAGGGAGCCAATCTGATGTGTGCCACTGATAATAGGGTGTCACTGGGGTGAGGGTCAGTATTGGAAGGGGTTATTTGACAGAGATTTAATCATTGAACGGCATGTCACTAGAAAGTTCTGAAGAACAAAGTGTTCTTGGCTTGTGTGTCCATAGATCTCTCAACGCAGAGTGTCATGTAGGTGGGGCGGTGAAAAAATCAATTACGACACTTGCCATTATCAATCGAGGCATACATTACAAAAGTAGGGAGATCATGTTCAAGTTATATAGAAACCTAGTGAGGCCATAGCTGATTAATTCGTGCACTTTTATTCCCCACATTATAGGAAGGGTATGAATGCACAGGAGGGGATTTTGCAGGGGGTGCAGAGGAGGTTAACCAGGATGATTTCTGGGAAGAAACATTTCAGTTATGAAGCGAGGCTGAGGAGGCGTGGGTTGACTTCGCCGGAGCAGAGAAGTCTTAGGGGCGACCTGGTCGAGGTGTACAAGATTATAAGTGGTATGTACAGTGTGGATATGGAGCAGCTGTTCCCCTTATTTGAAGGTTCAGCCACAAGTGAGCATAATTTCATGGTGAGCGGCAGGAGGCTTAGGGGGGATGTGAGATTGTTGTTTTTTTTTACGCAGAGTGTGGTGGAGGTCTGGAATGCACAGTCTTGCAGGGTAATGGAGGCGGTTTGCCTAAAATCCGTTTAAAAATACCTTGATGAGCACTTGGCACATCACAACATTCAAGGCTATGGGCCAAGTGCTGGTAAATCGGATTAGGTAGGTAGTTCAGGTGTTTCTCAAATATCCAAGCACATTCGATGGGCCGAAGGGCCTCTTCTGCACTGTGAATCTGTGATTCTGTGATTTACAGGGTGACCCCGGGTCGTACATCAGCATTTACAGGGGATCACCAGTGAGCGTGTCAGTATTTTATTGTGTGACAGGGTGGAGTGTCAATATTTACAGGGTCCCCCAGAGCAGTGTCCAATTATTTAATAGGGAGTGTGGCCGTCTTTAAAATGGGTGCCCTGGGAGAGTGTGTATATTTAATGTAGCTGTTGGTGGAGTATGTTGATATTCATTGGGACTCTCAGTGGAGTGCGTCAGTATTTATTGGTGATCTCTGGGGAATTAGCCTGTATTTATATTGTATCTTCAGTGAGTGTGTCAGTATTTATTCTGGCTCTCCCTTGAGTGTTGCAGTATTTAGTTGGGGTCTCTGGCGAGTATGTCATCTTTTAGAGCTGTATCTACGGGGATTGTGTCAATATTTATGTCAGGTCTCCGGGGAATCTGTCAGTATTGATTCTTCCTCTCCGGGGAATATGTCAGGATTTTTATTGGATCTCCAGTGAGTATGTCAGAAATCTATCGGGCTCTCCATTGAGTGTTCCAGTATTTAGTTTGGGTCTCTGGGCAGTATGTCAGCTTTTAGTGCTGCATCTATGGGGAGTGTGCTGGTATTAATATGTTATCTCCGAACAGTGTGTCAGTGTTTATGGGGGATCAGCCTGGATTGTCTCAGTATGGAAACGGTGTCCATGGGATTGGGAGGTGATTACGTAGTGTATTGTCGCTGGACTAATAATCCAGAAAAGCAGGGTAATGCTCTTTGGGCCCGGGTTGTTATTCCATCATGGCAGATAATTTGCTCATATTTGGTGGTGAGCAATTTAGTAGAATTAATCCTGAGAGATAGGATTAACTGTTTTATGGAATGACACTGACTAGTCAGGGATGGTCAATGTGGACTTGTTAAAGCACGGTCTTGACTCACAAATTGAATTGAATTCTTTGATGACGTGACAAGAACGTTAATGAAGGTAGTGCAGTAAAAGTTGTGTACTTGGATTTTAGCAAGGCATTTGACAAGGTGCAAATTAAGCAGATTGGTCACGAAAGTAAAAAAAGCCTTAGGATTCCGGGTAATGTGGCAAACTGGTTAAGAATGTTGTCTTTGTAACTGGAAACAAAGGGTAATGGTCGATGAATGCCCTTGCGAATGGAAAGATGTCTCAAGTGGTGTTTGACTGGGCTCGTTTATGGGATTGTTTCTGTTTCTGTTATATGGACGATATGGACATGAACGTGAGTGGCACGGTTGGGAAATTTGCAGATGACACGAAGCTTAGCCGAGTGTAGAGGAGAGCCATAATATCCAAAACGATATAGATGGGTTAGTGGAGTTGGCGTTAAAGAGGCAGATGGATTTCAATATAAATAAGTGTGAGGGCATACGTTAAGGGAGGTCAAGAAGTTACAGGGATTACAAAATAAATGGGAATATACTAAGAGGGGTAGATGAAGTGAGAGATCTTGGTGTACAAGTACACAGGACCCTGAAGGCATCAGTTCAAGTTGACAAGGTTGGAAATAAGGCATATGGAATGCTGTCCTTCATAGGCTGAGGTATAGAATATAAAAGTAAGGATATAATGTTGGAATTGTATAAAACTCTGGTGAGGCCACAACTGGAGTATTTTGTGCAGTTCTTGTCACCACATTGCAGGGAGGACGCAGTAGCTATGGATATAGTGCAGAGGAGGTTTACTAAAATGTTGCCAAGGTTAGAAAAGTGCAGCTTCGAGGAGCGTTTGGAGAGGCTGGATTATTCTCCTAAGAACAAAGGAGGCTGAGAGGTGACTTTATAGAGATGTACAACATTATGAGGGGAATAGTTTGAGTGGGCAGGAACAAATTGCTTCCCTTGGTGGAAAATTCTACAGCCAGGGAACATAGATTAAAGATAATTGGCAGAAGGTCTTGGGCGGTCATGAGGAATAACTATATTCCATAGTGGTTAGTGGGTGTTTGGAATTCGCTGTCCAATTTGGTGGAAGAGGCAGAAACTTTAAACTCTTTTAAAATGTTCCTGGATCTGCACATAAAGCGCTATAAGCTGCAGGGCTATGGGGTGTGTGCAGGAAGGTGGGATTAGAAAGGACAGCTGGGTGTCCTCGGGCTGGTTTGGGCAAATGGGCCGATTAACCTCATTCTGTGTTGTAACCTTTCCATGGTTCTATGCTTCTATGGACAAGGAAAACTCCTGCTGATTAAAAGACACCACCCAGCATCAGTTGAGGAATCAGTTCTCCCCCATGTTGAACAACGCCTGGAGTAAACACTCAGTATGACAAGGGTGCAGAATGTACATTGATCTGGTGAATTTAATGTCCATCACACGAGTGGCTCAGCAGCACCACTGCTGAGTAAGCTGGACGAGTGATAAAGGATGCAGCAGCTAGATCGGGTCTAAGGCAGGTCGTGATATAACAAGAGGTGCAAAACATATTTGACCTCATCCTCACTTTCCAGACGCAGGTCCTTCTGTCCATGGCAGTCTCAGTAACAGTGACCAATACACTGACATTTTGAGACGATATCCAGCATTCACATTGAGCACACCGTCCATCATGTTGTCTGGCAATCCTGCCACAATAAATGGGATTGATTGTTTAGACAGAGCAACTCAAGTCTGGGCAATCGTCAGGTACTGCGGGCCATCAGGAACAGCATAAATGTACTGGATCACAATCTTTAACCTCATGGAGCAGAATACCCCCCACTCTACAGTTACCATAAAGCCTGGGAATCAACCAGGGTCAATGAGGAGTGCAGGATGGAATGTGAGGAACAGCACCAGACACATCTAAAAATTGTACAATTACCGCCCCATCAGTCTGCTCTCCAAAATCAGTAAAGTGAGTAAACGGGCCATTACAGTGCTATCAAGTGAGAACTGCTTCTCATTAACCTGCTCGCTGACGTCCAGTTTGATGTCCACCAGGATCTCTCAGCTCCTGACTTCATAACAACCTTCGTTGAAACGTGGGCAAAAGAGTATAACACCCGAGGTGAGGTGAGAGTAACTGCTCGTGAGATCAAGGCCAAGTGCGTCATCAAATGTTCATGGCTAGACTTGAGTCAATAACACCATGAGACAACTTAGGAAGATTGGAGATGGCTGTCGCTGTTGGGGCTCAGTCGTCTCATCTGTATGACATCACTGCACGAGCTACTAAATGTAGTTCCCTGGCCCCAACCATCTCCAGCTGCTTCATCAATAACATTTGTTCTATCATAAGGTCAGAAATGGGAATGTTGACTAATGATTGCACAATGAACATCAACATTCGACTCCTCAGGTACTGAAGCCGACCGTTTCCAATACAACAGTGCCTGAAGAATAGCCAGGTTTTGGCTGACAAGTGCCTTTTGCGCCACACAAGGGACAGACAGTGACCTACCACATCAAGAGATAATCCAAACATCGCCCCTTGACGTTTAGTGGCATTAGCATCAACGAATCCCCCTCTATCAACATCCTGGGTGTTTTCTTTGTCCTGAAACTGAACTGGACAAGTCATGTAAGTGTTGTCGATATAAGAGCTGGCCATAGGCTAGGAATACTGCGACAAGCAACTCACCTCTTGAATCTACAAAGCCTGCCCTCCAACTACAGGGCACATGTCAGGTATGTGATGGGATACTCCCCATCTGCCTGTATGAATGCTGCTTCCACAACACTCAAGGAGCTTCACATCACACAGGTAAAAATAAAGTCTGGTTGATGGCATCACACGCACAACCATTCAATCCCTCCACCACCAATAACACAGCAGCAGCAGTGCGTACTATCTACAACATGCGCTGCAGGACAGCACCTTCCAAACTCACGAGCCCAAGTATCTGGAAGGGCATCTGCAGCAGCTAGAAAGGAACACCATCTCCCCGCCAAGTCAATCATCATCCTGGCTTTGAAATATATCGGCAGTTCCTTCGCTCTCCCTGGGTTAAAACATTGAGACTCCCTCCCAAACAGCACTGTTCGTGTCCCTACACAACATGGACAGAAGAGGTTCAAGAGGGGAGCTGATCACCTCCTTTTCAAGGGCAACCAAGATCGTGCAATTAGTGCTGGCCGAGCCAGCGAAGCTCATATGAATGAAAAAAGAAATAATGACAATTTTACAAGCTCTTGTAAGAGCGTCAGTATTTAAACAGGGTTTCTGGGGAGCCTGTTAAATTTCTTGGGGTCTCCGGGTCGTGACGAGACTTCAGAGGGTGCCGATGGCTTGTGTCATTCATTTATGGAGGGTCTCCGGGCATTGCATCGGAATTAATAGGGAATCCCTGGGTGTGTCTCAGTATTCATAGGGATCACTGAGGAGTTTCTCAGTATTTATAGGGGTTCCTGGGAAGTGTGTCTGCTTTAAAGAGTGTACTCCAGGACAGTGCAATTAGGTAGAGGGTATTTCACGCTCGTCAGTCAGAATTTGCCAAAAATCCCAGGGGTTTGAGAGTCTTTGCAAGCTGTCGACGGGTATGTCTGACCATTTTGGTTGTACCCCAGGGAATCTGTTGTTATTTAGAGGTCTCACCGCGCTGTTCCTCGTTATCTAGACAGTGTCTTTATTGAGTGTGCCGGTAGCTACCTGGCGTCATCGAGCAGTAAGCCAATATTTACGGATCACCACGGGGAGTGAGTCAGCATTCACTGAATGGAAATGGTAACAGCAATTGCGTCCGTCATTCCTTGTGGCTTTTGAGAAATGTTTTAGTATTTCATGGGGGCTTCTGTGAGGAGTGTGTCAGTGTTTCCTGTGGGCCTTTGGGGAGAGAGCCGTATTTAATTTAGGGCCCTGGGCATGCTGATATTTGCTACGTGGTCCTGGGGAATGTGTCTGGATTTCCTGGGGGACCTTTGGGATGATGTCGCGATTTCCTGGGGGTCCCTGAGGAGTCTGTCAATTTCACCGGGAAGTGCCTGGAGACAATGTCTGTACTTCATGTGAGTCTTTGGTGAGTTTATCGGTATTTCTTGGGGGTCCCGGTAGAATGTATTGGTATTTCATAATGGCCCCCGGAAAGTGTATACGAATTTCCATGGAGCCCCTGGCGAGTGGCTCCCTATTTCCTGAGCGTCCTTGGGGAGGATGTCTGGATTTGCTGCGTGTCCCTGGGGAGTGTGCTTGATTTGCAGCGGGGCCCTGGAGAATGTGTTTGCAATTTCTGGACAACCTGTGGACAGCGTTTGTTTATACTGGGGTTCACTGCGGAGCGTATCTACATTTGATGAGTGTCCCTGTGTCATGTGTCGGCATTCACTATGTATGCCTCGGGAGAGTGTTGAGATTTGCCGGGGTTCCCTAGGGAAAGAATCAGTGTTTCTTTGGGCACTTGGGGAGTGCGTGAGCATTTGCTGCGGGCCATGGGGAGTGTGGCATGCATTCCTGGGGGGCCCTGAGAACTGTGGGAAGATTTGATGTGTGTCCCAGAGTTGTGTGTCCGTATTTTCTGCAGGTTCCTGGACAGTTTGTCGGCATTTTGAGTTGTCCCTGGGGAGTGACTCGCTGTTTCCCGGTGGTCCCTTGGGAATGTGTCGGTATTTCCTTAGTGACCCTCTGGACTCTCTTCGTATAGATTTTACTAATCAAATTGGCAGGGTTAGCCTCGAGGGAGAGTTCGTAGCGTATACTAGATATTTTTTCTTAGAGCAATATGTTGCGGAACTAACCAGTGAGCAGGTTTTTCTGACTTTGGTTTTGTGTAAAGATATGGGATGAATTAACATATCATATTAAACGATCCTCCATGGAAGAGTGATCATACAATGCTTGAATTTCATTTTCAGTTTGGGAGCGTGAAAGCTCAGTACCACACTCGTGTTCTGGTGTTGAACAAAGGCAATTACATAGGCATGAGGGCACATTTGGCCCTAGTGGACTGGGCAGGTAGACTACAAGGTAGGACAGTTGATAAACAGTGGCAGATATTTAACAAGATGTTCGATTGCTCCCAAGTAAAATAGATCCCAGCAAGGAAGAAAGATGGTTAGTGGGGAAAAGGCATCCATGGTTAAGCAAGGAAGTTAAAGATAAAATAAACTCAAAAACTAAGGCATTAGAAATTGCAAAGGTCAGTGGAAGGCAGGAAGATTGGTAAAATTTTAAAGGTTAAAAAAGGGCCATTAAAAAAATTAATAAAAACAGCAAAGCTAAATGATGAAAGAAAACTAGAGCTAAATGCACAAGCTGATTGAAAATCTTCCACGTGTATACAAAAGGACATAGAGTAGCTAAAATGAATGTTGGCCCCTTGGAAGATGATAGTGGGGAACGCAGAAATGGCAAAGACGCTAAATCAATATTTCGCCTCATTATTCACGTTGGAAGACACTAGTAACACGCCAATAGTAATATGTAGTGCAGAGGGTATAAAGAAGGGGGAACTTAAAACAGCCACCATCACTACAGAAAAATTCCTGAGCAAACTCGTGGGATTAATGGGTGACACCTCTCCAGGCCCTGATGGCCTAAATCGCAGGGTCTTAAAGGAAGTGGCAGCGGAGTTACTGGATGCATTAGCTATAATATTCCAAAATTACCTGGATTTTGGAAAGGTTTCAGTGGATCGGAATAATGACATTATAACACCCTTATTCAAAAAGGCGTAGGGGGTGGTGTGGATGTGAAAGTAGGAAACTATAGACCAGTTAGTTTTACACCTATTGTTGGGAAAATGCTTTAATCCTACTTTAGGAAGTACTAATGAGGCCTTTAGAAAGTCAAAATACAGCTCATCGGAGGCACGTTGGTATTATGAGACGTCAATCATGTTTGACTAACTTGCTAAAGTTATTTAAATATGTGTTAAGCAAAGCGGATGATGGGGATTCTGTAGATGTAGTATGCCTAGACTTACAGAATGCCTTTGATAAGGTGCCACACAAAATATGAATACACAAGGTAAAGTCACACCGAGTTAGGGTTAAGATATCAGCTAAAATTAAGGATTGGCTAACCAACAGAAAACAGAGAGCTGGGATAAATGGGTCGTTTCCGAATCGCATGCTGTAACTAGTGGGGTGAAACAGATTTCGGCCCTTGGGTCCCAAATATTTACAATCCATATGAAAAGCTTGGATTCAGGGATAGAAAGTGCTATAAATAATTTTGCAAATGACAACAAACTAGATGGGAAAGTACATTTCAATGATTAAAAAAAAATGGATATGCACAAGTTAGGTTTTTGGGCGAAATATTGCAGATCGAGTTTGAAGTGGATTAGTGTGAGCTTATCCATTTTGTTCGGAAGATTCAAGAGGCGACTTATTATTTAAATGGAGAGAAACTTCAGAATGCTTCCGTGCAGAGGCATCTGGGTGTCCTTATGCATGAATCGCTGAAAGCTAATATGCAGGTTAGCAGTTAATAAGGAAGGCAAATGAATGTTGGTGTTTATTGATAAAGGAAGAGAGCACAAAAAAAGCGAAGTGCAGTTACAAATCTGCAAGGCCTTGGTGAGGCCGCACCTGGAGAACTGTACACAGTTTTGGTCCACTTACTGCGGAAGGATGTCGTTACATTGTAGCTTGTTCCGAGGAGGTTCACTAGATTGACACTAGAGAGCCGGTGCTTGCCTTATGAGGAGGAGTGGAGAGGTTTAGGCCTTTACTCGTTGGAATTTAGAAGAATGAAAAGAGATATATTTCACGGATATAAAAGTTAAAGGGGATAGACAGACTAGACTGAAGCGGATAGTTCCCCTTGTGGGGCATTCTGGAACGAGAGGCCATAATTTTAGACTCAGGGGTAGGAGATTTAAAAGAGAGATTAGGAGGAATTACTTTTCTGAAAGGGTGGTGAATCTGTTGAATTCACTACCTTAGGGTGCAGTCGATGCCGGGACGCAGAATAAGTTTAAGGAGGACAGAGGCAGATTATTTACGGGTTGAAAGTTCATGTGGAGATGGGGGGAGTTTGGAGTTGAGAACGAAATGAGAACAGCCACGTTCGTATTGAATGGTTTGTCATGCTCGAGGGGCTCAATTACCTGCTCCGGCTCCTAGTAATTAGGCTCTCATGCATTTCCTGGGAGTCCCGCAAGAGTCTGTGTTCATTTTCTGTGGTTCTCTGGTGAGCATGTCAATATTATCCATGGGTCCCTAGGGAATGCGTCTCGATATCCATTGGATCCCTGGAGATTGATTCCGTATTTCCTTGGGGATCCCTGCGGAGTCTGTAGGAGTACAGACAGTGCCTGGAAAGTGGGTCGGGATTTACTTCAGGACCCACGGGAGATTGTCGGAATTTCAAAGGTTCCCTGGGAGGAGTCTCCATGTTTCCCATGGGTCTGTGCAGCGCCTCCGGTTTTGCAGCGAGGGACTGGGGAGTTTTTATTCGGACTATACACCAGGCACCTTGCGAGTATCTCCATGTTTATTTGGTATCTTTGAGGAGTGGGTCGGAATTTTTTGCGGGACTCTGGTGAGCGTGTTGGTGTTTTCAGTGGGAAGATGGGGAGAATGACCGAATTTCGCCTTGGTTCCTATTTAAGGTGTCAGGATTTCCTCGGGTCCCTTGGGTGTTTTGCTGGATTCGCTGCGGGTCCCTGTGGAGAGTTTTGGGATTTTTTGCATGGCCCTGATGAATGATTCGGGATTTTCTGGGTTTCCCCGGAAAGTGTGTCTGGATTTCCTCTGGATCCTTTTGGAATTTTATCATATTGCCTGCGGGTCCCTTTGGAGCCTGTCCGTGTTTGCAGCTTTTCTCAGGGAAATGTTCGGTGATTCACTACAGGTCCCTGTCGGGTGCGCGGGATTCGCTGGTGATCCCTGGCGAGAGATTTGGTATGTGCTGCTGGAACCTTGGGAGTGTGTTGTTATTTGCTGAGAACCCCGGGGGAATGATTCGCGATATAATTGGTAACCCTGTGGAGTGTGACCGTCTTTAATTACAGTTCCAGTGGAGCCTGTCGGGAATTGCCGAATGGGGGCGTGGGGTGCCCTGGGAAGTGTGTTGTGATGTGCTGCAGGTCCCCGGGGAATGTTTCGGGATTTGCAGTTGGTCCCTGAGTGGTGTGTTGTGATTTGCTTGGAATCCTTGGGAGTTTGTTGGTATTTTCTGGGTTCACTGGGGAGAGTGACCGTGTTTCCTTATGGTTCCTGATGATTGTGTCAGGGTTTGCTGCGAGTCCCTGAGTATTGTGTCCAGATTTGCTGCTGGCCCATGGGGATTGTGTTATGATTTGCAGTGAGAACCTAGGGTGTGTATCAGGATTGCTGGCGAGACGCTGAGTAAATTTTCATAATTTCCAGGGGACGCTGAATATTGGCTTGATGTTTCCTTCGTGTCATTGGAGAGTGTGTCGCGATTTTGTACGGTTCCCTGTGGAATGTCTCCACAGTTCCTGGGGGACCATGCGGACTGTGTCTGTATTTACAGCATGCCCCTTTGGGATGTTCTGGGATCAAAATGAGGGCACTGGTGACTGTGGGGAATTTGCAGGTGGCCCTTTGGGGGTGTGTTGGTACTGGCTGCGGGTCCCTGGGGGGAGAGCCGTTATTTGCTGGGTGCCCCTGGGGAGTGTGTTGGTCTTTGCTGGGCGTCGCTGTGGAGCAATTCGGGGTTTCCTGCGTGTCCACAGGGACTGTGTCGGGATTTACTTGTGGTTCCTTTGGAGTGTAATAATATTTCCTTAAGGTTCCCTGGGGAGTGTGTTGGGATTTGCTGTCTAGTATGAGGAGCTGGTTGACACTTCATGTGGCTCCCTGCAGATTGTGTCTGGTTTTCCGATGGATCGCAGTGGAGTATCTCTCTATTTGCTGCGCTTTGCTGTGGACCCTGCCCGTATTTGCAGTCAGTCCTAGGGAGAATTCTGTGATTTGATGATGGTCCCTGGAGACTGTGTTGGGATTTGTTGTTTTCCCATTGGGTGTGTGTCCAGAATTTGTTTTGTTCCCTGCGGTGGATGTTGGGATTTGCTACTGGTGCCTGCAGACTATGTTGGGAATTGTGTGTCCAGAATTTGTTTTTTTCTCTGGGGTGGATGTTGGGATTTGCTACTGGTGCCTGCAGACTATGTTGGGAATTGCTCAGTTCCCTGTTGAATTTGTCGGTATTTGCTGGTCGTCCCTGGAGGGTGCCATGGGTTTTGCAGTAGTCACCTTCAGAGTGCGTCCAGAATTTATGTTCTTCCCCGATGTGTGTGTTGGGATTTGCTGCATATCCATGGGGTTTTTGATTTTCCAGAGGGAACCTGGCGAGTGGCTCCATGTTAACTTGGTATCCCTGGACAGTGTGTAGGCATTCCCTTTGGGACTCAGGGGTGCGTGTTGATATTTCTTGTGGCCCACTGCGGAGTTGGACGGGATTTCCTCTTTATTCTTTTGGAGTGCCTCCATTTTTGCTGGGCGACCATGCAGAGTTTGTCGATATTGCCAGCATCTCCCTGCGGAATGTTCTTCCATTTAACTTCAGACCCTGATTTGACTGCATTGTGTGCTGTGTGACCCTCGGGAATGTGTTGCTATTTGCTTGCGTCCCTGGGGAGTGAGTTGGTATTTGCTGGCTGGCCCAAGCGAGTGTATTCGTATATGTTTGGTGTCGCTGTGAAGTTTGTCGGTGTTTCCTGCATGTCCATGGGGAGTTTGTCGCAAATTATTGGATTCCCAGTGAAGTGTGATTGTTTTCCTTATGGTTCCTTGGGAAGTTTTTCGGGATGTTCTCAGGACACTGGGGAGCTTGTTGTTACACCATGTGTCTCCCTGGGGAGTGTGTCGGATTTGCCCCTTGATAACTGAGAGGTTTCTCCATTTTTCCTCGGGATTGCTCCAGACTCTGCCCTTATTTGTATCCTGTCCCTGGGGAGAGTGTCAGGATTTGCTGGCGGCCCCTTAGGTGTGGGCTGGGATTTGCTGATGGTCCCGGGGTAGCATGTTTTAATGTAATGCTACTCCATGCAGAGTGTGCTGATATTTGGTGGTGGACCCTGGATAGTGATTTGGGATTTGCTCTGGGCCCCTTCAGAGTGCATCGAAAAATGGTGTTGTTCGCTGGGCTGGGTTTTGAAGTTTTCTTCGGATCTCTATGGCCCTTGCCAGCAATACCTTCTGGTCCTGGGTAGTGTGATGGGATTTGATTCCTGTCTCTGCTGAATGAGCTGGCATTTGCTGCGGTCACTGGGCTATGTGTTTGCAATTGCTTCTGGACTCTGGGACCATACTCGGCTTTGTTCCGTGTCCCTGGTGATTGAGTCTGGATTTGCTGCGGGTCCCTGTGGAGTTTCTCTAAATTTCCAAAGGGACGCTGCTGAGTGGCTACATGTTTCTCTTCCCTGCAGAGTTTGCCAGTATTTCCTGTAGGACTCAGGGGAACGTGTTGATTTTTCTTGTGTGTCCCTGGGCAGTGTGGCACAATTTCCAGTGGATCCCTGTGGTGTCCTCTATATTTCATGGGGGCCCCTGTGTTGTGTGTCTGCATTTGAAGAATGTCCCTGAAAATTGTTCTGGGATTTAATTTGGATCCTTTAGGATTTTTTTACTATGTGCTGGGGGCTGTTCCATGATCTGCTGCGTGTGCCTGGTGAGTCGGTGCAGTTTTGCTGTGAGCCCCTGGCTTGTGTGTCACGATCTGTTTTGGGCTCTGAGGAGCTTGTTGATATTGCATGTGACTCCGTGGTGAGTGTGTCTGGTTTTCCTGTGGATACCGGTGGAGTGTCCCCACATTCACTGGGGTTCGGTCCATACTACGCCCTTATTTGCGGTCTGTGCCTGGCGTGCTTGTTGTGATTTACTGTGCCCCCTGGTGAGTTTGTTGTGATTCGCTGTGGTGACCTTGGGAGCTTCTATGAGTTTCCAGGGGGAACCTGGCGAGAGGCTCCATGTTTCCTTGGTGTCCATGGAGAATGTTTTGATATTTCCTTTGGGACTCAGGTGGGCGTTTTGATATTTCTTGTCTGTTGTGATTTCCTGGGGATCCTTGCGGAGTGTCATCTTGCTTCCTGGGGGACCATGCGGAGTGTGGCCACTTTTGCAGCATGTCCCCGCGGAATGATTTGTTATTTAATTTAAGAGCTGGGAGTGGGTCGGGATTTCCCCTCGGTCCCAGTGGTGTTTATCCATATCCCCTCGTGGTTCCAGTGGAGTGTGCCGCATTTGCAGCATGCCCCAGGGAAATGTTCTGGAGTTTACTATAGGTCTCTGGGCAGTGTTTTAGGAATTGCAGTGTGGTCTGGGGAGTTTGTTGATATTTCAATTGGCTCCCTGGGGATCTCGTCTGGTTTTTTTCTGCATCCTTGTGGGGTGTCTCCATATTTCCTGGGGTTTTCTGCGGAATCTGCCCGTATTTTAAACCTGCCCCTTGTGAGTGAGTCGGTATTTGCTTCGGGTGCCTCAGAAATGTATGTCCAGTTGAAACAGGTCTTTTCAGAGTGTGCCGCGATTTGCTGCGCCCCCTGGGGTATTTGGCGATATTTACAGTGTGTCCTGGTGAGTGTGTCAGATTTTGCTGATGTTCCTTGGAGAGTGCAACAGGATTTGCTGCCGTAACTCGGGAGTTGCTCTGAGTTTCCAGGGGGACCCTGGCGAGTGGCCCCATGTTGCGGTGTGGAGTGTGGTCTGTAAGGTGGTGTTGTGGAAGATGGTCGTTAAAAGGAAGTGTTGGAGGTGCTGTCTATTGAATTGTTGTGGAAGTGAACTGTAAAATTTGTGTTTGGAAGTAGATATGTGAAGTGCTGGTGTGAAGATAGTCCGTAAACTGTTGGTGTGGATGGTGTTCTGCAAAGGTCGGGTGTGGATTATGGCGTGGAAAGTGGGGGTGTGGAAGCTGGTCCGTAGACTGTGGTTGTGAATTGGGGTGAGTAAAATGGGGTTGAGGATGGCGTTCTGAAAAGTGTGCTTGTGTAAGTTCGTCTGTACAGAGTATGTGTGGAATGTGGTTTTTAAATTGGAGGTGTGGAAGTTTGTTCAGGAAGTTGGTATGTGGAATGTGGTATGTAATTTGTTGGCATGGAAGTTGCTCTGTAAAGAGGGAGCGTGAAATGTGATCTATAAATTGTGGGTGCGAAAGGTGGTCGGTAAAGTGTGTGTGTGGAAGATGATATGGAAAGTTGTGGTGTGGAAGGGGGTAGGTAAAGTCGGTGTGTAGAATGTGGTCTTTAAATGGTGGTGAGTAAGGTGGTATGTAAAGGAGTGTGTGGAAGGATGTATAAAATATGAGGTTGCAGAATGTGGCCTATGATGTTGGGTGTACAAGGTGGTGTGTGAATTGTATATGGAAGGTTCTCTTGAAAGGTGCACGTGGAAGTTCATTTGAGAAGGCGGGTGCAGAAGGTGGTCTGGAAAGTGGTGGTGTGGAACGTGGTCGATAATGTGATTTTGTGCCATGTGGCCTATAATTTGGGGTTCTGCAAGTTGGACATTAAAGAGGGTTTGGAAGGTTGTCTGTAAAGCGGATGTGTGCAACCTAGACTTTAAAAGGAAGTAAAGGAGTTGTTCTATAAACTGTGGTTTGCACGATAGCCTGCAAAGAGGGGTGTGGGATGTTTTCTCTAAAGCGTGCGTGTGGATGAAGGTCTGTAAAGATAGGTGTGAAAGACCACCTGTAAAGCGGGGATGACGAAGCTGCTACTTAAATTTGGGGTGTGGAAGGCGGGCTGCAAAGTGGGAGTGTGGAATGTGGCCTGTAAATTTGGGCTGATTAAGGTGGCTTGAAAATGGGTTGCGAAATGAGGTAGGGAAAGCATGTGCGGAAGGCGGCTCATATAGTGAGGGTGTGGTACGAATTATGCCAAGTGGGCGTCTGGAAGGTTGTCTGTAAAGTGCGGGAGTGAAGGGTGGACTATTAAATTCGAGTGAGGAATGTTGTCTTTAGTGGGGGCTTTGAACTGTTGTATGTAAAGTTAGTATGTGGAATGTGGTATGCATAGAGGGATATTGAAGGTGGTTAGTGATGCGTGGTGTGGCTGGTGATCCGTAAAGGCGTTGTGGAAAGTGATCTGTAAAGAAGGGTGCTGACGGTGTTCTGTATAGTCAGGTATGGAAGAAGGTCTGTTAAGTGGGCAGTGGTAGGTGGTCTGTAAGCGGGTTGTGGATGGTGATCTCAGGAAATTGGGTGTAAGGTGGTTTGTTATGGGGCTTGTGGATAGTACCCTTTAAAATGGTTGTGGAATGTTGGCTTTATATTGGGGTGTGAAATGTCGTCAGCTAGCGTTGGGGTGTGGAAGTTGGGCTAAAAGGGGTGGTGTGAATGGTGGCCTACAATCCCGAGTTCGGGAAACAGACTGTAATGTTAGGTGTGGTAAGCGGTCTGTAAAGTGTGGGTATGCAAGATCGTCAGTAAAATGGAGTGTGGTTTGGTTGTGATAGGTGCCGTCCATAATGTGGGGGTGTGCCAGGTGTTCTGTAAAGTGAGTTTGGATGATTGCCAATAAAGTGGTGTTTGGAAGGTTGACTCTAAGGGAGGGTGTGGAATGCCGTCATTAAAGTGGGTGCTTGGCAGATGCTCTCTAAATTGGCGGTGTGGAAGGTGGTATGTAAAGTTTGGTGTGGAAGGTGGTCTTTAAATGGGGATGTGGAAGACGGACTACAAACAGTGTATGTGGAAGGCTACCGCTAAAGTGGGGGTATGGAAGGTGATATCTAGAGGGGGTTCAGAAGTTGCTCTGTAAAGTGGGGTTGTGGAAGATTGTCTGTTATTCTGGGGTGTGGAAGGTGGTCTGTCAGTAGATTGTGGGGAAGGTGATCCATACAGTGGTATGTGGAAGGCGGTATTTATCGGGCCATGTGGAAGATGGTCTTCAAGGTGCTTGCGCAAAACTTTCGGAAAAGTGGTGGTGCTAAAGGCGGTCCATAATTTGAATGTGTTCAAGGTGTTTAATAACGTGGGGGTCTGCAACGAGGCCTGAATAGCGAGTTTGGAAGGTTCTCTGTAAAGTGGGGGTGTCGAAGGTGGTCAGTAAAGTGAATTGTGCAATGTGGAATTTACATGGTCTTTTGGAATGTGATCCATAAAGTCGGTCATGGAAGCTGGTCTTTAAACGCGAGTATGGAACCTTGCCTGTAGAGGCGGGTGTGGAAGGGGGTCCGCAAAGTGTTGGTTTGGAAGATGTGAGGGTGTGGAATGTGGTCTATAATGTGTGAGTGTGCACTGTGGTGTGTTATGTGAAATGGAAAGGTTTTCTGTAAATTGGCTGTGTGGAAGATGGTGGGTAAAGGAGGACGTGGAAAGTCATTTTTAAAGTCGGCGCTTGGAAAATGCTCTGTGATGTGGGGTTGTGGAGGGTGCGCTGTAAATTGGGGGTCTTGAAGTTGGTCTGTAAACGGAAGTGTTGAAGGTGGTCTGTAAAAGGGGTTCTGGAACGTTGCCTGTAAATTGGGTGTGTGGAAAGTGGTCTGTAAAGTAGGCGTGGGTAAGGTCGTATTTAACGTGGGGGTGAGGAAGGTGGACAGTAAATAATTCTGAGGAGAATGTTCTGAAAATTTTGGGTGAGCAAGGACGTCTTTGAAGTTGGGGTGTGCAAGGTGGTCATCAAAGTGGTGTCGTGGTCGGTGGTCTGCAAAGTGGCGATGTGAAAGGTGGTCTGCAAAGTGGGGCTGTGGAAAATGTTTTTTAAAATTGCGTGTGGAAAGTGAACTGTAAAGTTTGGGTAAGGAAGGTAATGTGTAAACTGAAGGGTTTTAAGGAAGTTTCCCTGCCCCGGAAGGTCATCTATGGCTTGAACGGTTCAGAGAGTGAATCCTCCTCAACGCCGGCCAGGGTTCTTTCTCGAGTGTGTTTGGATTTCAATTTGCCGTTTTCACACATTTCCGCCATATGGTCCAGGTTATGGATCAAGGAATCGACAGGCTTCCCAAAGCTGATAGACGCATCTGTTAAATTTGACACTTTCTGTGATCTTTTTGCCTCTCAGCTTGAAAAAAATGTTTAAACATATTTTTTAAAGTCACTAAAGTTCTTTAGCGATTTAACTATGCCTTGACTTGCAGCAATTTTGTCTGCAGTCGTCAAAATCCAGTGAAGCAATGTGCTAAATTATTGTGCCTCTGAATTTTCATTTGTTCCTGAAGCAGTGCAATAACTCAGAAACATAGAAATATGGAAAATAGCAACAGAAATGGATTATTCTAAGCTTCCAGCCTGCTCTACGATTCAATGCTTTCATGGCTGATCCTATTTTAAAACGCAATACTCCCGCTCGCTCCCAATAGCCCTTGAGGCCTTTACCACTGATAAATCAATCTATCAACTTCTTAAATATGTTCACTGACTTGGTCTCCAAAACCTTCTGTGGTGGATAAATCCACAGGTTCCCCCAACTCCGAGTGAAGTTGTTTTTCCTCATCTCAGTGCTAAATGACCTGTCCAGTATCCTGAGGCACGAGCCACTGTAACGAACGTGCCCACAGCCGGAGGAAGCGACATCGCTGCATCCAGTCGACTCTTCATCCCGTTCAGAATTTTATGGTTCATGAAGTTCGCATCTCATGCTGCAAAACTCCATTGAATACAGGCCGAGTCGGCCAAATCTCTCATCAGTTAACAAGCCTGTCAACCCAGGATTCAGACCTGTCAACATTCGCTGCTCTCCCTCTACCGCAAGGAGATTCTATCTTTGGTATGGAGACCGAAACTGCACACAATGCCCCAAATATGGATTCACCAAGGCACTGTACCGCTTCAGTAACGCATCTTTGCTCCTGTACCCAACTTCTTTCGCAATGAAGTCCACCATTCAGAAGGCCAACTTGCCTTCTGAACTGCTTGGTCTACTTGCATGTGTGCTTTCAAAGATTGGTGTACGTGACAGCTCCCTCCTTCAAAAGGGAGACTTGGGATGGGCAATAAACTCTGCCCTTGCCAACGACACCCATATCTCAAAAATGAAATGTTATAAACACATTGTGAAATATTATGAAAATTCAATGTGATTGATGATAACGATGTATGAGAAAGCACAGTAATTCCTTTGCTCTCTTTTCTGCATTCCAGGTGTCAGCTGGAAGAGGGGCAGGCCACCGTCGGACTCAGAAGAAAGCACTAGCTCCAGGCTACCTCAGAGGAAGATGTGGAATATGACTCCACACCAGCTGAGCAGTCCCAATGTCCACCTGCACCCTACTCCAGCACAGAGACACACGCACTGGCGTGTCATTGATCGAGTTTATGGTGGGGCCCACTCACTGTTGGTCACTCCACACACACGTGACCACAACAGACGGAGACATTGACGAGAAAGCTCCATGGTAATCCGAGGACTGCTGGAAAGCAGGCTCCTGCCAAGAGCCAGTCCAATGCGTGGAAGTGGCTATGCGGAATATGTGGTATTTTCTGAAAGTCCCACAGAAACATCACTGGGACTTTGCAGATTTCCTCAACAGAGTGTAACGTGAGATTGAGGAATCCATTCACGTCATTTCTAATGCCGTGTCTCCAGCATGTGAGTAGATGGAAGCCTCCATGCGGAGGGTAGCTGTCGCCATGGAGTTTCTGAATTATGTGCACACGGACCTGGATACCATCGCTGTGACCTAGGTTGTGTTCCAACAGTGGTTACATGAGAAGGCCGCGGGACTCCCCGATCTCCCTCTACGTGCACCTTCTTCAAAGAGAGCATGTGAGGGGCCCTAGGGCACTCAAGGGAGGAGAAAAGTCAGGCGTACACTCCATTGTGCCCAGATATTCAAAATCCTCTATGCCTTTGACCCCTTCAACTGTAGCTGCTGAAGGTGCGCAACAGAAGGAGGCCCCCAGCGGGCCTCGGACCACCATCCCTCGGACCAGCAGAGGATACCCGGCCTGCCATCAAACATAAGAAGCCATTGTAATCAGCAGCTGCCTCCAGCTTGGGTGTGGATGTTCGCGGTGCTACAGAAAAAGTGACAGAGTTAGGAAAGTTAAGAATATGTAAATACAAAGTGTTGGCACAGGTGTACAGTCATTATATGCATTTTTTTTTCACATGTACACATATGTTCCCTTGCACAGATTGCCTATTTAATGGGTTTCTAATTGTTTTTAGTTGTTGTGCTGTACAATTGCGCTCTATCCTTTCCAGACGAATGAAACACTGGGTGTCTAAGGATAGATGTTCCCCCCTTAATACAAGTATGTGCAAGGAGACATCGCTCATTGACAAGGATGATGGGAGGGCTGTGAGAGGAGCATCCCTCTCCTTGTATCCCAGTTATCTATGTTCCACTGGAGGCTCTACAGAGACTCCTATGCATTGACATAATGGACAGATTAACCACATGATCCCTTGTCAGGCATGTCTGTTCGCCCGGTGAAATAGAGATTCGCAATCGCAAACTGGTGAATATCTCTAGGAAGCCCCCTGTTGGTCACTCTGCCTGTTCTCCCCTCAATTTGGCTGCGAACGATGGCTAATGGCTGAGAATGAAGTGCAGCTCAGCATCTTGCAGGTGTCCCTTTATTCTGAGAACCATCCAGACCAGGCCCGCTGCCATGATAACTTCGCCAGAGAGTGAGGATTCCACATGAACACAGCAATCACAGTTACATGTGTATTAAGGTGTTCCTTTAATGGTCCAACCGTGCTGACATTGAGCTCCAGACACGTGAGGCAACCATCCTTCCCCAGAACGTTTTGCTGCTGGACAGTGAGCGGGTGGCTTTGTTCCACAAGTGCTTTTCTGTAGTGTTGGTATGTTTGAATTTCCACATCTGCTCCTGACCTTTTAAATCTGCGTCTGCCACCTGCACTTTCCTACTATCACATCAGAATTCCAGCAATGTCACGTGCAAACTTCCCTTTAGCAGCCTTGAGCCTCCACGCATTACCCTGGACATAATTACCAAAAATTTGAACTTGTATTCCCTTCCCACGGAGGCCAAACACTTCACTGATCCCATGGTCCGCCTATTCAAAATCACCTTTATCGGCTCCCTCCATGACCCTCCCGACATGAGAATGAGTCGCATATTCAACCTTACACTCGATAACTTCCCAGGATCCCTTTCATTGTAACCGACTCCCCTGACACACAGAACACTAAGATGTCTCCCAGGACCTCAACGTCTATTGAACAGTACCCGGGCGAGAACACACGATGACACTATCCCCCACAATTCCCAAGCCCACCCCCTTTATAGGGCTCTGTCCACACTCAATTTAAAGACCAAAATCCACTCCCGCCTTAGCAGACCATTGGCTACAATGTATTTCTAGAGCACGTCCACACCCATTTAAAAGGCCAACTTCCTCACCCGCTTTTACTGATAATCTTAAAAACCTCCTTAAATGACACCTTCCACAAACCATTTAAGATACAGCTTCCACACACCCCTTTATAGACCACCACCCCAAATCACTTTTACGGACAACTTCCAAACTCCACTTTACAGACATCCTTCCACACGCCCTTTTACAGTCCAGGTTGAACTCCTCTTAGAAAAAACATCTTCTACGCACTCATTCAAGGGCGACCTTCTTCACTCCACTTTACAAAATGCCTTACACATCTCCTCATTACAAAACACATCCCACACACCCTTTTACAGATGGCATTCCAAACCTCAATTTTCAGGCTATCTTCCATACCCACTTTACAGACCAGCTTAACACCCCCCTTTACCGCCCAACTTCCATATCCCCACTTAACAGACCACATTCCACACTCTCCTTTACCGCCCACATTCCACGCTCCCCTTCTGCGACCATCTATCACAAACACTTTTCAGGCCATCTTCCACACCCCCCTTTACCGCCCACTCTCTACATACCCACTTCACAGACCACATTTCACATCCTCCTTTACCGCCAAACTTCCACACCCCTTTCTCAGGCCACCTTCGAAAATCCCCTTTATAGATCAGCTTCCACAAGCCCCTTACAGACCGTTTGCCATACTTCGCTTTAGAGGCCACCTTTCACGCCTCCCTTTTGAAACCAACTTCCAACCACACGGCTCAGACAACCTTCCACGCATTAATTTACAGACCGAGTTTCACATCGCACTTTCACGACCAAATTCCAAACCCTCATTTACAGACCACCATCCATACGCCTTTTTGCAGAAGCCTCCCTTTGCAGACCACATCCTCATGCTCCCTTTACAGACCATCTTCCTCAATACCTTTTAAAGACCGCCTTGCACATTCCATCCGCTTTTCAGACTACATTCCTCACCTCCCTTATCCAGCACATCTGCAGCATCCCACTTTTAGACTTTGCCTTGCTCACTCTCCCTCTCTTTTCTGACATCCGTCAATATCTTCTGCTGCCTTTCAACTCTCCCCTTCCGCCCAACATTCATCCGTGCCTTCCTCCCATTGCCCCATTCCTCATCTTTATAAAATGAGCTGGGCCAGAGATCCCGGGCATCCAGAAAAGTGGGTTGAATGGGGAGGACAGCATCCAGTGTAAGCCAAGTGAGTGAGAGTTCTCCCTCACACGGTTCACGCCTGGTTTAACAGAACGGCAATCCCAGTAGTGAGAATTCCTGCTGGATAGGGCGTGAAACTATGAGGGGCCAAAAGGGCCCAGCCCCCTGCCTCGTTAATGAGCATTCATGAGATGCAATATGGGATCCCGTCTTTCAACAGTGCAAAAGGGGTCCTTCCCTTATCCCACCGGGAATGTGGGTCAGGGTGATTCCAACCAAATGTCCCAATGTCGGGAAATTGGCCTGCATTCTTCCTTTACATCATCCAGCCTCGGTCACCACATTTCCCGACGCTGGAGGATGGATTGGACACCGCCCAAGATCAAGGTATAAAATCAGTCGGTCCTGTAATTGGGCGGTTCATAACAGTAAATGTTGGTGCCGTCATGTATCAGTATTGGCAATTCACTATGAGACCACTAAAATGCATTTGGCTGGAAGCTGAAAAGTTCAGTTTTGTGAGATAAATTAGATGATGCTGCCCCAGCACTGATCACTTTTTATTATCATGGAGTGTGTTTGTTTTTCAATATTTCACAAGTCTGGATTTAGTCACATTAATAAACCAATTAAGTGGTTTTGATGTTCAAACACTCTGCAAAAGGAATGTTCATCCCACTCGCTGAAGGTTATTTTTGGAAATTAGATGACATAAATATAGCAGCGGATTCAGAAGTTGAATTTTTGCATTCAGCTGAGAGCTTATTGTGGGAAATTTTTTAAATATATTCTGTGACTTTGCTGACATATTATTTAGAAAAAAAATTGTAAAGCTGCTACTTTCAATGTTTTCAAAATGTATACAAAACAATGATGTTCTAAGTTCTATGCTGAGTATTAATAATTAAAGTCACTTGTCAATAGCAAGATGCGTTTAGACTCTAAACGCTTGGAGGTCGAAGGGATCACCCATCCGGAGGAGCCCAGTGCATTGATATCAGTCATCAGCGAATTCAATTCACTCGAAGTGATATCAAGTAACAGCTAATCGTGCTGGAAAGTGCAAAAACTGAGGGCCCTTGCCATATTCTGGCAATTGTACTGAAGACTTATCCTCCATGGCTTGCCGCCCCCCGAGCCTCGTTTTTTTCAGTACAGTTAGAGCCCTGGCTTCTAACTGGCTATGTGAAAAATTGCCCAATTTTATCCTATTCCCAGGAAGGACAAATCTAAAACGGGCAGTGACCACCCCATCAGCCTAGTTATGATCATCAGTAAAGCGGCAGAAATCATCATCGGTATTTTCACATTGTTAATCAGAAATACATTGCTCAATAAAGCCTAGTTTCTGTTCCGGCAGGATCAATTAGGCCCTCACCTCATGGCAGTCTTTACTCCAAAAACTGCAGCTATTGGGAAGAAAGAGCTGAAATCTAGAGGTGCACATCAGAATGAATACCCTTGACAACAATGCAGCACGTGACCGACTATGGCATCTTAGGGCGTGAGCGAAATTAAGGGCAATGGGCATCAGTGAAATAAATCGCCTGGTTGGAGTTATAACTAACATAAAGCAACATGGTTGAGTTTATTGTAGGTCAATAATCTCAGTTCCATTGCCGCAGGAGTTCTTCAGGGTATTGTCCTTGGCCCAATCATCTTCTTCTGCTTCATCAATGACCTCCCTTCCATCAGAATGTCAGAAGTGGGAGTTTTTGCTGATGGTTGCACAAGCTTCAGAACCATTTGCTTTTCCTCACTTAAGGACATAGAGAGTGACAAAATGCAACAAGATCTGGATAACATTCTGTTGTGTGCTGAAAAGTGGCATGTGACTTTTGCGCCATACAACTGCCAGGCAATGACCATCTCCAGGCAGGAAGAAAGAGTTCTAACAGCTCCGCTTGACCTTTAATGGCGTTCCAATCGCTGAATATTTTACTCTGAACACCCTAGGGCCTACCAATGGCCAGGAGCTGAACTGGGTTAGCACAAAAATACTGTGGCTACAAGGGCAGGTCAAAAGGCTATGAATCTGTCGGTGATTTGCTCACCTCCTGGCTCTACAAACCTGTCCACAATGTACAAGACACAGGTCAAGAGAGTGATTAAATACTGTCCACTCGCCTGGATGAGTGAAGCTCATCAGTCATCATTGCCCAAGCACTCATCAAGCTCCAGATCTTCCAGGACAAAGAATCTCGGTTTATTAGCAATCCATTCACCAACTTAAATATTTACCCCCTCAACACCAATGCAAAGTTGGAAAAGTCTGCACCATCTACATGATGCATCACAGCAACTCAGCATGCCATCTTCTACCGAACCTTCACAACCCAAGTCCACTACCATCTAGCCGGACAAGGGCAGAATACGCATGTGGACACTACCATCTAGACGTTCCTCTGCAAGCCACTCAACAACCTGACTAAAACCCGGAAATCCTTTATATCTACGTAGACACCTCTCCTGGCATTAGCTGTGGTCGATATTTAGGGCAAAGTGCATGACAACTTTGAATAATAAATTACCTTCTTTCACATAGTTCGTGTTGTGGATCCAGTTGAAACTGCTTTTCTCACAGCAGTGTTAGTTGTAATTCAAAAGTTTCATTTGTATACCTATTAAGGAAATATGTGCGCCTCTGGATGGACCAGCGTTTTTTGCCCTTCACATTTTGTTAATTGAGCTACCTTCTTGATCTGCTGCAGGCCTTCTGGTCTAAATATGCTCAGCTGTGTAATGGAGGGATTTCCAGAATTTTGTCCCAGCGACAATGAAGAAACGGTGTAATGTTTCGAAGCTGGCATGGTGTGTGACTTGGTGGATAATTTCCTAGTGATGTTGTTCACGTGAGACTGCTGCCCTTGTCCTGTTGAAGGTAGTGGTCGTGGATTTGGAAGGTGCTGCCTATGGAGCGCTCCTGAGTTCCTGCAGTGCATCTTGTAGATCGTACACAGTTCTGCCAATGTGCGACGGTGGTTGTGGGCGTGAATGTTTGTGGATGTCGTGAGAATCAAGAGTGCTGCTTTGTTCTGCGTTATTTTAAGTTCAACGAGTGTTTTTTTTTGGGTCTACACACATTCTGACAAATGGGTGTATTCCATCGCACTTCTGAATTGTGCCTTGCGTGCCGTTGACAGAACCTGAATGTTCAAGAGGAGAGTTGCTAGCCTCCTAATATCCATAACCTCTGACCTGGTCTTGAAGCCACAGTACTCACATGGCTGGTCAAGTTGAGTGCCTGCTCAATGTTTACCGCCAGGATGTTGATAGTGTGGGATGCTGCAATGGAAATGCCATTGGATGTCATGGGAGGCAATTGGTGGATTCCTTCTTGCTGGAGATGGCGATTGCCTGACACCTGCACCTCATGAATATTACTTGTCAATTGTGAGCTCCAGCATGGATATTGACCAGGTTTTGCTGCAATTTAAGATGGACCGCTTCAGTAAATCGGGAGCCGCAAATGGCTCTGGAAATTGTGCAATAATCAGCGAACATCCCCAATTCTGACCTTAATATAGAAGGAAGGTCATTGAGGAAGCAACTGGAGATGTTTGGGCCGAGCGCAGTACTCTAAGGAACTCATTCAGTGATTCCCTGGAACTGAGGCGATTGATCTTCAACAACCAAAATCATTAACGTTTGTGCAAGGTAAGATTCCAACCACTGGAGGGCTTTCCTCATGATTCCCATTGGCTGCAGTTTTTCTGGGGCACCACGATGCCACATTCAGTCAAATGCGCTCCTGCTTTCAAGAGCAGCCAGTGTCAATTCATCGAGAAGTTAATTGCGAAGCAAATGCATCTTGAAAACAATTGCGGAACCCTTCGATCTGGTTAATTCTTTTCGAGAGAAGACTAATGCGTCATTATTTGACCACGTGCTTTTTCTCCTTATTTTTGAACACAGGACATCGGTGGGCAATTTCCGACATTCCTGTGTCGATTCCGGTTTCCTACTTGTAATAGAGCAGATTGGCAAGGGATTTGTGCAAGGTCTGGAAAACAAGTCTTCTATATTATTTCCGGAATTTTGTCTGGTCCCATATTATTTCCTTGGTAGAGTGCCTTGAGCCATTCCTTGGAATCACTAGAAGTGAAAGCAATTAGCTGGTGACTTGAATCTGAGGTGCTGGGGACCTCTGGTGGAGACCAAAATGTTTCATCGGCTCGTCACTTCTGGCTGATTTATTTTGCAGTTGCTGAAGCCTTATATATTTCGCTGATGTGCTGGGAAAGACCATCATTGAGGGTGTGGATATGTGTGGGTCCATTTCCTCCACTGAGTTGCTTAATAGTCCACAGCCATTCAGAGCTGAATGCTGCAGTGCTGCAGAACATAGATCTGATCCACTTTAATTGGAATCAATTGTCTCTATCCATCCACAGCGGCTTAAGTTTTTTTGGCATGAAAGTAGATTTGCTTGGTTTTGTCCCTGGAATGCCCTGTTGCATGCTTTATTTAATCTGGCTTGATTCCGTCGCTTGGTTCAAATGGTGGTGTTGGAAGAGGGGGTTGTTGAGGGGGGGAGATATTCTTGGGCATAAGGTTACCAGTCGTGGTTGAGTGGAATTCTGCTTCTGCAGATGGCCCACAGCGCCTATTGGATGCCCAGTTGGTATATCCGTTCAAAATATTGCCGAATTAGCACAATTGTATGCCATACAACACGATGGAGTGAATCCTAAAGTGAAGGCGGGACTTCGTCCCCACAGTGACTGTGCAGGGGTGACTCCTACCTGGACTGTCATGAACAGAGGCACCTCTGGTGTTCAGGTTGTTAAGGATGAGGGCAGTTTTTTTTTCCAGTCACGTTGTTTACCTCGCCACCTGCCACGTGACAACTCTAGCAGCTAGGTCCTTTAGTGCTCGGCTAGTTTGGTTACTAGTGGTGCTAATGAATTACTCTTGGTGCCGGACATTGAGGTCCCCCACGCAGAGTACATTCAGTGCCCTCGCCACAGACATTGTTTCCTCCAAGTTTTTTTCATCATTGAGCAGTACTGATTCAACAGCTGAAAGTGGGGGTTGGTCGGTGAGAGGGTTGGGGTATACCTGGTACTCAGCAGGAGGTTTGCTTACCTCCTAACATAGCGGAGTGGCTATTGAAGACTTGCTGGGCAATTCCCTTCCGACTGCACACCAGTGTGTTGTCACCTCTGCTGGGTCAGTTCTGCCAGTGGGACAGGATGTACCGAATGATGGTGAAGATGGTTTCTGGGCTTTTACTGTAACATATGATTCTGTGAATGTAATTAAGCCAGGCTGTCACTGGACAATCATGTGGGAAAGCTCTCCAAATTTTACCACATTGCCCCAAATGTTATTAAGAAAGACCAAGCAGGGATGACATGGCATGGTCAGGCGCTGAAGTTTCTGGTGCCTATGTCGATGCCGAGTAATCTGTATAGTTTCATTCCTTTTTGGTAGACATTTTATTGGATATTTGGTAGAATATAGTGGTTTGTTACGTAATTTCAGACGGCATTTGAGAGTCACCCATTGCTGTGGATCTAACCACACGTAGGCCAGAACAGCTTTCAATGACGGATGTGTTTCCCTATAGGGCATTATGTAGTTAGTTGCAGAGTAAACCTCCCTCTGCAGTGACCCGTCACTCACTCTCAGTACAGGTACAGTTAACAGTCACAGCTTTATCAGTTGTTTAACTTTGCAATCACTGCCCATCTACTTTATCACTGTTCTCATGTGTGCTTCCATTTACTGTGCTTGTACAAGGCTGGAGCGGCATTAAGCAATGTCACTGTCTCAAACTATTAGTTCTCCCAAGTATCTGGATTTGGTATGTATAGTAAAACTGTGGTCAGTAATGTGATTGAATGTGTGCTGAATACAGCAGTGTTGCTAAGAGAAATCGAAGGTTTGATCACTGTGTAACAGATAATGAGCAAACCCTCTCCAGCTTGAGGACACTTTGAACGTTTCCCCTGTAGCAGTGAAATTGCATGTCAGAGTTAAGGAATTGAATAAAACTCCCAGTTGTGCTGACATTTCGTAACTCACAGGCTGAGCGTGTGTAATAAATCACTTGGAACTGATTGTTCTGTGGAATTCAGCTGAGAATTTGTTTGGGGTTTTTGTTAAAATATATGTTGTGCTCTTTTGAAAAATAATTGGAAAAACATATCTGCACCTATTTCTTCAACTGACTGTAACTAATTGGATAAAAAAAACATATTATATTGTTTCCATTAATTGCAAGAACTACAAAGTCACATTTCCCTTGAATTCTCCAAGACTATTTGCAAAGCACAGCATTTCAAAGCACACATTGGACAAAATTAAATTGAAATCATCACAACATGGATAATATGATATTTGTCCTTACTGCTGTGAATAAGGGATGATGCTAATATATTGTGCTGAACGAATGGTGTGAAGTGGAAGCTGGCTAATTAATAGATTTCTAATTACTCCCATGATCCAAAGTTAAAATTTCATTTGACATCATTTCCATCCTCTTTTCAGGGTTCGGATCAGGACTCAAAACTGAAAAAATACATCAAATGTATAGCAGACACCATGTCAAACAGTCATCGGAAATAAAAAAACCTTGTATAGGTCAGGTTGCCATTTAACAAAATGGCTCCATCCTGCGACTTTATAGATAATCTAAAATTAATCCAGTATTCAGGAATAGATTAAATCATTGCTAATCTAGTCGGAGTGGAATGATATTTTGAATTGTAACTTCATGTTATGGAGCTCTGCATACGCTCGGAAAGAGAGAAGGGATAATTCGAGAGATAAAAATCTCACTGAAGTAGTGAAAGTGTGCATTGCTGCAGCAATGCTGTATTTTTAGTCCTTCTCAGGAAGTTGCTGTCTCAGGCAAGGCCGTGCTTTCTTGCCAGTGCCAGATTATGTTTCAGAAGTAGGTGGTGAGGTTTCATTCACCGATGCAGTGCAGGTGATTTCGTTTTTTGAGGCCCCTGATGCCATTTGATTGGCGAGTTCGGCCATTTCAGTGGGGATCAATGAGCCAGCCAGTTCATTGTTGCTGAAAGTTTGTTGACAGTACGAGTGAGAAAAATAATGTGCCTTGATGAATAGTGACTGTAACATGAATGTTGGTGATGTGCCTGTACATGTAGTGACAACAGGAGTGAGGACAGAAACAAAAATAAAAATACATGGAAAAGCTCAGCAGGTCTGACAGCATCAGCGGAGAGGAAAACAGTTAACGTTTCGAGTCCGTATGACACTTCAACAGAACATTAGGAGTGAGGACAGTGATGCACATGAATGGATAATGACAGTACAATTATTGTTTTTAATGTACTTGTTTATGTGGTGAGAACAGGAGGGAGGACGGTGATATATCTGATGGATTGTTCCAGTAAAACACTGTTGGTAATGAACCTCTTTATGTGGTTATAAAAGTAAAGAGGACATTAATGCATCTTATGGATAGTGTTTGTAAACAAATATTGGTAATGTACCTCTAATATGGGGTAATATTAGGTGTGAGGAAAGTGATGCATAGCCAGTGATGTATCTGGATAGAGATTTAAATTGAACATGTGTTTAGATTTAAATAGGGATGTATAGCATTAATAAAGTAAGGTCAGTATTATCGGGATGGAGAACAAAAGTGAAGTCGTGTTTATTGTCATTCAGGGATGTTTAGTAATAATAAAGTGAGGTCAGCAATGTATCTGAGTGGAGTCACAATGAGCATGTGTTTAGTGAACTATGTGGATGCATAGTATTAATAAAACGAGTTCAGTGATGTATCTGGATGTAGAGTGACACTGGACATGTGCTTAGTGGCCTGTGGGGATGAATAGTATTCATAAGGTGAGGCCTTTGAGGTACCTGGGCGGATAGTGGACATGTGTATGCCGTTCGTTAGCTATGGCAATGTATTGTACTAACACAATGATTTCAGTGATATATGTATAATGGAGAGTGACAATGAGCAAGTGCCTAGTTGTCTATGGGGATCTATAATTTTTATAAAGTGAGGGCAATGATGCAAGTGGATGACGTGTGACAATATAATTCAGATCAGTGAGCTAACAAGATGGACAGTGGCAACAAGAGTGAGGTGAGCGATCAACCTGAATGGATGGAGTCAAAACGAGTGGCGTCAGACAGCTAACTGTATGGATCTTGTTTATAAGAGTGAGTTCAGTCAATTAACTGGATGGATAGTGACAGTAAGAATGTAGTCAGTGACCTTACTGAATGGACAATGACAATAAGGGTTAGGAAAGTCACGTAACTAGGTGGAAAGCTGTTATAAAAGTGTGGTCAGTGATGCACCGGAATTGCGAGTGACATCAAGAGTGAGGGAAGTGTCTTAACTAGATGGATAGTGGCATTAAGAATGTGGTCAGTGTTCTAACTGCGTGAACATTAGGAATGAGACTGAGGTCAGTAGTCGAACTGAATGGAAATTGTGAATATGAGTTATGTCAAATATCTATTTGGATGGGCTGTGATCTACCCGAATGCATCGTGACAATAAGAGTGAGGTCATTTAGCTAACTGGATTGATATTGACATTTAGAGCGAGGTCAGTAATCTAACTGGATGGATAATGACAATATAAGTGAGTCGATTTATCTGAACGAATATATCGTGACAATGAGCGAGGTGTCTGTGATTTCATTGAATGAATAGTGGTAATGAGAGTGAAGTCAGAGAAATTACATGTGATGTCAGAGATGCACCTGGAAGGAAGTAAAAATTGGAGTTTGGTATCTTGTCTAACTGGATGGACACTTACATTATGATTCAGCCCAGTGGCAGAACAAAATAGATAGTGACAATAAAAGATAGGCCAGTGATCTAACTCGATGAATAGTGACAATAAGAGTCAAGATCAGTTGTCTAACTGGATGGGCAGTCACAATTCGAATGAGATCAGTGGCATACATAAATGAATAGTGACAATAAGTGTTAGGTCAGTGACCTATCTCGATGCGCAATGACAATAAGTCTGAAGGCCAGTCGTCTAACTGCATGGGCAGTCACAATAAGAGTGGTATTGGTGACATAACTGAATGCGTAGTGACAAAAATAGTTAGGTCAGTGATTTACCTCGATGGACAGTGTCAATAAGAGTGAAGGTCAGTGGTCCAACTGGATGGGCAGTCACAATAAGAGTGAGATCAGTGACATAACTGAATGCATACTGACAATAAGCTAGAGGTCAGTAATCTAACTGGATGGAGAATGACAATTAGAGCGAGACCAATGGTAAGCCTGGATGGATAGTGGCAATAAGAGTGTAGTCAGTGAAAATACATCTGAGGTTAGAGATGTATCTGGAAGGACAGTAACAATGGGGGTGAGGGCTAACTACATGGATAGTGACAGTAACAGTGAGATCAGTGATCTAACTAGATGGACATTGAACATAAGCTTTAGGCCAGTGACATAATTGCATGAATAGTGACAACAAAAATTAGTTCTGTTACCTAACTCGATGGACAGTGTCAATAAGAGCGAAGTTCAGTTGTGTAACAGGATGGGAATTTACAATAAGTGTGAGCTATGTAATCTAACTGTATGGTCAGTGAAAATAATATTCAGGCCAGTGACATAAGTGAAATGATAGTGACAATAAGATTGAAGTCACCGATCTATCTGCATGTATGGTGTCAATAAGATTGAGGTCAGTGATCTAAAGGAAATGATCTTTGCAATACTAGTGACGTTACTGAACTAACTGGGTGGATAGTGACATTAAGAATTAGTAAGTGATCTAGCTGGATCGATAGTTGTAATGAGAGTGTGTCAATGAAATGACTGAGAAGAAGGTGACAACAATAGTGAGGTCAGCTATTTAAATGAATGTTTAGTGAGAATAAGAGAGAGGTCAGTGAAATAATTGGATGGACAGTGACAATGAGAGTGCAGTCAGTGACAATACAGGTGAGCGCAGATATCTACCTGCAAGGAGAGTAACAATAGGAGTGAGATCTCATGTTCAACAGGATGGAAAATGGCATTGAGTTAGATCAGTGATCTAACTGAATCGATAATGGAGTTACGAATCTAGTCAGCGATCTAAATGGATGGATAGTGTCAAGGAGAGTGAGGTCAGTAAAGAAACTGGATGGATAATGTCAATAAGATTGAGGTCACTGTTCTAACTGGATGGAGAGTGACAAATAAGAGTGAAGTCAGTGATCCAAGTGCATGGATAGTGCCGATAGGTGTGAAGTCACTGATCTGACAGCATGGATGTTGACAAGAAGTTACAGGCCAGTGACCTAATCGATGGACCGTGACAGTACGAGTGAGGTCAGTGATTTGACTTGGCGGATAGTGAGAGTAAGAGTGAACATAGGTATATAACTGGATGGATAGTGATAATACGAGACAAGCCATTGACCCAACTGGATGGATGATGATAATAATTTTGAGGTTAGTGATCTTGCTTGATGTGTAGTGAAAATGAAAGGCAGGTCAGTGATCAAACTGAATAGACAGCGACAATAAGATTCAGGCTAGTGACCTAACTCGATGGAAGGTGAAAGTAAGATTGAGGTTTGTGATCTAGCTTGATGGGTAGTGACAATAAGAGTCAGGTCAGTGATCAAACTGAATAGACAGCGATGATAAAAATGAGTTAAATAAGAGTGAGGTCACTGATTTAATTGTATGGATACAGACAATAAGAGTGAGTTCAGTGACCTAGTTGAATTAATACTGAGATGAAGAGTGAGCTCAGTGATTTAACTAGAGTGGTAAGGTCAATAGGAATGAGGTCAGTGATTTAATTGTATGAGTAGTGCCATAAAGAGTGACGTCAGTAATCATAGTGGGTGCACAGTGACAGTAAGAGTGAGGCCAGTGATCTAATGCCATAGCCAGCGACAATATGAGAGGTGTCAGAGTTCTAACTGGATGAACAGTAACATTCAGAGGTTGTTCAGTTATACAATGGTTTGGATCGTGACATTTAGAGTGATGTCAGCGACAGTACTGGATGGACAATTACAATAAGAGTGAGGTCAGTTATCTAACTGGAGTGATAGTGTCAATATGGCGGAGGTCAGTGAACTAACTGGATGGTTACTTACAATACGAATCAGGTCAGTGACATTAGGAGTGAGGTCAGAGAACTAACTGCAGAGATTGTAAACAAGGCTGAGGTCAGTGATCTACCTCAATTGTTATTGGCAATACGATGAGGTCAGTGACATTAAGAGTGAGGCCAGCGGTTCAACTGGAGAGAATGTGTCAATTAGGCTGAGGTCAGCGATCTAACTGAATAAATACGACGAAACTAAAGAGGTCAGTGTTCGAACTGGAAGGATAGTGACATTGAGAGTGAGGTCAGTAATCAACTGGATGGACAATGGCAATAATGTTGTGAATTGTGACAATATGAGTGAGGCCAGCTCTCTAACTGGATGCTTACTGACAATATGAGGTAAGTCAGTGGTCCAACTAGATGGACAGTGCCAGTAAGAGTGAGTACTGTGTAATAATTGAATGAATAGTGACGATATGATTGAGGCCAGTGATCTAACGGCATGATAATGACAATAGGTATTAAGCCAGTGAACAATAAGATTGAAATATGTGATCTAATTTGAAGGACAATAGCAATAAGAGTTAGTTAAGTGACTTAACTGGAAGGACCGTGACATCAACGACCAGCTCAGATATCTAACTGGATTTCAACTGACAATTAGAGTCAGACCATTAACCAAACTCGATGGATAGTGACAAGAAGAGTGAGGCCAGTGATCAAATGTAATGGAGAGAGAATAAGAATGAGTTCAGTGAGTTAACTGGATGTAGAGAGACAATGAGGATGAGGTCAGTGAGTTAACTGAATATAGAGTGACAATAAGAGTGATGACAGTGAGTTAACTGGATGTAGAGTGACAATAAGAGTGAGGTCAGTGAGTTAACGGGATGCAGAGTGACAATAAGTGTGAGGTCATTCAGTTAACTGTATTTAGAGCGACAATAAGAGCGATGTCAGTAAGTTAACTGGATCAAAAGTGACATTAAGAGTGAGGTCAGTGAGTTAACTGAACGTAGAGTGAAATTAAGAGTGAGGTCAGTGAGTTAACTGGATGTAGAGTGACAATAAGAGCGAGGTCAGTGAGTTAACTGAATGTAGAGTGACAATAAGAGTGAGGTCAGTGAGTTAACTGGATGTAGAGTGACAATAGGAGTGGGGTCAGTGAGTTAACTGGCTGTAGAGTGACAATAAGAGTGAGGCCAATGAGTTAACTGGATGTAGAGTGACAATAAGAGTGAGGTCAGTGAGTTAACTGGATGGATTTTGACAATATGATTGAGGGAATTGAGTTTACTGGATGAATATTGACAATAAGAGTGATGTAAGTGATCTCAACGAATGAACAACGACACAAAGGGAGAGACTAGTGTTCTGTCTACATGGTTAGTGTGGATGACAGTGATGTCAATAGTCTATCTGCATTGATAGTTTCAGTAAGAGTAAGGTCAATGATCTACCTGAATTGATCGTGACAGTAAAGGTAAGGTTATGATGTAACTGAATGAATAGTGACAATAACAGCGAGGTCGGAGATCTAAATAGAAAGAGAGCGACCATAAGAGTAAGGTCAGTGATTTAACTAAACGGATATTGCCAATAAGAGTGAGGTCAGTAATCTGTTTGGACGAATAGTGACATTAACAGTGAGACTAATAATAACTGCACTGGATGCAAAGTGACAGTAAGAGTGACGTCAGTGACCTAAATATATGGATATTAACAATAATATTAGGGTCAGCCAGCTAACAAATGGATAGTCTCAATAAGAGTGAGGTCAGAGATCTTATTTGATGGATAGTGAGGCCACTGATCATCCTGAATGGACAATGACAATAAGAGTGAGGTCAGTGATCTAACTGGAAATATAGTGACAATATGAGAGAGGTCAGTTTTTTAAGTGGATGGCTAATGACAATAAGAGTGAGGTCAGTGATCTGGTTGGATGAATAGTGACATTAAGAGTGAGGTAAATAATGACATTGGATGCACAGTGACAGTCACTGTGATGTTAGTCATCTAGCTGGATAGATATTGACATTGAGAGTGAGGTCACTGATAACCCTGAATGGACAGCAACAATAAGACTGAGTCAGTGATCTAACTGGATGATTAGGAGCAATAAGAGTGAGGTCAAATATCTAACTGGGATTATAATTGCATTATGAGTGAGATCCGTCATTTAACTGAACGGATAATGACATTAGAAGTAAGGCCATTAATTTAACTAGCTGGAAAGCGACAATCAGAGTGAAGTCAGTAATTTAACTGGCTGGATACTGACAACATGAGTGAGGTCAGTGGTCAAATGGATCCATGGTTAAAATATAAGTGAGGTGAGTGAAACTGGATGCAATTTGACAACACGAGTGAGGTCAGTAATTTTACTGGAATCACAGTGACAACAAGAGTGATGTCAGTGATCTACCTGAATGGATAGTGACAGTAAGCATGAGGTAATTGTTCCAACTGAATGGGCAGTGACAATGAAAATGATGTCACTGATCTACTTGGATGGATAGCGACAATGAGCGTGAGCTCATTGATCTAAATGGATGGATAGCGACAGTAGGAGTGAGGTCTAAAATCACCCTGGATTAATACTGACAATAGAAGTGAGGACACGACTGTAACTGGATCGTCAGTGGCATTAAAGGTTATATGAGTGACAGTAAGAGTAAGGCCAGTGATAGAACTGGGCGGATGGTGAAATTAAGATTGAGGTCAGTGATCAAACTGAATGAACAGTGGCAGTAAGAATTATGTCAGTGATCTAACTGGATGTGTGCACTTACCAAAAAAGACTCAAACAGCTTAACACCGTCCAGGGAAAGCAACCCGCTTGACTGCCATGAAATCCACAAACATTCAATCGCGCCCCCTCCGACGCACAGCAGCAGCAGTGTGTGCCTTCTACAAAATGCACTGAAGCGGTTCACCAAAGCTCCCTCAAAAGGCCATTAGAAACGTAAGAACTCTATCATTTAGAAAGGCAACGAAAGCAGATAGTTAGGAACACCACCAGCTAAATAGCAAACACCCCCCCACCCCCCACCCCCCCTCTGATTTGGAGATATTCCGGCGTTTCTTCACTGATGCTGGGTCGGAATCCATCCTTGACAGCTTTGTTGTAGCACCTGGACCGCCTGGACTGCAGTGGTTCAATTAGGCAGCTCACCATAACATTCCCAACGCCAAAAAGGGATGTGCAATAGATTCTGGCTCAGATATCGAAGCCTACATCCAGTGAGCGAATTTATTAAACAAGTATAGATTCAAAAACAGTGTGTTCAGTGATCTAACTGGATGGACAGTGAAAATAAGTTCAGGTCAGTGATCTAACTGGATGGATAATTGTAATAACAATAAGGTGCCGGATCTAAATGGTTGGATAGTGACAATAAGAGTATGTTCAGTCATCCATCAAGATGGATAGTGATACTGAGAGTGAGGTCAGTGATCTAACTGAATGGATAGTGACTATAATATTAAGGTTAGTAATCTAACTAGATGATTGGTGACAATAAGAGTGAGGTAATTGATCTAATTGGTGGATTGTGACAATTAAAGTGAAAACAGAAATCTAGTTAGATGGATAGTTACACACGAGTGAGATCAGTGATCTAACTGAATGGATAGTGACACTTAGAGTTCTGATCAGAAACCTAGCCAGATGGATAGTGACAATCAGAGTGAGGTCAGTGATCTAATTGTGAGGACAGGGACAAAATGAGAGAGGTCAATGATCTAACTGGATGGAAAGCGAGAATAAGGGTGAGGTCACTGATCTTACCTGATCGGCAGTGACAATAAGAGTGCGGTCCATGTCCTAAGTTCGCTGGACAGTTACAATAAGAGTTGGGTCAGTGATCTAACTGTATGGACCGTTACCATAAGATTGAGGTTAATGATCTATCTGGAAGTACAGTGACAAAAAGACTGAGCTCAGTGATCTAACTTAAAGGATAGTTCCAATATGAGTGAGACCAGTGATTTAACTGAATGATAGTGACAAAATGATAAAATCAGTCATCTAACAAATGGATCGTGACACCAAGAATTAGGTCAGAGTTCTAAATGGATAGATAGTGACAATAATATTGAGGTTAGTAATCTAGCTAGATGATTAGTGACAATAAGAGTGAGGTCATCGACCTAACTGGATGGATTGTGACAATTAGAGTGAGATCAGAATTCTAACAAGATGGATAGTTAAACAAAGAGTGAGGTCAGAGACTTACTGATTCGATAGTGACAATAATATTGAGATTAGTAATAAAAGTAGATGATTAGTAACAATAACATTGAGTCCAGTGAGCTAACTGGATGAATGGAGATAATAAGAGTTAGGTCAGTCATAAAAATGAGAGGAAAGGAACAATACGAGTGTGGTCAGTGATAAAACTGATGGAAAACGAGAATAAGGGTTAGGTCAGTGATCTAACTTAATGGATATAGACAATAAGAGTGAGATCAGTGTTACAACCAGGTGGACAGGAACAATAAGATTGAGGTCAGTGATCTTACACTATGGACAGCTATCATAAGATTGAGGCTAATGATCGATCTGGAAGGATAGTGGAAATACGAGTGAGGTCAGTAATATAACTGATGATAGTGACAATGAAATTAAGATCAGTCTTCTAACTAGATGGACAGTGACGCTAAGAGTGAGGTCAGATATGTAGCTGAATGGATATTGACGACACGGCCGAGATCAGTGATCTAACTGAATGTAGTTTACAATAAGAATAAGGTCAGTGGTCACACTGGATGGATAATCACAATAAGAGTAAGGCCAGTGGTCAAAATGAATAGACAGTGACAACAAGAATGAGGTGAGTGATCCAATTAGATGAAAGTGAGGTCAGTGGTTTAACTGGAATGACAGTGACATTAAAAGCGTGATGTCAGTGATACAACTCGATGGACAGGGGAAAGGGGAAATCAGACTGATGTCATTGATCTAAATGGATGGATAGTGACAATAAGCGTGAGGACGGTCGTCTAAATGAATGGATTAAGGCAATAAGCGTCAGCACAGTGATCTACCTGAATGGATAGGGAACATAAGAACGTAATCAATAGGAGCAGGATCAGGCCATTCTGCCCCTCAAGAATGCCCCGCCATTCAATAAGGTCATGGCTGATGTTTACAGGCCTCATCTCCTTCGTGCCAGCTCCTCATTGCCTTCAACTGCTGATATTTCAAATATCAATTTACATTGGAAAACAGAGCCAAACAGAGCCGATCAGAGCTAAACAGAACCAAACAGTGTCAAAAATAGCATAACGGTGCCAAACAGAGCAAAAAAGAGCCAAACAGAGCAAAACAGAGCCAAACAGTGCCAAACAGAGCAAAAATAGAGTCAAACAGAGCCAAGCAAAGCAAAACAGAGCCAAACAATAACCAACAGAGCCAAACAGCGCCAAACAGAGGGCAAAAGAGAGAAACAGAGCCAGACAGATCAAAACGGAGTGAAACAGTGCAAAACAGACGACAACAGAGCCAAACAGTGCAAAACAGAGCCAAACAGAGCAAAACAGAGCCAAACAGAGTCAAGCAGAGCCAAACAGAGGGAAACAGCAGAAGATAGAGCCAAACAGAGCCAAACAGAGCAAAAGAGAGTCAAACAGAGCGAAGCAGAGGGAAACAGAGGATGACAGAGCCAAAGAGAGTCAAACAGAGCAAAAGAGAGTCAAACAGAGCGAAACAGAGGGAAACAGAGGATGACAGAGCCAAAGAGAGCCGAACAGAGCAAAACAGAGTCAAAGAGAGCCAAACAGAGGGAAACAGCGGAAAATAGAGCCAAACAGAGCTTAACAGAGCCAAATAGAGCAAAAGAGAGTCAAACAGAGCCAAACAGAGGGAAACAGAGCAATACAGAGTGGAACAGAGCAAAACAGAGCCAAACAGAGCCAAACAGTGCCGAACAGAGCAAAATGGAGTAAAACAGAGCCAAACAGAGCAAACAGAGTCAAACAGTGGAAAACAGAGCCAAACAGAGCCGATCAGAGCTAAACAGAACCAAACAGTGTCAAAAATAGCATAACGGTGCCAAACAGAGCCAAAAAGAGCCAAACAGAGCAAAACAGAGCCAAACAGAGCAAAAATAGAGTCAAACAGAGCCAAGCAAAGCAAAACAGAGCCAAACAATACCAAACAGAGCCAGCCGGCGCCAAACAGAGGGCAAAAGAGAGAAACAGAGCCAGACAGATCAAAACGGAGTGAAACAGTGCAAAACAGACCACAACAGAGCCAAACAGAGCAAAACAGAGCCAAACAGAGCCAAACAGATCCAAACAGAGTCAAGCAGAGCCAAACAGAGGGAAATAGCGGGAGATAGAACCAAGCAGAGCCAAACAGAGCCAAACAGATCAAAAGAGAGTCAAAAAGAGCCAAACAGAGGGAAACAGAGGATGACAGAGCCAAAGAGAGCCAAACAGAGCAAAACAGAGTCAAACAGAGCCAAACAGAGGGAAACAGCGAAAAATAGAGCCAAACAGAGCTAAACAGAGCCAAACAGAGCAAAAGAGAGTCAAACAGAGGGAAACAGAGCAATACAGAGTGGAACAGAGCAAAACAGAGCCAAACAGAGCCAAACAGTGCCGAACAGAGCACAATGGAGTAAAACAGAGCCAAACAGAGCAAACAGAGTCAAACAGTGCAAAACAGAGCCAAACAGAGCAAAACAGAGCCAAAAAGAACCAAACAGAGTCAAAAATAGCATAAGAGAGCCAAACAGAGCCAAAAAGAGTAAAACTGTACCAAACCGAGCCAGACCAAGCAAAACTGAGCGAAGCAGAGCAACACAGTGCCAAACAGAGCTGAACAAAGCCGAACAGAGTCAAACAGAGCCAAGCAGAGCAAAACAGAGCCAAACAGAGGCAGACAGAGCAAAACTAGGCGAAGAAGAGCAAATCAGAGCCCAACAGAGCAAAACAGAGCCAAACAGTGCCATACAGAGCAAAATAGAGTTAAACTGAGCCAAACAGAGGGAAGCAGAGCAAAACAGAGTTGAACAGAGCAAAAAGGGGCCAAACACAGCCAGACAGAGCAAAACAGAGCGAAACAGATCAAAACAGAGCCAACCAGAGCCAACCAGAGCAAAACAGAGTCAAACAGAGCCAAACGGAGCGGAACAGAGTGATACAGATTGAAATACAGCATAACAGATCCAAACAGAGCAAAACAGAACCAAACAGTGTCAAACAGAGCAAAATAGATTCAAACAGAGCCAAACAGAGCAAAACAGAGCCAAACAGTGTCAAACAGAGCACAATAGATTCAAACAGAGCCAAGCAAAGCAAAACAGAGCCAAACAATACCCAACAGAGCCAAACAGCGCCAAACAGAGGGCAAAAGAGAGAAACAGAGCCAGACAGATCAAAACGGAGTGAAACAGTGCAAAACAGACCACAACAGAGCCAAACAGAGCAAAACAGAGCCAAACAGAGCCAAACAGAGTCAAGCAGAGCCAAACAGAGGGAAACAGCAGAAGATAGAGCCAAACAGAGCCAAACAGAGCAAACAGAGTCAAACAGTGCAAAACAAAGCCAAACAGAGGGAAACAGAGGATGACAGAGCCAAAGAGAGCCAAACAGAGCAAAAGAGAGTCAAACAGAGCGAAACAGAGGGAAACAGAGGATGACAGAGCCAAAGAGAGCCAAACAGAGCAAAAGAGAGTCAAACAGAGCCAAACAGAGGGAAACAGCGGAAAATAGAGCCAAACAGAGCTAAACAGAGCCAAACAGAGCAAAAGAGAGTCAAACAGAGCCAAACAGGGGGAAACAGAGCAATACAGAGTGGAACAGAGCAAAACAGAGCCAAACAGAGCCAAACAGTGCCGAACAGAGCAAAATGGAGTAAAACAGAGCCAAACAGAGCAAACAGAGTCAAACAGTGTAAAACAGAGCCAAACAGAGCCGATCAGAGCTAAACAGAACCAAACGGTGTCAAAAATAGCATAACGGTGCCAAACAGAGCCAAAAAGAGCCAAACAGTGTCAAACAGAGCAAAATAGATTCAAACAGAGCCAAACCGAGCAAAACAGAGCCAAACAGTGTCAAACAGAGCAAAATAGATACAAGCAGAGCCAAACAGAGCAAAATAGAGTCAAACAGAGCAAAACAGAGCCAAGCAGAGCAAAACAGAGCCAAACGGAACCAAACAGAGCCAAACAGAGCATAACAGAGCCAAGCATTGCCAAACAGAATGAAAAAGAGGGAAGCAGAGCCATTCAGAGCAAAACAGAGTGAATCAGAGCAAAACAGAGCAGAACAGAGCAAAACAGAGCCAAACAGAGTCAAACAGAGCAAAATAGAGTCAAACAGGGCCGAACAGAGGGATACAGAGGACAACAGAGCAAAACAGAGGAAAACAGATTCAAACAGAGCAAAACAGTGAAACAGAGCCAAACAGAGGGAAACAGAGGAAACAGATCTAAACAGAGCCAAACAGAGCAAAACAGAGTCAAACAGGGCCGAAAAGAGGGATACAGAGGAAAACAGAGCAAAACAGAGGAACACAGATTCAAACAGAGCAAAACAGAGTGAAATAGAGCCAAACAGAGGGAAACAGAGGAAAACAGATCCAAACAGAGCCAAACAGAGCAAAACAGAGTCAAACAGAGCAAAACAGAGCCAAACAGAGCAAAACAGAGACAAACAGAACCCAACAGAGCCAAACAGAGCATAACAGAGCCAAACAGAACGAAAGAGAGCCAAACAGAGCATAACAGATCCAAACAGAGCCAAACAGAGGAAATCTGAGAAAAACAGAGCCAAACAGAGCCAGACAGAGCAGAACAGAGTGAAACAGAGAAAAGCAGAGACAAACAGAGCGAAGCAGAGGTAAGCAGAGCAAGGCAGAGTGAAACAGAGCAAAGCAGAGTAAACCAGAGCCAAAAAGAGCAAAACAGAGCAAAATAGAGTCAAACAGAGCCAAACAGAGGGAAACAGAGCAAAACAGAGCCAAACAGATCAAAACAGAGCCAGACAGAGCAAAACAGAGTGAAACAGAGTAAAACAGAGCCAATCAGAGCCAAACAAAGTCAAACAGAGCAGAACAGAGTAAAACAGAGCCAAACAGAAGCGAACAGAGCCAAACAGAGCATAACAGAGCCAAGCAGAACCAAAGTGAGCCAAACAGAGCATAACAGAGTCAAACAGAGCCAAACAGAGGGATACATAGCAAAACAGAGCGAAACAGAGCCAAACAGAGCAAAACAGAGCCAAGCAGTGCCAAACAGAGAAAAATGGAGTCAAACAGAGTATAACAGAGCAAAACAGAGCCAAACAGAGCCAAACAGAGGAAAGCAGAGCACAACAGAGCCAAACAGAGCCAGACGGAGCATAACAGAATGAAACAGATCAATACAGAGCCAAACAGAGCCAAACAGAGCAAAACAGAGACAAACAGATTGAAGCAGAGGGAAGCAGAGCAATGCAGAGTGAAACAGAGCGAAGCAGAGCAAAACAGAGCCAAAAAGAGCAAAACAGAGCAAAATAGAGTCAAACAGAGCCAAACAGAGGGAAACAGATTAAAACAGAGCCAATCAGAGCCAAACAAAGCCAAACAGAGCAGAACAGAGTCAAACAGAGCCAAACAGAGGGATACATAGCAAAACAGAGTGAAACAGAGCTAAACAGAGCAAAACAGAGGCAAACAGAGCAAAACAGAGCCAAACAGAGCCAAACAGTGCCGAACAGAGCAAAATGGAGTAAAACAGAGCCAAACAGAGCAAACAGAGTCAAACAGTGTAAAACAGAGCCAAACAGAGCCGATCAGAGCTAAACAGAACCAAACGGTGTCAAAAATAGCATAACGGTGCCAAACAGAGCAAAAAAGAGCCAAACAGTGTCAAACAGAGCAAAATAGATCCAAACAGAGCCAAACCGAGCAAAACAGAGCCAAACAGTGTCAAACAGAGCAAAATAGATACAAGCAGAGCCAAACAGAGCAAAATAGAGTCAAACAGAGCAAAACAGAGCCAAGCAGAGCAAAACAGAGCCAAACGGAACCAAACAGAGCCAAACAGAGCATAACAGAGCCAAGCATTGCCAAACAGAATGAAAAAGAGGGAAGCAGAGCCATTCAGAGCAAAACAGAGTGAATCAGAGCAAAACAGAGCAGAACAGAGCAAAACAGAGCCAAACAGAGTCAAACAGAGCAAAATAGAGTCAAACAGGGCCGAACAGAGGGATACAGAGGACAACAGAGCAAAACAGAGGAAAACAGATTCAAACAGAGCAAAACAGAGTGAAACAGAGCCAAACAGAGGGAAACAGAGGAAACAGATCCAAACAGAGCCAAACAGAGCAAAACAGAGTCAAACAGGGCCGAAAAGAGGGATACAGAGGAAAACAGAGCAAAACAGAGGAACACAGATTCAAACAGAGCAAAACAGAGTGAAATAGAGCCAAACAGAGGGAAACAGAGGAAAACAGATCCAAACAGAGCCAAACAGAGCAAAACAGAGTCAAACAGAGCAAAACAGAGCCAAACAGAGCCAAACAGAGCCAAACAGGGCCAAACAGAGCAAAACAGAGACAAACAGAACCCAACAGAGCCAAACAGAGCATAACAGAGCCAAACAGAACGAAAGAGAGCCAAACAGAGCATAACAGAGCCAAACAGAGCCAAACAGAGGAAAACTGAGAAAAACAGAGCCAAACAGAGCCAGACAGAGCAGAACAGAGTGAAACAGAGAAAAGCAGAGACAAACAGAGCGAAGCAGAGGTAAGCAGAGCAAGGCAGAGTGAAACAGAGCAAAGCAGAGCAAACCAGAGCCAAAAAGAGCAAAACAGAGCAAAATAGAGTCAAACAGAGCCAAACAGAGGGAAACAGAGCAAAACAGAGCCAAACAGATCAAAACAGAGCCAGACAGAGCAAAACAGAGTGAAACAGAGTAAAACAGAGCCAATCAGAGCCAAACAAAGTCAAACAGAGCAGAACAGAGTAAAACAGAGCCAAACAGAAGCGAACAGAGCCAAACAGAGCATAACAGAGCCAAGCAGAACCAAAGTGAGCCAAACAGAGCATAACAGAGTCAAACAGAGCCAAACAGAGGGATACATAGCAAAACAGAGCGAAACAGAGCCAAACAGAGCAAAACAGAGCCAAGCAGTGCCAAACAGAGAAAAATGGAGTCAAACAGAGTAAAACAGAGCAAAACAGAGCCAAACAGAGCCAAACAGAGGAAAGCAGAGCACAACAGAGCCAAACAGAGCCAGACGGAGCATAACAGAATGAAACAGATCAATACAGAGCCAAACAGAGCCAAACAGAGCAAAACAGAGACAAACAGATTGAAGCAGAGGGAAGCAGAGCAATGCAGAGTGAAACAGAGCGAAGCAGAGCAAAACAGAGCCAAAAAGAGCAAAACAGAGCAAAATAGAGTCAAACAGAGCCAAACAGAGGGAAACAGATTAAAACAGAGCCAATCAGAGCCAAACAAAGCCAAACAGAGCAGAACAGAGTCAAACAGAGCCAAACAGAGGGATACATAGCAAAACAGAGTGAAACAGAGCTAAACAGAGCAAAACAGAGGCAAACAGAGCAAAACAGAGCCAAACAGTGCCAAACAGAGAAAAATAGAGTCAAACAGAGCAAAACAGAGCAAAACAGAGCCAAACAGAGCCAAACAGAGCCAAACAGAGCAAAACAGAGTCAAACAGAGCCAAACGGAGGGGAACAGAGCAAAAAGAGTGAAACGGGGCAGAATAGATCAAAGCAGAGACAAACAGAGCAGAACAGAGCCAAACAGAGCAGAACAGATTCAATCAGAGCAAAACAGAGTGAAACAGAGCAATACAGAGCAAAACAGAGCCAAACTGAGCAAAACAGTGTCAAACTGAGCAGAACAGATCCAAACAGAGAAAACAGAGCCAAACAGAGCAAAATAGAGTCAAACAGAGCCAAACAGAGGGAAACAGAGGAAAACAGAGCCAAACAGAGCAAAACAGAGCCAGAAAGAGCAAACAGAGTGAAACAGAGTAAAACAGAGCCAATCGGAGCCAAACAAAGTCAACCAGAGCAGAACAGAGTAAAACAGAGCCAAACAGAAGCGAACAGAGCCAAACAGAACATAACAGCGCCAAGCAGAACCAAAGAGAGCCAAACAGAGCATAACAGAGCCAAACAGAGCCAAAAAGAGGAAACCAGAGCGCAACAGAGCCAAACAGAGCCAGACGGAGCATAACAGAATGAAACAGAGCAATACAGATCCAAACAGAGCAAAACAGAGATAAACAGAGCGAAGCAGAGGGAAGCAGAGCAATGCAGAGTGCAACAGAGCAAAGCAGAGCAAAACAGAGCCAAAAAGAGCAAAACAGAGCAAAATAGTGTCAAACAGAGCGGGACAGATCCAAACAGAGAAAACAGAGCCAAACAGAGCAAATCAGAGTCAAACAGTGCCAGACAAAGTCAAAGAGAGCAAAACAGGGCCAAACAGAGCAAAACAGAGCAAAACAGAGACAAACAGAGTGAAGCAGAGGGAAGCAGAGCAATGCAGAGTGAAACAGAGCGAAGCAGAGCAAAACAGAGCCAAAAAGAGCAAAACAGAGCAAAATAGAGTCAAACAGAGCCAAACAGAGGGAAACAGATTAAAACAGAGCCAATCAGAGCCAAACAAAGCCAAACAGAGCAGAACAGAGTCAAACAGAACCAAACAGAGGGATACATAGCAAAACAGAGTGAAACAGAGCTAAACAGAGCAAAACAGAGGCAAACAGAGCAAAACAGAGCCAAACAGTGCCAAACAGAGAAAAATAGAGTCAAACAGAGCAAAACAGAGCAAAACAGAGCCAAACAGAGCCAAACAGAGCCAAACAGAGCAAAACAGAGTCAAACAGAGCCAAACGGAGGGGAACAGAGCAAAACAGAGTGAAACGGGGCAGAATAGATCAAAGCAGAGCCAAACAGAGCAGAACAGATTCAATCAGAGCAAAACAGAGTGAAACAGAGCAATACAGAGCAAAACAGAGCCAAACTGAGCAAAACAGTGTCAAACTGAGCAGAACAGATCCAAACAGAGAAAACAGAGCCAAACAGAGCAAAATAGAGTCAAACAGAGCCAAACAGAGGGAAACAGAGGAAAACAGAGCCAAACAGAGCCAGACAGAGCAAAAAAGAGTGAAACAGCGTAAAACAGAGCCAATCGGAGCCAAACAAAGTCAACCAGAGCAGAACAGAGTAAAACAGAGCCAAACAGAAGCGAACAGAGCCAAACAGAACATAACAGCGCCAAGCAGAACCAAAGAGAGCCAAACAGAGCATAACAGAGCCAAACAGAGCCAAAAAGAGGAAACCAGAGCGCAACAGAGCCAAACAGAGCCAGACGGAGCATAACAGAATGAAACAGAGCAATACAGATCCAAACAGAGCAAAACAGAGATAAACAGAGCGAAGCAGAGGGAAGCAGAGCAATGCAGAGTGCAACAGAGCAAAGCAGAGCAAAACAGAGCCAAAAAGAGCAAAACAGAGCAAAATAGTGTCAAACAGAGCGGGACAGATCCAAACAGAGAAAACAGAGCCAAACAGAGCAAATCAGAGTCAAACAGTGCCAGACAAAGTCAAAGAGAGCAAAACAGGGCCAAACAGAGCGAAACAGAGCAAAACAGAACCAAAGAGGGCCAAACAGAGCATAACAAGGCCAAACAGAGCCAAACAGAGGAAAACAGAGTGAAACAGAGCCACACAGAGGGAAACAGAGCAAAACAGAGTGATACAGAGCAAAACAGAGCAAACAGAGCGAAACAAAGCAAAACAGAGCCAAACAGAGCCAAACAGAGCAAAACAGAGACAAACAGAGTGAAGCAGAGGTAAGCAGAGCAATGCAGAGTGAAACAGAGCAAAGCAGAGTCAAACAGAGCCAAACAGAGGGAAACAGAGGAAAACAGAGCCAAACAGAGCAAAACAGAGCCAGACAGAGCAAAACAGAGTGAAACAGAGTAAAACAGAGCCAATCAGGTCCAATCAAAGCCAAACAGATCAGAACAGAGCATAACAGAGCCAAACAGAACCAAAGAGAGCCAAACAGAGCATAACAGAGCCAAACAGAACCAAACAGAGGAAAGCAAAGCAATACAGAGCCAAACAGAGCAAAACAGATACAAACAGAGTGAAGCAGAGGGAAGCAGAGCAATGCAGAGTGAAACAGAGCCAAGCAGAGCAAAACAGAGCCAAAAAGAGCAAAACAGAACAAAACAGAGCCAGACAGAGCAAAAACGGAGCATACAGATTAAACAGAGTAAAACAGAGCCACTCAGAGCCAAACAAATCCAAACAGAGCAGAACAGAGTAAAATAGAGCCAAACAGAGGGATACATAGCAAAACAGAGTGAAACAGAGCAAAACAGAGCAAAACAGAGCCAAACAGAGCAAAACGGAGCCAGAAAGTGCCAGACAGAGAAAAATAGAGTTAAACAGAGCAAAACAGAGCAAAACAGAGCGAAACATAGCCAGACAGAGCAAAACAGAGTGAAACAGAGTAAAACAGAGCCAATCAGAGCCAAACAAAGCTAAACAGAGCAGAACAGAGTCAAACAGAGCCAAACAGAGGCATACATAGCAAAAAAGAGTGAAACAGAGCAAAACAGAGCCAAACAGAGCAAAATAGAGCAAAACAGAGCAAAACAGAGCCAAACAGAGCCAAACAGAGCAAAACAGAGTCAAACAGAACCAAACGGAGGGGAACAGAGCAAAACAGAGTGAAACAGGGCAGAATAGATCAAAGCAGAGCCAAACAGAGCAAAACAGAGCCAAACAGTGACAAACAGAGCAAAATAGAGTCAAACAGAGCCAAGCAAAGCAAAAAGAGCCAAACCAAACCAAACAGAGCCAAACAGAGCAAAACTAGTTCAAAAAGAGCCAAACAGAGGGAAACAGTTGCAAACAGAGCAAGACAGAGACAAACAGTGCCTAACGGAGTGGAACATAGGGATACAGAGACAAACAGAGGGAAACAGAGCAGAACAGAGCCAAACAGAGCAAAACAGAGCCAAACAGAACCAAAAAGAGCCAAACAGAGCATAACTGAGCCAAAAAGTGACAAACAGAGCAAAACAGAGCCAAACAGAGCAATACAGAACCAAACAGAGCA